>NW_020450979.1:273538-320894 GCF_003343035.1 Apteryx rowi
ACGTGCTCTAGGTGACCCTGCTTAAGCAGGGTGATTGGACTAGATGATCTCCAGAGGTCCCTTCCAACCTCAACCATTCTGTGATTCTGTGATTCTGTGATAATAACGCATTTAGATTTTCACAAAACCAGCCCTTACCGAGAACAGAAGAACAACAGAGATGAAAACTAAACCCGAAGAAGTTACATTTCACAGCAGATTCCTTAGGAAACAAAAATAGAGGAGAGTGACTTAACCAGAAGGCTTATCTCTTGCTTTTAATAAAATTAGTGAAGTGGTTAACTCCCTCCTGCAACCTACCTCACTCATGTTTCTGTGTCAAGCACCCACAACCTTGAGGCCAGGTTCCTGATTTCCTGCTGTGACACTCCTACTTGCTTTCTTTCTCAGCTGTTCTCTTCACTCACCTTTTAAAATTAAATACTTTCTGTAAAGTTGAAAATTCAGCTTCATGCATTTTTCTAAATTAGTAAAATTGCTCTTTTAGCACAAAGAATCTGCTGTGATCTTGGCTAGACTTAGACCAATGGCACTCTCAGAGTGGTTTTCAAATTGTGTCTGTAATTGGTTTAAGTTCTCATCTCTTGTAGATACATTCCTTAATATCTCATGACATGAAGCAGAATTGCTGAAATTAACTCTTTGTGAGACTGTAGTGAGATTAGAATCTCCAGGAATTTGAGCATTAAGATGAGTGAATGTGATTTACTACTTTTTATAAAATAGTTTTCCAAGAGCAATTTTCTACAATGAAAAGACAGCCAGAAAGGCAACTGTGAAAAATTTAAGAATTAGGATTTCAAGAGAAGGAAGGAGAAATGGCTTATTATCCTTTAATTAAAAGCTGTTTTAGAATGCATCTGTACAAAAGAATTAAGTCAAGGTTGCCCAGGAAGCCTTCATTCTAATGTTTCTTACAATCTGAGTGCTTGACTTTGTAGCTCCAGTACTCTTTCAGAGTAGTTTTTCTTCTAAGCAATAAAAACTGCACTGTTGCTAACATTAACTTGGCCCTTACAGTTACGTAGTTATGTTTGGGATTCTGGCAGCAAAGCAGGCTCTGCTAAATAATAGATTCTTAACAATAAGATGCTTGGATAATTTGCTCAGAGGAAGGAAATGTCAAATAACAGTATGTTTTCATATAATTATGCTACTATCTTTCAGAACAGCACAGTTAATCAAGTAAATCTGCATATCTAATTCTGTCTGTACTGCAAGGTCTGTTTTAGGGCGTTAGTTTGAGAGACAAGAAGACCATGGAAGAACAGAGAGACTGGAATACAGTATGCCTTTGCCAGCGTGCATACACAGCACTATCAGCGGATACCTTGGTGTGCAGTTAGATAAGTATTACTCTTCCCGGTGAGATTTCCTTACAAACAATTGACTGTTGAAAAGGAGACATGTCTTAGAGCAAGATGAAAAAAATCACGTGCGTTTGTTCTTCAGCACATAATGCTTGTGAATTTACAGGCTTTCTGTTCTGGCTGTGTGATCCTTAAACGTAAATGACTGACGCATTTTGTAGGTATTCAGTGAGCAAGCAAGTCGTGATTGAGTTTCTAAGCTCCTTTCAGCCACAGCATGCTAGGACCAAAGGACAGAGAAGGTCCCATTGCAAAACTGGTGGTGCCAGAACATTGCATCTGTGGGCAAAGAGCGCTGCAGTCTCTGCTTCCCTTTCCTTTTGTCCAGCTACCACAGCAGCTCTGCTTACTCTAGTACTCTCCTCTGCCAACTCCAATCCTGTCTGCTGTCAGCAGCAATGAGTTAGCAGAGTGTGAATTCAAGAAAAGGCAGAGATGTTCCACTAGAGTGCTTTCGGTAAAGACAGGTAGGCCCAAAGCAAAATCCTGGATTTGAACAACCCAGATAATTTCAACTCTTTAACATGAATAAAATCTCAGAGTTAAAGGAAAATACAATTTCAAGTGTGTCCACACATCATCTCCATATTCTTAGAACAAAATGTTATCTGGGATATGTTGAAACAGGGACAGGTGTTCTCCTCTCCTTCCCAGTCCCTTTTCCCCGGAAATAAGTTTCTAATCTAAGTAATGATTTTATGCTCTAATTGTAACTTTAGTCTTTGTCTTTTGCTCTCTGCTACCCTCACTGATTTATGAATGCTTTCTTTTCCTCAGTATGTCCAACAGATCTGAAAGACAATGGCATCATCGTGACAATGGGCTTTCCCTACTCCTTTGATTCACAGCAGGTGTCATGAGATATGTATGAGAGTCAAATAGCTAGAGCATATTGATCTTTTTCTTCTTGGGCCAGAAGTAACTGCACTGAGCTTGTATCATCCAGGCAAGCTGATTATCTCCCAAAGAGGCTGCATCTGTCCTTTTGCAGCTGGAGAACTTTTGGCACTTTGAAGATGTGATTAAGAATAAGCTCCTAATTTATTTGGCTTCACTTACGGCAGCAGTTCCACATGTCTGTTTTCGCATGGTGAAACTGCCTGAAGAGGCTGGGGATCCTCAACTCTCATTCCTGCCCTTATGCCGCAGTTATGCCAAGACAGTTCTCTGGAGTGTGCTCTAAGTCACATCTCTGAAATGATCTGGGATGGAAAGCAAGTCAGCTTCTTAGCCTTAGGATTACTTAGCCCAGATCATTTAAAGGGTCAGGTTTGATGCACAGCCCCATGAAGAGTACCCAGCTAACAGGACTGTGAAATGGATATGGTGTGGGAATGGGCAGACACAAAAAAGGACATCCTTGGCACCCAAGGAGAGATCAGGTCAGGCAATTACATCTCCTGGTTCTCCATGGCATATTCTAATCCTCTGGCCCTGTTCCCAAGTAGCTTATGTGATCACGCTGTATACACACATGGGTGGGTGTACGTTTTTCTCAATAAATCAGGGGCCAGGTATTGACCCACCAAAGGCCTTTTAGGTCCAAATATAAATCTGCAGCCTCTGTTGTAGTCAAATAGAGTAACAAATATGTAGCAAACTTACTCAAAGGCTGTCGCCACAAATAGCTGTCGCCACAAATAGTAGACCAGGCCTTCCTGAGTGAGCTGCAGAGAATTCTTCAGGTTTTTGGTGGAAAATTACAATTTAAATAACCTGAAATCACAATTTTATTTCTTTGTGATGGTGATGCCTGGATTCTTTATTCTCTGTCTCTGTAAAGTCAGCACTCCCATGAAGATCCATCACTCTGTTTTCCATTAGATCAGCATGATAGGAGACAAAATAACATTTATAAGGCCATCTTCATGGGGGGCGGAGGGGGGGTGATAAAATCAGTCTATTTCAGGCCTTACATCTCTCCTGGACAGTCAGAGTTGCCCCCTCATGCAACAGCCCAGAGCCCAGGCCCCCTGACCAGAGGCGTTTGCAGGGAAGTGGCGGAGGTTTCCAGGTCTGCGGCTGCTCCCTTGTGGAAGCGGCGCGCTAACACACAGCGCTTTGCGGACTGGCGGTCTCGCCTCTCCCTGGCCTCTCTGCCTCCTCCTCCTGCAAGCCACTCGGCTCTTCAGCTGCGATGGCACTCAGCGGGGAGGCAGAGCAATACCCAGCTGGCCAAAGCAGTGCTCCCAAAATATCTCCTGTAAAGCAGTGTCCTGAGATCAGTAGTAATTTTCTTTCCAAGGCCTGCTGGTCTCAGAAAAACACGTTTTTGCTTGGAAGCAAGACAAAGTTTCATGAGTCAAAACCCTCTCACTCTCACCCAGCAGTGAAACATCCCTGTGAGCAAATCATGCTTTATTCATTCGCAAGGGCACAGCAGGAAACTGCAGACCTAAGCACCTGTATAGGCACAGGTTTTTTCCCAACCACAGCCTAAAGCCAGGTTCTGCTCTGTGAGCTGAGCAGTTCTGCTCAAGGTACAAGACTATGGGAGAGTAGGGGGAAATTTACTGAAGAGCCACATTTCCATGTGAAAGACAATATACAGAGTTAACTGTCACAGCTCCATTATTTGCTGCTTCAGAATGGAAAGAGTTTTGAAATAAAAGGAAGAGGCTGAAAAATGCAAAGAAGCAGCAGACTGTGCAGTAGCTAATTCAGAGAGCTCAAAGAACAGAATTCAATGTAATCTAAGGAAGATACATATGTGAAAATGATTGTGGTCAGGTCAGTGCTACGTTTTGTAATGGGAAGCGATCACTAATGGAGGCACAGAGAGGGTTTCCTGATCATTCATTCACCCAAATGGTAACAGAAGTCAGAAACTTGGGACAGCAAAAATATCCAAGGGCACTGGAGGGCTTTAGGAGTCAAAACCAGGAATTCTCAGAGTACTGGTAGTCATCATTAATTGTACTTACAAAATAAGCTCCAAATTTCACAATTTTGATCACAAGCATTCGTAGAAAATTCTCTCAGAAACTTCAGCCCATTTCTCAATCAACTCTAAAGTTTATGAAAAAGTGCAATGACTTTTTTATTTTTAAGGATTTCTTGATTTTGTGATAATTTTTCTTGCTCTTCAATCAGCTTCAAGTATTTTGAGGGCCCTATTACAACAGTAATTGTATGTACAACCCACATAATTTTTGATTACAAAAACTCAATAGTGAGTAGGCAGGCAGTATGCTGTGATTATCTTTCCTTGCTGGTCAGTAGCATTGTGTTGCTGCCTGCTGCCTACTGTACATCTGTTATTTAATCCTAACTATTTTATCTGACATAAGTCTAGAATTTATTGTAAGATAGTACAGGAAATCCTCTGTATGATAATTGTTAGAGTAGGCTAAGAATATAAGTAGTAGTTTACCATATGCGGGTAACTATTATAGACCAGTTAGATCAACCTAGCTTGAGTTAAGCTGAAAGGAAGTTACAACGTATTTTGTCTGAGGGTGATAAAGAGATGAGTTAGGACTTTCTACAGGTAAAGGTTAGAAGCAGCACATGGAATGTCAATTACTCCAATAAGGAGAAGATGGTATGGTCATACTTGAGTACCTTATATAGATTAAATTATTTTATGCAGTAATATAAATCAACAGAAGAAAGATCTGGTCCCCTGTTGCATTCATCTGTCCTTGAACTTCTACCCAGGTGATGCCCAAACAGTTCTTGAAAATCAGTTGCTCAGCTTAGGTAAGTTGAAGAAGATACCTGCCGTAATGGGTAATTACCCTACTCAGATATCTTTGCAATACTGTTTACTCCTGATCTTGCATGTCAGTCTTTCTTACATTTGTTTTTATTTTCATAATATATCCACATAAGCATAATTTGCATACAATCCATACTTATCACTGTAGCATGTGAATCCACCGTGTCATACCTGTTTCATTGTTCCCCATTTACTTATTGTGTTGTATGACTAAGTCATTTCATAATGTCTTTTTTTATCTTTTGCTGCAGAAGCCAAGCCTCTTTGGGCTGGCTCCTTGAATTCTTCCCTATACTGTGTCAGGGGGCAATACTACTCCTGTTGTCTTTATATGTAAACTGAAATTTCATCAGAGCACAGAAAGTTTTCTTTGTCTTTGAACAGAGAGCCCCACAAAAAGAGAGCCTTCCTCTTCAGTTGGTCTCTTTTAGAGCTGACATAAATACGAATAAAAAAAATAATGCTGGCTGTGGTAAGGGATGAATCCTCAGCTGAAGATCTCAACAAGTCTATGGAAACTGCCACAGAGGGAAAAAAAATGAAAAGCTACCATCCTCTTGTTCAAAAAGATTACATGACTTGCCCAAGATCACAAAGCAATGTCAAGAAACAGGAAAAGAAATATTATACAGACAGGACTGAAGGGTTGGGTGAAAATCAGTAAAGGAAGACTGTGATATTCGGCTACAGCCACCAGATTGGTTTTAGCAGAAGCAGCTTGCCCGTGCAAGCCCATCGCATTAGTTTTTAAGTATTCGCTCCAGAAAAATCAAACCTGGCATTCACATCCTTTAATCAATTTCTTCCATAGCCACTAGCTGACGCTACAAGTAAAGTTCTCTGTAGCAATGAACCAGAATGAACTATGAAGTGGAAGGAATTAAGATATTTTGATTTTTATTTCTCATGGTTATTTTCCTTTCCTTTGAAGGGGTTGTGATCTAGAGATGTGCACTGCTCCTGAAATCTGGATTTGTCTAAATTGTCATCCATCCTGAAGGAATGCTGTTCTCTCCTTTTATGGCACAATGGCTAAATAGGATGTATCTGGATTTTCAATTTCAATATCTTTTCCTAAAGCATCTGCCATTTAATATTGTACTTACAGAGTTAAATTATTTTCCAGTTATCTTAAACAAAGCTATATTCATGCATGAAAACATCTTGGCCATCCTTCTCTAGACATCAATAGCTTCCATCTCTGAACTACTGGATACATCTTTTTAATATTATCTTTTTTTATATAGCAGATGTCAAGCAGTTTCAAATTTCTAAATAAATGATATCACATAGGTTTAATTGTTCATTGATTGCATATTTTTTCTTTTGTGTTGCCTTGTTCTGTTAGTTCTGCTAGGGGGTTAATAGAAAAGTTAGGCCTTTTGACACTAGAAAGAAAAATCATCTTTGTGAAAAAGTTGCCTCTGAGTGTAGATTTTTAAGCAACTGTGTAAAACTGCCAATTCTTTCCCTCAGAGATTTCATCTTCCTGTTACTGAGAGCAGAAAAAACACAGGAAGCATTTGCCACCTATAACACACATGCAATATTGAAATAATGAGTATATCATAAAAATATTGTATTTGGATGCAAAAACCTTCAATTTCAACTCCACTTGTCAGCAAAAGGGCCCCAATACTATGAAGATTAACTTCTTTGCACTGTGCATGATTGCAGTGATGTAAGTCAGACTACTTACAGTGCATAATAATAACTATAAGTGTAAATTTTTACCACTCCCAACCTAAATATTGTAAAACATTACACCTCTACTCGTTACTTGCTTTTTTTTGTCCACATCTCTCAGTTTCTAAACTGGCAAAAATTAAATTCAATTATTTGGAAGACAAAAAATCTCTGATAGGGACAAAAAAATACATCAAAAAAATTTTTAATTCCTTCTATTATTTTAATAAGGGATGCCTATTACTCTATTCCCATCTTTTCTAGTCTTTCCCTTTACATTATTTCCCAGGTTCCATAGCTTATCAGAAATAAAAGTGTGTGCATAAAAACAGTTAATATATTTTCCTGTATCATAGTCTGTAATTTGCGGCTGTAGAAATCCAAATAAAATATAGCGTTGTACTAACCCTATGATATTGACACAAATGTAATGCAGATATCATTTATGGAAGTATGAATCTAAAATTAGGAATAAATCTGACCCAAATTATGTATATCTAAATGTTCTCAAAGTCACCTTAGTTATGACTCCATAATCCTGGATTGCTTTATCTCTAGTCAAAATACAGTTAAAACAAGGTCATCATGTATGTTACATGGTTTAGTCTTTATTAGATTCCGGGCAGCAGGAGAAGAGGATCGTATGGGTGGTATCAGCCGAAGTAGAAGGGGAGGGACTGAGGGAAGAAAGTAAGGAGCCGACTGGGGAATGAGATAGAAATTTTTCTCTTCAGACAAAAAGCTAGTGTAGGGAACTCCTCCCTTTAAGACATTGCCTTCATCTGTCCTTCACATCTCGCACCCTTCCCATCATTTGTCAGCACTTGCTCTTGCCTGTCTGTGCTTGTTCACTGTGGCTGACATCCCAAGCAAGATTATTTTATGTTACTGAGGTATTTGTACCTCACCTAAATATAAGGATTCAGATCAAAGAGTTTAAATATTAGTGCCTATAAGCCCAGTCTTGGAGAAGATCCCAGTGCTCCAGACACTGTACAGATACTGAGCCAAAAGGCTCTCCCATGAGTCCTAATGAAGTATAAAACAGGAGATGCATGGATGCAGACATGGGAGGCTCTGGAGACCATACTGGTCCACTGTTGAGGTCCCTCAGCTGGATGATCAGCTGAGGCCTTTGAGTTCCATGGGAATGAAAAAGCAATAAGCAAAGACTAATTTTAGGCTGCCAAAATATCCCATCTTTGCCAGCTAGTTCAAACGTTTGCCTCCTCATCCCTTCCACCAAGGCATTTGGCTATAGTAAAAAGGCTATGCACTGTGTTGCAGTATATTGCAAGAATGGCACAATGTAAAAATGGTGAAAACCACAAGAAAATGTGGTTGCCCCAAAGTAAGGAGAAGAAAGAAGGGGGGTGGGGAACACGGAGAGAAGCAATTGGTTTCTCTAAGCTTCATTTATTAGAACTTTCTGCTGTTCTGCCCCCCCATGGTAAAGAGCTGCCCATTCTTGATGCCTTCTTTGTAAGCTCTAATTACCATACCCTAGGATATCTGTTCTTACAAGAATCTAAATAAGACCTTAGGGGAAATAAGAAAGGTTCCTCAGACTGTGGAGGAAGTTGGCATTTAGGAAATCATTGCATTCACTTCTTAAGTTCAAAAGAGTATGCAATCTGTTTAACGCTTTCTCAGACATTTGCTCTATCCTTTAATTAATTCTGGTTTCAAACAAACAGCATAAGGGAAACTAGAGCACAGATGCCAGGGTGACTATCCCAATGAGGCTAGGAAGAGCTGTGTACAATTCTTGCAGCTTGTTTCATATAAACATTGCAGCTACTTCAATCCTTGTGCTTTATATGTACAAGCTGCGTCAATGTCAAAAATGTATCTTTCTTCAGGTTCAGCATAGGCTGATTTTGACAGAAAAACAGGCGCTTTTTTTTTCTAAATATCTAGCTCATTTTTAAAATGTTTAGTTTCAGGTAGTTAATACTTTTCCTCATATGTATGACATGCACACTATCAGTGAGAAACAAACATTGTAGGGTAATACTTAGAAGTATTTAATGAAGAAATAAATCACATCCCAAGTTAGAAAAGACACGATCTCAATAGCTCACTCAGAACAAAGCTTGATCAATTGGCAAAAATATGATGAAATTAATATTAGAGACTGAACAGCTCTTTTTGATCCTTGATTCTGCAAAGATTTCCATTTAAACAAAGATGTTTTCAAAACACAACAGAACTTGTCATGTCTCCCATAAAAAAAAACAAGTGAAACAGAAGCAAAAATCTCAATGATTTTTGGAAGAATACCTGATATCTTTCTGAACCTTTGACTTGATTCTCTGTCATAGAACTCATTATTGAAGTAAATATGTACTTGTTTAGCTTTTTACCAAGATTACTAATTATTTGCTCAGGATTAGTTTTCTTTCTCAGAAGATATGACCTAGTTCTTCTCTGTTGTTAGATCCCACTGCTTGCTCTTTGCCATCTGCATGATTTTTATTCTAAGCTAAATAGTTAAAGAGTAATTTAAGAGCAATGATAAGCATCTACTAGCTTCTTACTGCATTACTAATGCTTTCATGGAATGTAGCAGATTCTTAAATATTTAATATAACTCACTCTCCCCTTTAACCATTCCCTCCTCTGTGAAGGATCTCATGAAATATGAATTATGCCTGTGTACTGTTTTGCAAATGCTAATGGTGTTTCAGCCATTTCAGTCATATTACACATGCAGCTTCTATGCAAAAGGTAGAGAAAACGCTGAGTGAATGTGCTGTTCCTAACAGAAGTTCGAAGTTTTCCACAGCCGCTCCAATGCCCTGCTAAGGATTAAGATCAAGGACTGGAATGGGTTATAGAAAGCAAATTGATCATGACAGTCACTGGAATGAACCAAGCAGAATACGATTAGGATTTATGCCCATCAAAATTCAACATCAGCCTTTATGTCAGCCTTTACAACTGTTTTGAAAACAAAATTTTGCAAAGGGTTCATTTTTAAAACCAATTTCTCATGTACAATCATGTACAGAAAGACCAACTACTCAAAGGTGCAGCAATTTCATTTGTTCATGTGCTTGTTAATCTCAGGTTCAGAAAGATGCACAGAAACAATTATAGAAATTACATCTGGATAAAACACTCAAGGTACCTAAGCAACATTCTTCAACAGCTCAGTTGGGAATCAGGAGCTGAGTTGTGGAGGGTGTTGCTATAACTTAGAGGGGCACTGAGCTGAACTATGACAGCTGTAGACCAGCTAAGGCTCTGCCTCATTAAAAGATTGCATCAGACCAAATATACATACCAAACTAGGCTACATGTTGGTCGTATCTGTGTGATAAACTCCATTTGCCATGTGTTTTGAATGGCCCATCTGCTTCCTGCTTGCTCTCCCATCTACACAAGGACTATATATGCCTGACACTTGAAACCTTTGAACGATGTCCCAGATAAATGTGCTTTTTAAAAGGGCTGAATTAGTTCCAGTTCCTTTCCCATTTTCTGATGCTAGAGTTGGATGATTCTTTGTGAGTCATGAATATTAAGATAAATATTTTTCATCCTTGGAAAGGAATTTGGGTGCAGTTCTTCCCAACTGCATAAAAGAGCAGTTTTCTTGACAGAGTATGTATGATGTATTAGGTTCTTAAAGAGAGATTTTAGGAACATAGCAAGCCCTGTCTAGATAATACATTACATCTTGCAGATATGAAGTTTTCATAGTGTACATAGGTAATATGGCAACATGAACTTTCCTTCAAAACCCAAATTTTCTAATTTGCATGGTCCAAGAGAAGGACTTGCCAATATGAATCTTGAAAAGCTCAAAACCATGACCTTAAATCTAAATGTGTATGGCTGTATTGTATTTTATCAGCTCATGACCTTTATGAGGCCTCCTGTAGCTCAGATCCTTTGAGTTGGCAATACACAGTAATTCCTACTAGTTATTTTTCTCTCCTATTTGGGCATGAACAGTTGGATTCTATGTGTTATTACAGCCAATCTTTATGAACTGATACATAGTACAAATGACATTTTAAAATATAAAAGCATTATTCTTGTTTGCCAACATGTACATAGCTTGAAAGAAGTACAGTTTTCTCAGTTTTATGCCAGAGAAAGATTGACATATGGAATAAGCTGAAACACTTATCAAAATATTAGTATATTTGCTCCTCCCTTGAAAAAAAACACACAATCCCTCCTCCCTTCCACTAGAGGTCTGTTTTCTGTTTATAGCAAAAAGGTTGGATAGCAGAGAAAAAAAAATCCTCCAGAAAAATTGATATTTTCCATGACAGAAGAATTCTTTATGAATGTGTGTTTTCACATTCTTCCCTCTCTCTTTGCAAAGGTATATGAAACAAGATGAATATCATTAAATCTTTCCTCGCCATTTTCATGCCACCTGATTTTTATGTGTTCCCAGTATCTTTTAGTGCTGCGGATTAACAGTGCTGTTTGATGTCCCCAGGCAAGGTAAAATACAAGTTTCAAGGCACTCCCCTTGCAGTAATGCCTTGGTGAAGACATACTGCTTTTTCAGCCTTGAGTTCCTTAGCAATGTTTACTTAACCTGACAGTCGAGTGAGATTAGTGAACTCACTCATTTACTCTTTTGAAAGTTTCAGCAGTGCATGTATTTAGACAGTACCTCAAAAGGGTCCTGTTAGGAAGGTGAAAGGAACAGGAGACTTACGCTGGTAAATATTATCAACACTGTGGGTAATTATAAAGCAAACAGCTTGCTGTAGTTCAACAAAGAGAAAAACAGACTATAAAATGGTTGATTAAGTCATTATATAAATGATGGCTTGTAGAGAAACAACTCTTTTTTTAAAAACAAAACCACTCAGTGGCTATAAAATGTCTGATGAGACATCCTGTCTTACTTCTTGAAAATCCTGTGGTAGAGGAGAAAATACAGAAAAACAGATTCATAAGCTTGTATCAAGTTCGAGCTATAGATTTTTTAAACAAAAGCAGTTTAACAAAGCATAGAGAGTTAGTAGCATTTTATTAACAGAGTGAAAGAAACATCTTAAAGATAAGGGAAGTTTATCTGGCTAGCATTTGAGATGTGAGTAAAAATGAAGAATGAGAGAAAGTGCGGAAGTCTACTGTAACATGTCATGCTTCCTATTATACTTCACATTTACTGTAAGTTTCATGTTACCATTAAATACCTCAGCTTACTTCTGGAAAAGTAAGAATGAAGAACTTAAAATAACTTTGTTTGGTGGAAAAATACGATCACCCTGAACAAAATGCTAAAACAAGACACTGCAATCAGGGAGCAGTGATAATCTCTCTATGATGTTTTAAAGGGTAAAGCACTGTTTCCTTTTTTTAATGAAAAGGGGCCCATTTTCACTGTAACTTCCATAGAAAGTGTATTGTTTTTAATCAGTCAAAGGAAGAAATACTTCATAGGGCTTTAAGAAATGAATTTCTTACGTCTTGCAGCAGCCTAGACACAGGTATTTATACAGGTTAGCTTCTGCTTCCCAGAACCTGCAAAGTGCTACACTTGGGATCCACATTGAGTAACTTAGTAGTGTCCTGACATGCTTTCCTAGGGCTTGAATGAACCTCTTACAGAGAACCTGCCTCCAGTGTTCCAAATAATCTAATCTGCATACTCATATGTATTTTGCAATATATCATGGATATCTTATATCTTTGGTTAAGCATTAACTCCTGAGACAGAAAGGTCAAATTCAAACAAGGAATAGAAAGCAAGGAGAACAACAACAAAAAATGAAGACTTTGGTAGGTGTTCAAATTCATTTCACTACTCTTTGTATTTCCCAGAACCCATAATTTATATTTATTCGTAATTTATATTTATATTTCAATTGGGTAAGAGGATACTTCTGACTGTATTGCTTTATTTTATTTTCTGAGTTGTTTCTGGGTTGTTTGTGGGAGGAAAATATAGAAAACATAACAAACAGTTTACTAGCTACCTGCAGTGTTAAATACCAAATGCCGTTTGGAGGGTGCAGTATTTCCTTCCTGATCCTGGAGCAAGTCAAAAAGCCAGAATGAAACTGAACAGAAGGTTTTCTTTGGAAAAGTTTTGTTTATGTCTCTCATTGCCCTGTAGAATCTGTTTTTCCCAGAGAGTCTTCTTCATGCCATCATTTCAAATTAAAAGACATTTAAGATATGTGTATTGATGTAAAAGGGAGATAGTTATTCTTTGGTTCTTCTGCAGTGGTTGGGGATTCCTTCTAGCTGCCTACTGCTAGGGACATGTAATTTTCTGCTGTCCTTAGTTACATGTGCTCAAACTACATCTGTCTTGCAAATCGGCTTGGGGTAAAAATCTTCATCCTGCTGAAGTCAATGGAAATTTTAATATTGGCCACAGTTACATCCTGAGATCTCAGAAGGACATGGCATATCACATATTGCAAATTCCTTCTTCTTTGCAATGCAAGAGATTATGCTGCAGTACATATGAAGGCTCTCTGTACTCTCATGGACCAGCTGCCATGTTTCTGTGCCTTTTCTATCCTTTTACTGTATTACTTCTCAGGGACATTTTGAAGAGTGCTGTCAGCATACTACCACATTTGCAACAGCAACTGCACATCAGTGATTTTGAGGACAGATTTCATTCTAACTCGATATAAAAATAACGTATCACTAAACAGAATGAGCATGTGAAATGTATCTGAACTTCACAGAATGGCCCCAGTATCTTCTTGGAGCTACGTTTCCTCTGAACTATAAACAGACATCATCTTATACACTGTGGTGTCCTGAAGAAGGCAAGAAACACCAGTCCTGTTTTTCTGTGGACCACAAAGTCCACAACAGTAATGAATAAGATGAGGTGTTTTGTCTACCTTCCACATTCAAAGTATTCTTAGTCATATACATTACATATCTTCCTAAGATGAGACATGTTCTAGACAATGGTGCATAGATGAGGCCTTTGCAAGGCCTTTGCAATTCTAGACCAAGTCAGGAAATTTTCCAAAGCCAAATTTTATTTTCCCAGCATTAGCAATGTTCATTTCTGTGTGTGTATACGCACACACACACACGCACACACACACTTACCTCATATCCCCAAGTTTCAAACATGGTTGGAGCAAAGCGTCACCATACTCCTCTCCCCTTCTTTGTCCCTCTGATGAAAGAATTCCCCCATGCCATGAGCAATGAGGCATGGCTATGTCTGCATTTCACACCCAGCTGGAGGAGGGCTAAGTTGCACATTTTCTCCTGAAGATGGAAAGGAGATCAATAGATTGCCTCTGTCTGATGAGCTTCTGCTTTTGTGTGCTTACAGTCAGAAAGTTTAGCTGCAGTCCCCAAGAACAACAGGTGCAGGTTTTCTCCAACCTCACATAATCCACTCCCTCTTCAACTCATTAACGATGATTAAATGAAGGTAAGCTTAATTTTTGATGTGGAATGAAGTCAAATCATGTATGGAAAGCAATCACAGGAGGGTTGGAATAAAGATGTGCTATCATAATTAGACCTAGGTTTCATGATAAAGGATCTGTCAAGCACATGAAATCACACATCTTCGGCTATGGTCCAGAACATGCACCAGCAGAGTCATGATGGACAGATGAGGTCCAGGGACCGTATCTGTGCTGCAGGAGGCATTCACAGTGATACAGATTACACCTGGACTCCCTCCAAACTCTGTTCTTATTGTGGTACTGGGGTTAGTCTTCCAAAATGTAACTAGGACCAAGATTTTGTAGTCATTACTAATAAAAAAAATGTTAATTTTAGCCACATAAACATGTAATAGCAAGGTAAATGCAATCTTCCTACATGCCTTCCTTTTAAAATTTCAGTTGGATATAATATTCTGCCTTTTCAATAGAGGGACTGTAGTATTATGTGCTGAAAGCATGCCATATTCCATCCAAGAAGTGGCTGCATTTAGCTCTACAAAATATGAAAAGATTTTTATCTGTTCCCTATGAATTTTATTAAGATCCTGAGACGTATTATTGTTTACTGTTTCTGAAAGCCTGTTGAGATCCTGAGAAAGACAATACAGATAAGCGTTGATCTACACCATTGAATCTTGCTTTGCTAGACATAGAGGGGAAAAGCTGCTTTTTTTGTCATTTGCCTGTTTTTACTATTTATCCTTTCTAATTTCAGAAGAGTATTATAATTGTAATTTAAATATATACTCACATTTTCTTTGGAAATGTCAAATTTGAGAAAAAACAGGAGAAAGAATCTGGAATCTTTTTCCACAGCCTCAATTTTTTGTTTGTTTTCAAACAGCTCTCATAAGAAAAGCTATATTAACTGATCATTTTACTAGACCAGTTATACAAGTATGTCATATCAGTTGAGCAGCTGTGACTCAAATCTCTGACCACTAATTATACACATACATGTCCTCTTTCTTTATTCATCTGTGTGTTCCTAGATCTCTTTACTCATATGTAGAGAATCATTTAAATCCCAGACTCTGAGATTTCTGAAGCTAGAAATATCTTGATACTGTTACAACTGAGACAAATTTCCATGGGAAAGGAGGGGCTGGAAGCAAGAAAGGGTAAGTTATTAGATTTCAGTGAAAGCTATTAATTGTTTTTTTAGGCTGTTTGTGCCTTCTTCTTCCTACCCCTTCCTCTCCAGCTATAAAAACTTTGCTGGTACCCTGTAGTCACAGTACCAGAGATGTGTGCCATGGAAGTGTACTGTGAGTGTTGAAGTGCTTTTCCGGGTCCTGAGATTTTTCTGACATAATCTTTCTATTGCTGGATAGCAGTACAGAAGGAAGAGGAATGCCCAGTTTTGCCTCTCTGGGCTGTGCTGTTGGAGAGCATGCTTATTTGTTTTCCCTTCATTGCTGTGATAGTTGTACAGTGTAGTGAACCAGCCCAGGGCTCAGTAAGAGTGGCAAAACCTTCCGGAGAGCCTGAGGAGATGCTCAGGCAGTGGCCTAATCTGAACGTCATGTTGCTGTGGCTATACTTCTCCCTGAGCCAGAGTCCAGTGAGTGTGAATTTGTCTCCCATATCTGCACAGTACTGCACTCACTGCACCAATATGTCCTTGTGGAGCAGCACTGAACTGGCACTGGAGCAGAAAGATAAGTGGTCATACTGGAGAAAAGCTGTAGAGACAGAGAAGGGGCATGAGACAGCTCTAAGGAGAGGGCAAAAACATTCAGCCGAAGTTTCTGCAAGAAGGAAAACCTGTCCATGCTGCAGATTGTTACTGCCCCATCTGAAAAAGACAGATGTGTGCATCTTTTATAACATTCCCTAAGAAATAACTGTCTCCACAGCACTGGTCTCTGCTTCAGACAGAAAACTGGCCTCTGGGCCGTGAATAGCATGAGCATTCTGCAAAGGTGAAGTTGTGTTTCCACACTAGAGAAATAACTGAAAGGAGGAATAGAAAATAATGGATGTGAACACTGCAGCCAAGCTCGTGTCACTGTTGAAACACTGCAGTTTCTGACCTCCTCTTTCGTCTTCTGGAAACTGTTCCAGCTGCAGTACAAGCTGGGGAAAAAAAGTGTGCACAGAGCTTACAGTACAGGCAATGCTTAACTGGTCCATAGACAAATGCATTCTGTGTGGCTTTTGTTTAAAAAAATCAAAACAAGCAAATGACATACTTCTTTAGAAGAAGTTTATACAGACTTTAAATCTTCCATTTTTTGTGGATATGCAAAAGAAGTGCAAACAGTGTATTTTACAGTAGTTTTTTTCATACTGTTGTAACTCAAAATAATAAGACCACTCCTAGAATCTCCCTCAGCAGATTTCAAAGCACTTGACACTTGAAATCAAAATAATTCTTTGGGTTAGATATGGGGAAGTTTCCAAGCTTCAGCAGAGCTGGAGAACTGAATAGATGTGTCCTGTACTCCAGTGCTCCAGGCACTGTTCTGCACAGGAAAGAATTTTGCTCTGACTTCATCTCTGGGCATTGCTTCATTGTATGACAGAAGGCTGAAATGGGAACAGCATATATGTTTGATCTATAGTGATAATTATGGGTAGTAGCTTATGCCACAGCCAGTGTAGCTATTTGCAGCTCTGTAGTTATTTAAAATATTTGTTTCTTGTATCTTCATTCTTCATTTGTTCTTCATTGCTTCCTACGGATCAGATACAACTGAATGTATCCTTCATGGATCACAATACTCTTATTTCTGCTTCTGCATGTAACTGAAGAGTACTTGTGTGATTTTGGAGAGAGATTTGCTCATCTGTTACCATATTTTATGCAGTGCTGTCCTCTTTCACTGCTCTTCCTTGCTATGCTAGCCATCACTGTCAGTTTAGCAGTGCTCCTGCAGGCAACAAAGTATATGTGCATCTTTTCATCAAACAATCTGGCATATTGGCCTGCTTCGTATAAGAGATCAGCTTACAGCTTTCTAAAATAATAAGGTTTTAATGAGCATGGCCAGTTTTGTCATAGCCTTTTGACCATGTCATAGGATGACCATTGATCATTTCATTGTTGACCATTTGTTTGGCCATGCCTTAAGGGTGAGGGGATATGACTTAATTCTACTTCCTAGTAAATACTGCAGGACTGTCGGTCCTGCAAAACTATACTGTTTAAACATCACATTTGCTAGAACATGTCATGGCTCTGTCCACAATGAGTGAGCACTGTGGTAGTCATGGACACTCCACTTCCTGGTTCCCAGACATCTGAAAAGCAATGTAGAGTAATGAAAACAGTTGCACAGTTTGCAGTGGAAAGAGCCATTTTTGATTTGCTTAAAGGTCAGCTGGAGACACAGATGGCCTGCATTTTTCCCATGTGTCTTCGTCTCTAGGATCTTGTATCAGAGTTGGCCAAATGAGGTAGGGTCTTCTATTCTAGAAAGGCTCTGTGGTGTCAAGAGTTATCAGTTATCAGTGGTCTGTCTTTCAGTGCTCTTTCATATGACTTTTGTCTTGTTTGCTCAACTTGTCTCAAGTAGTTCAAGTATTTTTGAAAGGAAAATAGGGGTTTTGGCCTAGTGTCATGCCATCCTGGACACAAGCACATGAAAAACTTCATTTTAACTAATTCATTCTGGCTCCTGCCATGAAAATTGCTATTTGACTGGCATCAGATTAACCATCTCTTATGCCTGTGCAACTGCCGCATTCCTGTGCTGCATGTAGGTAATAAGAAAGTAGCAATGCTCAGAAGAAGAACATTTACAGTTCAAATGCATTTGGTGGGAGATGACTTTTGTAAAATCCCTGTGGGAATTTACAATAGTTTTATCTTTCCTCAGATCATATCTTTGGACATACTAGTCAGACCTCATGTGTACAACAGTTTTGATAGGTAGCACTTTGCAATTTTTGACTGGCTCTTTGACAACAGTCATCTTGATGTGTAAGCTGTTCTTTCTACATGAGAGATGTCTCATCTCACTGGAATCTCCTTCTTTCACTTCTGATGGAACTGTCTTGCCACCAGTTCCTTGCTATAGTAGGGGTTGCATTTATGTAAATTAATTGTATCTGAGCGCCTTCATCTAGGGGGTGCTTCAATCACCACACACATCCGAAAGGCTAAGGAGAAATGTTATCAGATCATTTACAAACTCTAATGGTATCTAAACTGATTGGGTATTATTAGATATGGACATCTGCTCTGCAGCTTTTACCTTTTGAGAGGTTAAAATGTAAGCTGTAAAAGTGAATCAGAACTGCTTTGTTGTACATTTGATCGCAATTTTGCCTTTTCTTTATTTAGTTTTAGATTAGTTCCCCAGTCTTTTCTGTTGGTAGAAGTGGTATGATGATCATGACTTTCTGTAGCTTCTGCTTCTTTTTTCCATGCTTTTGTACAAGAATGTCATAAACTATGATGCTGATCCCTGTGAGACCTATTAACATATCTTTCTGGCAATTTTGATAGTCTTCTGCTGTCAATTTGATCACTAAACAACACTCTTAACCATCTGTATCTACTGAGCGGTGTCCAACTCTGATGATATAACTGTATTCTTTCTCCAGTAATTCTCTTTGGCATGAAGTTCTGCCAAGTTAGATAATACTCCTTTGATTGCAGTCTTTCAGCAAAGAGCTCTTTTTAGGCCATGGACTTGCTTAATCTGTGCAAAGGTGAAGCTGCCTGACTCCTCAATATCTAACATAGGCATTGGGCTTTAGAAAAAAAAATCATTTTTTTTCCATTGGCTTTATTACTCTCATTATTTATGTCTTGGCATTTAAGTGGAATTCTCAGCAGCAGCTGTTTTACTGGCTGAATCATTTTGTCCCCATTGAAGCACATTTGGAAACTATCATCTTTATGCAAAAACATCAAGATAATCTTTTAGCAACTCTGTTGCAAAGATGGGGCTGTGCCTTGTCTGTTGTGGGCACCTGTTTTGGTTTTGCTTGTGCATCCATTCTACTACTCATTTGTGCCAGGTTTAGTGTCACTATGTTAAAGAATTTGTTTGTTTTAGCTGTCGTCATTAACTTCCATCATTAACTTTTACTATGTGAAATCTCAGCCTTTTCCAGGTAGTCTGCTTATAATTTAAACTGTTGTAAGAACATTGGGAACATGCAATCTCATCATTTTCATTTGGTTTTACTTGGATACATTTCATTTTCTTCTTTCACCTGATGATGGGGAAGTGTAGCTTATTGCAGCCTCATTTGGGGTTTCGGTGTCCTGCTTGTTTCCATGCTGCTGCTTTGTTTCTTCTGGTGTGTCTCCTCCATGCATCGTCAGACTTGGCTGAAAGGACAAACATCTTTGCCATCTCTACCATTTTCAACTATTTTTTGACTATTCCTTGTTCATGCTTCATGTAGTTAGGGTTTCTCTATCTAAGCATTGTTCAACTATGGCCTTTGCTTCAGGGATGTGGGTTGGGGAAGTCCTTCTGCCTTTTTTCTTATGTGATGCAAGTGCTCTACAGTTAAGGCCAGTTGTAGAAAACATTTATTTTTACTGTTTAACACATCCAGGTGTTCATTCTCTCAGTCACTACTTGCTATCTTGGTGAAGTTTGGCTATGACTTTCAGTTTGGAAAATAGTATTGTTTAAAGGTATAATTCGCTAAAACACACATATGAATGTAAGTAATAAAAATATGACTTAAACTTAAGAAAAAGTCATTTTTGATGTGAAATTGATCCTTTGCAGACAGTTCTAGGGAAATGAAAACAGGAGGTTACAATTATAGATTATTTTGCAACATTGACTATGATGTGTTGTTTGCTACCAAGCAAAAGTGATCAATTGTATTTGTTTACAAAAGTGTGGGGCCCGTTCCAGATCCTATGAACTGTGGGTCCCCGTGATTTGCTTCAATTTTTACTGCAGTTTAGTTGTTTAGATTTGATTTTCAAGTCTATCTATAATGAAGGGATTACCTTTATGTAAGCAGTGGGATAAAGAGTGTTCTTCTCAGTAGGTAGTGGGAAGAGAATATGACAGAAGCCAAATTCTGCTATAGTTAGGTATTGTGGCATCAAGAAAACTATTCAGCATGCAAGCTCCCATTTGCTGGGTTACTCATAACCTTCCAGCTTGTCATGTTCAAACCCACTTGCCTCCAAAAGTGAGTCTGCATTTTCTATTTCCTTGCAATATAGAAAGAAAGTGGGATTTTCAGATGTATACCACCTTGGCCAGCTGAGGTGAATTAATCATTAAAATCATCAAGTTTTCAGGTATATATAAATCCTATGACAAAAGGAACTGTTTCATTTGTGTGATCCAAACTCAAGATGTTGCAAAAGTTTGCAAATTCTAAGGTGTTTTTTCTAAATGTTTTTAATACTTAGAATGTATTAGTTTCAGTTTGTCACTGATTTTAAAAAGGAACAGTCTCAGGCTCTTATTTATGAACATACAGCCTTAATAAGAGAAACTGTTATGTCAGCTCGCCTGTAATATTAGACATGATTAGACATGATTAGATTTGGAAGTTTGTTAGTATGAGACCTTTATGTTTCTTCAGTGCCTCCTCTTTATTCTCTGATCCTGGATCCAAACAGCAAAAGCTAATCAATCCACAGTAGGCCTTTAGGGAAATGTAGTTCTACCTCCTTGTATTTCATTTGGAATTACTATAGCAGAGGAATTAAAGAGCTCCTCAAATGCACAGTGCTGTCGGTGAAATAACACCCCTTGACAAGACTTGGAATTTCTCTTCTTTTTTCTGAACAAGAAGTTTTCCTCTTAGATTAAATATATATACTTTTTTTGCAACATGCAGTCTTGCAGCAAGCAAGAAGTGCAAGAAAACATTATTTGAGTCAGACTCAAAAAAAAAAAAAAAGATTTTGTAGAACAGAGGAGGCTGAGGACTATAATGAATGTTGAATCAGGACAGCATTCTTTTTTTTCCTTACTTGACTAATTGACCATTTGGACACAAGTACTTGAGATGTAGAAAACAATATGTAATGAAATACATCTGTCTAGCTTGAGAAAACATAGCTTCCCAAAGAACAATCAGATTGTTTGTGTGACAGTACTTTAGTTTGTTTTTTTTTGTTTTCTTTTGTTTATTAATATATCTACTGGAGCGGGGAAGCAGGAAGAGGGATGTAAGGAGGGAAGTGATGTTAGAGTAATCAGGTTCCTTGAACCACATGCTAAAGCCATATGCTAAAACTCTCCATATGGCTAACATCCCCAAGACCTGTACCATGGACCTTAAAAATGTGCAAAAGAAGGAGCTCTAGGAGTACTTCACAGGTAGGAGACAGAAATGGCTCACAGAGCATCCTCTGTGATATGGGGACAGCCACACTGCCCAAATCTTTTTCCTATTTTTTTCTTCTTTTCAGTTATTTTTATCTATGTGTATTATTTTTCTCTAAGTGTTGGTAACTAGTTTCCATCTCAAAACAGATTTTTTTTCCCCGGGCAGGTTTTTTCTAGCCATCTTGACCACTCCAGAAAAAACTGTTCTGAAAGATTTTATTCCAGCACTACTTATCTGTTTCTAGCTTTTCCAGATGACCCCTGTTTCCTAAACATGTAGCTATGCAACATTTTTCTGTACATAACAATGGACATTTTAGGTGGCTAGAACCAGGCACAATGAACTGGAACATCAGATTGTACTTGTCTTTGCTGCAGCTCTTTAGGCAAACCTGGACAAGTCAGAATCTGAAATTCAGAGGACAAAATTAAAATTTATTAATATGCAGTGTACAAATCTAAGTAAGTGCTTGCTTTTCAGTGTACTGAGTACTATGCACACTAATTGAAATAATTTATGAAAATTAGACTATTTATTTTGGAGCCTGTATATAAACTTAGAAACAAATTCTAGAAACCTTTTTCTATGCTTGTCAAGCAAGTTTAGAAATAAAAAATTCAGTCTTCTAAGCCAATCTCTTGCGATGGAAGGATTCATCAGTATAGGATGCTTTCCAATGCTTAGGCCACTCCATTTTTATAGACTTGAGCATTTTCCTTGGCGGACCGTAATGCTGTCTCCTATATGTCACTAGCAGGAAATTTTGCATAATAGAATCTCAGCATTTTTCAGCTAATTCCATTTTCTTTACCTTGTTGTCCTCTTTATCCAATCGGAAATTGATCTGCTTGTTTGGGATTAAATTGTGACTTCACTTTTATTAGTAGAAAAGTTTCACCTGAATCCAGAGAGCTGGGATTTTAGTCTTGGTGTTTATGTGCTTCAAATGCTTGTAGATAATGATCATATCTACTGGCCTTTCGATTCTGTTCCTCAAAAGCCTTGAGAATTCCTTTCCTGATATTTCTTAACTTTCGTGTTTTCCCAGTTCTTCCCAATCTGGTGTAATTAGCAAATTTCATTTATGTGTTGTTCTGACATTCTTCTGAATTTTAGCATATCTAGCTGAACAGGACCAAACTGAATGTCTTCTTACTCCTTGTTTGTTCCAGCCGCTATGCATGAACAAAAGTTACATACCATTAACTTCGGCCCTGAGAGTGTTCACATCAGTTTGAACAAGTCAGTTTTTCATGAATTTTGGATTATGCAAACATCCAAGATCATATCAGCTTCATGTGGTAAAGAGTGACGTATATCCTGACATCCTCTCTGTTTCCAGCAATGAGAATCTCCCCTTGACTTGTACAGAATCCAGCACAAATAGAGGCACTTCTGTTTCGGTCAGTGGGACCCACTGCAGTGGGAACAGTTAAGTGAAGGAGTCAGGAGATTGCTGTTATGCATCTTGCTGAATGCTTTGGAATCAAACTGATTTTACATCACAGCAAAAAAAAATGTATCCCATATCCACATTAGCACCTGTACCCCACCTATACTAAATGATCTGCAAGTCAAGGTTGTTCTGGCTCCTTCTGATTCTGAAATACCTCCCTCCTAAAGAAAACCATAATTTCAGCTTTCAAGCAAGCATTGTTAAAAATTCAAACCACAAAACAACTTCTTTTATTATGCAGGTCTTATTTTAACATATGTTTGCAGCAAAACAGTTTGTTTCCCTTCCCCACCCCCATTCATATTCAGCTCAAAGACTACAAAGGCATCAGGCGATAATAGCTTTATTACTTTTTTCCATCTTCTGCAGTGTTAGCTTTATGACTGTGGTTTTGATGCTAACAGCAATACAAAAACGCCAGGGAATATCAACTCATTTTATTGACTAAAGAGAATCATGGATCAGCTCCCCAATTACATTTTTTAGCAGAACAATTACTAATGTAGAAGCAAAGAAAGGTCACAGAACAGCTTACAGATCTGCACGTGAAAGGGTATTGCAGAGGAATAGCATGAAATGTCTTTGCAGGCCCTTGATCCAATCTTCCAAGCTCACCACTAATAACTCATTTGGAAGCATTAAATACTGAGCAACACAAATACAAAATTTCAGTGGTAGTGAACTGTAAATGGAAGGAAACACCCAAAACTCTGCATGTGGGACTGGGATAAACAAATGGGGATGAGAATCTACATCACTGCAGAAGGTGTTTGGTAGGTTTGACCAAGTGCGATCTTGGTCTGCCGAGTTGCAGTGATAGTACTAAAACAAGGCCATAGGACTTTTAGTTGGAGACATCAGCTATTTTTCTGTCTCCAGGCTTGAGACACCCACCAACTAATGCTGAGTAAAGCTGTTTGCCACCGTGCAGCTTGTTCACCTTTCCCAAACAATCTGGCTTTTCAGTTTCTATTGTTAGCTCTTTCAAGGCACAGATTTTTTTTGCTGTTGTTTTCCCTTCTCCCATCCCTGGTGTGACTTCACGGCACCAATACAATGGAAAGAAGAATGAAATCAATGGAAAATGCCTGCTCATGTCAGTGTATCAGCCTGTTGAGGCAGAAGAGAAAGACTCTGCCATTGATTGAAGTTGGGGTCGTGAAGGTCGTATTTTGTATGAAATGAAATGTCACTTTTGTTGGTCAGAAAAACACTTTTAAATTAAGCAAAAGCAAATACTAAAAGAGTCTGCTTTCTTCAGGTGTCTGGTTTATACTAGGAAAACAAAACTGTTTTTGGAACTGGGGCTTTCCAACAAATGCCATTTTTTCCATTGAACTGAACAAAACGTTGAAAAGTTTGGGAGAGAATGGCTGTGTTTATTTAAACATTGAAAGGACTGGTAAACATACTACTACTTGAATTTTTCCTCCATGACTTTAGGAGCATGGGCTCAGAATAGACTACACTGGCTACTTGAGGGAGAACAGAGCAAAAGGGCCTATATGCACCAGTATCTAATCTTCCCTCAGCTGGGAAACAGTTCACTGCTGTGAAGACTTCATCATCTTTGTCAAGACTCCTGAGTTCCCATGAAGTTAAGACACATATTTCCAAGCATGCCTGCCTGGAAGTCTCCTGTAAGTGTCAGGAAAGATTCATGTGATGGCACAAATTCCTGAGATGAGCATTGCACCAAGTTTTCCTGTGCCCATTTTTTTCCAGCTTCAGAGAAATTAATAACTCAACAATAACTAACAATACAGTCAGCCCTGCCCTGTCCCCTGCTGTCCCAGCTTAGGGACTGGTCTTCCTGGATGATGCCCAGGCCTGACTCATCACCTTGCCTCCTCCAGGACCATCAGTGGATTTGGGTGCTGTCAGTGCTTCGGCCCTGCTTAGATCCTATGGGCCAATGCCTTGCAGGGTGAGCTCTCAGCCCAGCCTGTGCTGGGATCACCCTTGAATCCCAGCTTGTCTCCCCCAGGTGGAGCAGCCCCATCGAGCTGCTCCCTGCCCCCTTGAGGGGGTCAATCTTGGGGCCTGTACTAGTTATTAATGTCTTTGTTAATGGTCTGCAGGATGGGAGGAGATACACCCTCGGCAAGTCCATGGGTGACACTGAGCTGGGGGTGTTTGGGGTAGCTGTGGGTCAGCACCCTGGAGGGACTGACCCATAGGCACTTCCCTAGCCTGGAGCAGTGGGCTGGCAGACACCCCCTGGTGCCTGAGACAGAAAAGTGTAGGAACCTGCACCTGGCATGGCGCGACCCCAGGCTCCCGCACAGACTGTAGACAGGTGGGCCACGGAGCAGCTCTGCACAGAGGGCCCATCAGGCCTTCTGGGCAGCAAGGAGGTGGGGAGGGCGGTCATGGCCTCATGTGGGGATGAAGGACAAACACCCACAGCAGCATCAGTGTGCAGTCAGCACTTGTGAGGCTGTGCCATCAGAACTGAGCCCAGTCTTGGGCTCCCCAGGGCCTATGAGACTGGCAAGGAGACTCGAGAGTGACTCCAGTGGAGGGTCCCCACGACGGGGAAGAGGCTGGAGTCCAAGACCCACACAGGGAGGCCAAGCAGGAGCAGGACCTTTCTCCCTAGCAAGCGACATGGCTCAGGGGAAGGGTCCCAAGGAGAGCCGTCAGCCCCCTCGCCATGAAGGGTACCCGTCAGCTGAAGGATCCCTGCATGGGGCAGAGCCAGGTTGAACCACATGCAGTGAGGACCAAAAGGCCGGAAGTAGCTGGGCCAAAGGCACCAGGGGAGGCCAAGGATCTTCAGGCTGCGCATTGCCTCCTGGCCCCCACCTCACTGCTGGGCTGCAGCATCTGCCTGCAGAAACAAGGGCTGAGCGCGGGGGCACGACCCTCCCAGGCTCCCTCCACCTCCAAATGTGGGACAGAGGGCTCACCCAGGAGTGGCTCTCAACACCCACTGCCCTTTTCAAGGCCCTTTTAAGAGCTTACTGTGTATTGTTACAGGGTAGTTACATGACAGTCAGCTTATAGCTGGTTATATTATTCTTAGTGCATAGTAAGTTTTATTATTTTTAGCATATAGTTAGTTATTGTATTCTAGTGTATACTTACTCAGGTTTCTAAAAGCTAGGCATTGAATCCTGGAAGTTGTTATGCACAACATGTACCTGGCTTTAAGGCAGCTGTATATGCAAGCACAGGTATTCCCTTGAGTAAGCGTTAACAGGATTAAAGGAAAATGGACTTGAATTTATAGAACAAATAAGCCTGCAAATACTGACTGATTCTTTTGGAAATCAGAATGACTGAACAGTGCTGTAAAAGTGTTTGTCCGGATCACAAGATACTTATGAGAGTGCACAGAAAAGAGAGTGACAGCGTATGCACTATGAATACTTCTTGCTCTTTAAAAAGAGCTGCTCGGATGTTTGCAAACAGAAGAAAAGGATTTATTGAGGATTACTCTACATTACTAAAAGTGAATATTCTTTGCCATCAAAAATATTTTGTCCTTGTATGCTTAGTGATAGAGGCTCAAACTTTTCCATCACAGCTCAGATAAATTTTGTTCCATATCTTTAGTATGTGTTTCCAGTATATAGAGCACAAAAATCCACTTACTTCCACTGGTCAGCAAATAAAACTACCCTGAAATAAATGATGCTGGGCCAATTTGCATTGCAGTTGAGTCTCTTCATAATGTTTTACCTGACACATTGAACTATGTGAACTACCATATATAAACAAGGCTTCATGAATGGGAGGGATTCCCCAGATGCAGTCATGCCAGGCCATTACATTGCATCACTTCAGAATGAGAGAAATCTGGAAAAGGACTTGAGCAATGAGTTTCTTTTACTGCAGAAAGATAGCGTCAGCTTTGGTGAGAGCGTGCCCTTGGACGGCAACCCAGAAAGGCAGTCTTCCAAAACAAAGCTCTTCCAGTGCCCGTGTCTGGCTCCAGCAGTCAAGGGGCTTTCATAGCAGGCCCCACTAGCCTGCGTCTCCTCTGGGCATAGCTCCTCAGTGCACTTACCTCCTGCCCATTAGGAAAACAGCTGTATCTTTGAAGCCCTGCTGTCATTGCCAAAGCTTTATATTACTTGTCTGCAATTCAATCCAGCCCAAATGCAAAGGACAGGCTGGCAGGCTGCTTTCAGCTCTGCACACCTTTAAAAATAACCTGGGACAGGAGAAGGGGGAGGGAGGAAGACGGAAGATTCAAGAGCACAGGCATAAATGACAAAAAGGCCAAGAGAGATATGTCGCTTCACACTGGAATTGGACATCGGGGGGAGAAAGAGGCATTCCCCCTAAGTATTAGTTCCTTTGGTGTCCATCAGCTGGGACACACCACCTTTCTCCATCAAGTCACACAGCTTGAGGCCCCATCGGAAAGGAGACCCTCTTGTACTGCCTCAGTGGGACTGAGAAAGAGAGACTGGAGCTCCTGGGGCTTTGAGCAGGCTGGTATGTGCAAATCAAAGAGCCACGCTATATTGAAGGAGCCATGAATACCACATGAGGCTAAGTATTCAATGGTTACAGCTTTCTCTACATTGCACCCTAACCTTGAGATAAGTAGTCACGTGTTTGGTTATATTGGCTGAGGCATTCAGAGCATTTCCTTTCCTGATTTTCACACAAGGCTGTCATGCTCCCTTCCCTCCCTCCAAACGTTGGTGCTGGCTCTGTATGCAGCCACAGCAATCCAGGCAGCTCTGCTGAGGTTTGTACCCTGAGACATTCACAGTGCTCTTCATTGCTGCCTGCTCCCACCTGCTGGAGGTCAAACTCACCTGTTTGTTGGAGCTGTGGGAGGACACAGCCCAAGAGGGACCTGAAAGTCACCCTGTTGGTGTGTTGGGCTCTTCTCATGTTAAGATGCGTCCTCCTCTCTGTATAATCAACAGGATTTAAACTCAAGGACACAGGCTTGGTGTGGCCACAAGGTCAGGCAGCTGGTTACATGAAGACAGATGGGTTTGTTAGGGCCATGGCTGGGACTAATTCAAACACCAGGCCTTGACAGTGCTGGAGGTCCCAGTGGCAGTGTCAGCAGTGCATGTTGGGCAATCCCCAGCCAAGGGCAAGGGCTGATATGGGCAGGACACTGATGTATAAGAGTGGATGCCCAGTGGATCTCTGAGGAGAGTCTGGAGAACCATAATTATGAGTGCTTTTATCTTGGGATAGATATTTCACTGTGTGAAATGCTATCTTTGGTTTCCCCCACAGCATGGCAATTGGTTCACAATGTGGCAGTTTGCACCATGGATTACATTAGAGATGAAAAATCAAAGCTGGGTAGGATGTTGACATACCTTAGAGATAGCAAAAGAGCCTATTCTTGGGCTGCTAAAAGAAAATAACACAAACACTCAGCACAGATAAACTCATCTCAGTAACACTAGATTATTGTAGAAAGCTATCACTTCAAGTTAGCTTTGATTTAAAGTCTGGTGGCTGTGCATAGAACGGAATAGGTTACACCTCTATCCCTAGAGAAAATGTTTTGGGTTTGGTTTTTTTTTGTTCTGATAGTGAACACTTCATTTTGCTAGCTCTCAGATAGGCTTTCATTTACTCAACTATAACAGCCTGTGACTGTCATGCCTATTTCTTCTGCTCTGCAGCAAGCACCATGTGTACTAGCTCTGTGGTGCTATTCTGTAGTCCCTTATTTTTATGTTCAGCCACATTAGATACCAAGCCCAGCAGCTGTGGGTTTTTTCACAGCATTGGAAGGGATTTGAGAATATCTAAAACTTCATGCCAGAAAGCTGTAAGCCTTCTCCCTGCTGGCTGTATCATATCAGTGTTACATCGTACAGACAGCTATGATACCTGTGTTGGCAGAGTCAACACAACTGGCATGAACTTGAACCTTACAGACTGTAAGATCAAATACAGGTTTAGGCTACCGCAGGATATACCTCTGTAAAACTGTAATGGCGATAGTTCATATTTTTGTCTTCAACACTAAAATAAACTTGTTTTTCTCATGTTTACATTGTAATAGCTTGTGCAGGTGAGTTATCCCAAGGCAATTACAGCTAAGACAGGCTTGTTTTTATTCAATACTGCCTCCAAAAAAGAAGGAGAATCCATACAGAGGCACAGACTGATGGAAAGGCTTGTCCTGGGTCAGAGTGGGTTAATGTTCTTCCTAGGATTGGGAAGAGAAGCCCGTCTGCTGCCTATCTGGGATCTCAGTTATCTCTGAACCCTCTAACCCTTCATACAAAATGACCAAAAAAAAGCCAAACTGACACGACAAGAGCCAAACCATGCCACACCTTTATGTTCCACTTTCTGTTCCTTTCAGGTTGGTATGGAATAAGAACAGGATAAATAAGATTGGCCACATTTAAAATCATACTCGTGCACCCAGACCCTTGTTTGGGACTAAGAAAAAGCCAGAAAAAATATAACATTCCTGTAGGTCTTTTGTAGTCTATAATGATTCTTGCTTCCTAAGTCTTTGTTTTAATATTTCCACTTCTGAACAGAAACCATTTCTGAACCCATTAATAGATTATCTGTCTTCCCTAGAAAACATTTTTATTCCCATTACAGTACTAAGGCAGTACTGTACGTTCAGCAATGGATTTGCTGATTTCATTTAGTAAACGGTTTGAGCTCTATGACCTGATCTTTCTGACAGCCTTTCTCAAGTGTGTGTAATGTTCCTAGGAATAAAGCTCTGTCTCCTCTTCACTGGCTTTCTCATTCATTTACTTTGTCCCAGCTTCTGAAACACTTCAGTCTGGGCCAGCGACTTTCTTTCTTACTTCAATACCCTGGTTTTATTTGTAAGAATGACTACACCTGTTTGGATCAAATGCAGACTGTACAAAATCTGGGAAAAACCTCAGCATATCTCACAACTGAACCATGATTTTTTTTCTGGTATATACCCTCCTTCCCATTTCTCCCTTTCAGCAATCCTTTTGCTTTTCCTGAAAGGACAGGCTTGCTCCTCTGCTGCTCCAGCAACTGTCCCTGAAAGGGGACCCAGCCGAGAAGCCTGGAACAATGGGGATTACACTGAGTTCTCAGCGACTAAGATAAGGGAGATCGTAGCTCACAAACCAAACCTGTTGAACCAGTACTCAACTGCTAATGGGAAAAAGGAGAGGGGAGTCCTTGACTGCATACCATCAGCTGGGAAAGACGTGTAATCCAGAGGCGTCTAGTGATCTGCATCCATTTTTGTCAAAGCCAAGTACCTTTGGCTACTTTGCATTTGACTTGCTTTTGTCACCAGTAGGAGTTCATCTAGTACTTCTCATGGCTTTCTTGTATGCAAACAGAATCTCACTATTTGAATGATGTTTGAACTGGTTTCTGAAATTTTGCTTTAAAAATAGCAAGTGTAATTCAACAAAACTTTGACTTAGAACTCCAATGAGACAAAAAAATGGACAATCCTTTTGGGAGGAAGTGGAATACTTTTGTTTATTAGCTTTGCAGCTCCCTTTAGCTACAATTAACTTTCATTCCAAAGAAAGCATTTTATGTAATTTTGTATGAATGGCAATAATCCTTGTTGAGAGGTCTCATGCTTCTCCTTCCACTCCCATAAAATTTCAGATGTCCAAACAATTGCCCTTCCAACAGCAATATTAGTGCCAGACAAGCTCACTCTGCAGTTCCTCAGCAGATTAGCTCTGACGTGCCTCCCCTTTAGATAGCTTCTTGTTGCTTTGCAAAGCTCAGGGGAGTCAGTACTCGTTCCTTTATCCCCAGAACACTCCCTGCCCAGGGACCCATAATAATTTAGGGATTAATATATGCCGTATCTTAGACCTTTGTTTTTGTTTTTTTTTTGATGTTTTTTTTCATTTCAAAAGATTCTGCAGCATATGGAAGGCAGGACTGTCACAACTGACCATAATGCTCACACATGCATGTAGTCCCATGTCAACTGGGATAAGTCAGTCTGGCTACGAGGAGAGGCAAGAGTGTATCTGTACACAGCTGGTTGTAGGACTGGGCCCCAAAACCCACAGTCTCTTACTCACTACTGAAAAGCAGCAGGATTATGACATATACTTAGCAGTAACGTGACTTTAAGGAAGGTCATCAAATGCATGTTTAACTACAGAATTTAGGTTCAGGAGAATGTAAAGTGATTGTGGCCACAATGTTTTGGCTCACATCTGTCTTCCTAATAAATGTTCTGAGAAAACTTTATGGAGAGCAAACTACAGGAACTTTATTTCATGTCTCTTCTGAAAGTTTGGATCTCCTGAACCACTGCGTAGCTCCTAATCAGGCAGGAATATGATATGATATTGCTGCAGATAGAAAATTTCAGTTTATTCAATCGCAAGTGCTGCTGCTGCAAATTCATGTGCATCAGAGGTTAACAGCACAGTAAAAAAGTGCCTTTTTGCCCTTCTCTGCTATAGAGGCTCCTCAACAGTTGCTCAGTTTTCTTCGATTTTTGCAGCATTTTCAAATTATTTTTGCATTGGACACTCAGGTGCTAATTTCCTTTTTTATTTGAGAACTGTGGCAATAGTTTGGAAGTCTGTAATATGAGTTAGCAGGCCATCCGAAGAAACTAGCATGAGATACAGGCTCTAAGGTCTCCACGCAGGGATGAGGAAAGAAATAGAGATGCAGGATTCCTTACCCCCTCCTCTCTCTGTTGGCAGCTGGAAAACAAGCTGCAGTTCAGCTTTTGCTTCTGGTGATGCTGCTCCAGGCAGCTCTGCTATTGCCAGAATCCCTTGAGAGACAGTGGGGATTCAGGTCATGAATGCCTTAACACTTTCAGTATCAAAACAGAAGGAAACACTGGTTTAAAAAAAGAAATCCAATTTCACAAGCATATCTTAATACATCAGAAAGGAGTAACAAGAGACACAGACGTATTTTTGCTTTTTTTAGACTTCATTCTCATTTTAAGTGCCATTTCCCGTTTTACCAGCTCTTAAAAAATCAAGGTCATATATTCAGTGGTAAAATCTGACATAGCTCCATTAATTGCAAGGTAGCAACACTCTTGATTTATGCTGCTTGAGGCTCTGGGCCTTTTATGCAAGCTTCATACATCAGAGACTCTTTGAGCATATCTTGATGCAAGAAGAAGAAATATGTATTTGGGATACATGGTTTAACTCTGCATTTATGATAATGTAACTCATATTGCTTTCCTGTACCCTGATACTAGTTCATTAAAAAATTTTACCTTGCTTCACTTTATCCCTTCTCTGCTTGTCACATTGCAATACTTCAATGTGTATTGATTATATTTGAAAGTGCACAAGTGTTGATTTCTCCTCTTTTATTATTCCTGTATTTCACACCCTGTAAGACTTGATCTGAAACATGTTTATTAAAAGTGACAGCTGGGTCCGTAAGAAGCTGAGCACAATGAAGACGTTATCATCTACCTTGCTCTGTCGTGTTCTTGGAAGTGTTCTGCTTCAGGCTAGGCTGCCTCTTTCAAGATTTTGTCATCTGAAAAGTGATTATTACAAAAATGTGTCCCTGGAAAAACTGATAACAGAATTGGTAGAAAAATCCAAAATAAAAAAAAGGCTAATTTTAAGTCATTTTCATTCTACAGGTTTTGAAAGGAAATCATTCTGTGTGTGTCTGACATGGTTTGCAAACATTTTCATACAAAATGTTCTATTGTCTTCCTAGTGTTCATTCTTTTGTATCCTGTTTTTCTCCCCATTTATCCTTTCTCAATCTTAGCATGCTGCTGAAGCAAAGGAAAGAAGTAAAGGGAAAAAAATTTAAAGGTGCAGAAAACAGATATTTAAAGAAAGGGAGTGATGATAAATGCTACACATTTTCTGCTCTTCTGCTATTGAAAAAGCAGGAAATGGAGAAGAAGAACAGGAAAGACACTTTTCTCTTAAAAAGTCTTTAGTCATTAATTTGCAGCGCAATTGTAATTAATTAGCAGCATTAATTCCCCCCATCCCCGAGGGCATAACTTTGTTCTATCTTCTGCAGAGGCACAAAGGCAGATGGCCCCGTGAGTATGAAGGGGCTCACAGGAGCGGGGACTCCTTCTTCCAGGGCTGGCCTGCAGTTATCGCAGATGAAGGGGGTCCTGGGGCCGTCCCTGCAGGGATGTTTCTAACCTGTGGGTTGTCAATGCTGCATTACGAAGGAGTCTGAGGTTCCTGACTCCCAGCTGTGGAGGGGACACAACATTTCATGCTCAGACTGCTGTTCACATCGGGTGTCCTCCCTGAGCCCCAGCATCGCTGCGTGGTACCTGAGTGCTGCCCAGGAGATGGCACAGCAGCTCCGTAGAGCCAGCTTGCCTTCCCACGCCTGAGGGACATATCATGAAGGGAGGAAGTTTCTAATTGTAGTAGTGTACTGAACTCTACGCGTGCCCAGAGTCCAGCGTCACCTAAGCCATTACATTCCAGGACTAAAGCGCAAACGTCACAGCCCAAAAGCAGATGAAGGGAGGGAGATTTTGCTGAGGAGCCTCTTGTAAGCTGCCAAGTTGGAGAAGCTATTTTCAAATCAGCTGTGTGCAAGAGGACTGTGTTAGCTGTCGGTGCTGCACGCGCTCTTGCTGAGAGCTGCAATAGTAGGAACTTGGCAGCAGCAGACATGGCTCACTAGAGCAGGCAGGTGAGCAAGGAAGAACAAGAACGGCTAGCAGAGCAAGGAGCAGTTCGTGATGCTCCTGTGACAGGTGGGCTAGCAAAATAAGATGTGATTACCACAGGAGAAGCAGCTCACACCACCAGATCAGTGGCATCTTGGATTAAGTCTTGATACCCAGGGACACTTGACAGTCCCAGGCTGCAGAGCACTACCCACAGACAGGGTGTGAAAAGCAAGCAACTTGATCCCAGCAGCTGTCACACCAGAGGACAGCAGTGTCGGATACTTTCAGTTGTACTTGAGGAATTAGGTGCTGTTTATCTGCCTGTTTGGTCTACTTTTGGGGGGGGATGGGATTTCTTGAATAAAACATGAAGTCATTTGATGTTTGCAGATGCATCAGATTAGCTCATTGAGACTAAAATGTTCAGTTAAACTTTTTCTGATCTCTGGATGGGGACTTGAGCCAGTGATTTATTAGCAATGCTTTTAAATTTAAACCTGCCACTGTTGCTGCTAGTCAAGCATTGGCAGAAGGCTTATATATGTGTACTGAGAGAGCAGCTTAGAAAGTCTACTCTGCAATTAGACTTTCCCTCAGGGGAAGTATTTCAGTAGTGACTGAGGCAAGTTTTAGGATAATTTATTTAGAAAAGAAAGTTCAAATGCATTAAGGGTAGTTAGGTGCCTAGGCTTCAGGGAATTCCAATGCAAACTGGGTATACAACTCCTATTTATGCCCTATAAAACTTTCAATTTATGCAGTACTGTCTTGATAGTACTATAGTCTAGCCAGCCTGTGTTCCCACTCTGCAACTAATTCTATTTTTGTATATAGAAAGGCTCTGGAAAATCAATCAGTGTGATACTCATGGTATTATACGCAGAGTTGGCATGTGACAGTGAGGCTTGACTGCAAGCTCTAATGGTTTCTGTAAAGGTTAATTCTTAGTTGGCTGAGACTTCAGAGCAGCCGGCATTTTCTATCATGTTAGGAAAAAAGGAGAAGAGAGGAGTGGCTGAGTCATGGATTTGTCAGGTGTTTTCACTATTATGGCTTGATCTTGCTCCCTTCCCACACCTATTTCTGTGCTCCAGCCAACTCTCTGCTGAGTATTGCTGACTAACTCTTATATGGGTGACTCAGAAGAACTCATCCGAGTTAAATATTTCACTGTGTAATTATAGAGTACCCAAGTTGTTATTAATGTTGGTGCAATGCAAAGATTCTATCTTCATTCTCCATATGTTCTGTCAGAACAAATGTTATTGCTACAAATGACATTTCTGTACAAATTCATGCAAGTGTAGCTGTTTTCTCCTGCCACTGCTGTTCATTTTTACCTTCCAAATAACTGTTTACACTTTAAAAATTGAAGTGAATCCATCTGTGTTTTCTAAGTAACAGGATTACATGTCTGGCAGAGGTCAGCTGTAGACATTGTAGGAAACCATGAGAGTCAAGAAAAGCAGTTAAAACAGCAGCCATCACACTGTCTTAATGATGACAGACATCAAATTTGACATTTAGCCAAATGCTTGTTCAAGACATTTTTGGAAGGAAGAGCCAGTGACTGTCAGCCTCAGAAAGGCAGAATGTTCCACCCAGCCAAATGTTGGGAATGTTTGATTACTCGTGGTAAACATGAATAAAGGGAGTGTTAAAAGAGGTAAGCTCAAATGCCCATGCTGAAATGAGCAAAAAGTGTGAGGTAGAACCACTGTTTTGATGACACTCGTGCTGTGTTGTAGGACTCTTAATTTGGTACCGGCACAGTCTAGATTTTGTCTTCTCCTCTAGGCATGTCTACTTTCACTTAGTGGGGGCTTTAACTGAAATCCTTTTCTTTCTCCTGAACTTCTCCATTCCTCACTTTCTCCATTGAGTTAAGTTGAGCATCTTGCCTGTCACTTATAATCTGTTCATGATTGCAGTGTGGCATTTCACTCGGCTTCTGCCTTAGGATGCTTCCTGAGCCTGTGTCTAAACTTCATCAGTTCTCCCTCTCCAACATCTTTGTTCTTTGCTTGCAGACAGAGGTGAATTAAATGTTTTTTAGGTCACTGCCCCTTTACACAGTACAAAGTGACATTCACAACTTCAGCACAGGGTTGCATCCTACCAGACAACTCTGAAACTTTCATCCACAACCTAATCATCTTCTGAGAATGCCCAGAAAATAGAAAACCTTTGAGGTAAAAATGAGAATTTGGGGTCTCTCAGGTACCTATTGCTTGTCAAAATGCAATGCATCATGTTTATCTTCAGCATGGTCCATATAGTTTTTAGTCCTTTCATACTGCCATGGTGGTGCTAGCAGCGTTCACTGCCCACTTGTCTATGTGGGTACGAACGTGGAAAAGTCCAGTCAGTAATAATCTGATGCAGTTGATACAATCACAGCTATACTGATCTGCTATCAATATCTTACCATGTGCCATTAATACTTTCCTTACAGTATGGTGTCTTCATTTGGTGGGATGCAGGTAGTCCATCCATTCAAAAAAAGACTTAAAGTTCAGCCAAGTATTCATACTTGAATAACCTGTGAATGCTCGTCACCAAACTTACTCATGCATTTTGCTCACTTCTTTTGGAAGACAGGCAGGTAAAGTCTCCTTGCCTTCTTTAACACTCTAATTTAGGGCAGCTGAAAATCTTCCAGAGCAAGTCAACAACGATCAGTTAAAAGTGAATTAATGCAAGTGACAGACTAATTAATTATGTGGAATTTGTCAGGTGCATGTGTGTGTCTATGTTTTGGTGCTTCTGCACTTATACAGGAGTTTTCAGACTATCCTTATCTGGCAATAGTGAACTATCAGAAAAATCAGTCTGAAGAGAAAAAGGCATTTCTATAAAGTGATTTTTTTCAATAAAAGAAAAAATAATTCTTTAACTGTGTATACTGCATACAAGTCATTTGTGTAACATGTGTAGCAATTTTTTTAGGCACTGGACACCATTCTATATTTCAATTTATAGATGAATGATGAAGGAATTTAATTATCATCAATAATACAGACTTGTCATAACCATGATTTCGGTGACCAAAAATGGGGTATTTAATAGTTTTCCTTAAATCCATGGTCTTTACTAATGCATTTCCCGGGTGTGCTGGAGCTCAGATCTGCAGCCTGCTGAATATATGTGTGAAGTTTTGGTCAAAGACTGCAGTTTAACACAGAACTTCAGAATATGCATATCTGTATATATATGCAAAAATGTGTCCCTGTTCACTTATGGCCCCTGCTAATCAAGGTTCCCATTTTCTCCAACTTGAGCATCTTTGGCACACTGCAAGATTATGTTACTATTCATCAGCAGTTACACATTACTCTGTGATAAAATAAAGTGAATGTGTTTGTTTATATCATTTCTACAATTTCACATAGTGTGTCATGGCTGCTACCTCTTTAAAATTTGTTGGCTTTTTAAATGATAAATCCAGGATTGTCTCTGAGTTATGCCATGACAATTTACCTGCAATTATTTTTTCTTTTATTTCTTTATGATTATAGTTATTATTTCAGTCTAGTTTACTCCTCTAATTTCATGCTCATTATTTTCTTTCAAAACTAATAGCATGATCACTGCTCTGTTGTAAATAGGACAGGACACGTTCTATGTCTAAAGGAGTTTATAACTGAAAACCAGATTGACAACCATAGTTAATGCATTGCATTCCAAAGAAATCCTTCCTGGGTTTGTTTTTTTTATTGGCTTCCAAACGTTTGACAAACTGATTTCAATTTAGAGTGGTGTCTTTGTGATGCATAACTACTCACCAAATAGCTGCTGCAGCTTATGCCACCAGTCTTCTGTTTGCTGGTTGCTCATGTTAATATTTTACCTGCAATATATGTTATTTCTCTTCCATAGGGATATTTTGGTGCTCAGGCCACATAACAATTTCTGTTCCCTACCCAGATATCCAAGGGTGTGATTTTGCTTCATACACCCTCTGATCTCTGATCCCCTTATGAGAAGGGCAGCCCTGTCCTCCATCAGCCTCTCCGCATCGGGTAAGGTGATCTGCAGTCCCACTCCCAGGAGATCACCTCCCTGATCCAAAGAACAACAAATTTCTTATTTTGCTCTTGTTTCTGCAAACTGACCCAACCCACAGCTACAAAATATCTGTATTTGATGCAATGGAAATAGTGGAAGACTACAACCAAGGGAGGCGGGGGAGACAGACACCTGCAGTTAAACAAGGTTAAGAAAAATATGAAACCACACCACTAAGTCCCACTGACATTGTTAAAATTATTCACAGGCCTAAAGGTAATTGCTTTTATGGGTTGCTCCTAAATCCTTGAATAGGAGACTAAGAAATGGCAAAGCAGTTAATAACAAGTGACTAATATAATTCATTATTATTTACTTACTTGTAATGGTGGTTTCCAGAATGGCATTTAAAGTCAAAGCTATGAGTAGACAAAATAGGAAAGGTTGTGCAAAGTCTGTATTTCCCTTTTTTCAGATGGCTCAGTGTATGAAATATGAATAAAAGGCAAAAGATACACAGTGGAATTCCATTTTGTAGAACACAATCCTTTCTTTTGAAATTCCTGAAAGTTTTGCATCAGCAAACATTTTTGTTAATATAATCTAGACTCATAACTGGATTTCATTTATCTCATAACCTTTCCTCTCTTCATATAACAAGCGTAGGTATACCCTCAGGCCATCTAAATATTTGTGAGTGATGAACACTACAACCTTGCAAGTAGACCAGAGTCACCACTTCCATTCATGATGATATTTCTTCATTGCTTTTTTAGGGTTATTTTTACCTAATCTAGCAACAAGCAGCTCAGATGAAGAATGCATTGACTGATCAGAGCTTGGAGGAGCCTGGCATGAAGTGATACAGGTACCCAACACTGTATCATGTTCCTTTCATCTGGAAATCTTTGTAAGAGAGGCATGGTAGGAAGGGGGCTGCCCAAGAGAGAGAGCTCATGTGAGCACAGGAAAAGCAGAAAGCTGACACATGTGAGGAACTGGAAAATATAGCAAAGACTTAGGAATGCCATTTGCCATATGTGTAGGCCTGGTAAAGAAGCCCAGCAAAGTGCTTCTGCCCTCTATTAGCCCTGGTTTTTGGAGAAGGAATACCTTTATTGGCTTTTCTTCTGGTGCTTTGTGTTTTCTACTGTGTAGATTTTATTCAGAAAATGCTTTATGAATAATTATGAAGTCCATTGTCCCCACTGATTACTTGTCCGCTTTCTTACCAGGAGCAAACCCATAGGTAACTATGGAGCAAATAATGATTAGTTCATTTGAATATCATTACGATTTCCACTCTGGTTGTAGATGATTTTTAGGACTTGTGGCCAGCAAGGAAACCAAATAGCTTAAGTCTTGCAGCAAGAGAAGACATCCAAAAGGCCTCTTTTCTTTTTTTTTTTTTAATTCACAGCTACTACTCAGATAATGTTTGTAATTTTTGTCGGTTTCTGAAAAGCCTCATACTCACAGGGGGGAAAAATCTATCCTGTACATTCAATGAAATTCTTTCCTAGGCCAAAAAGATGTAAAGATTAGACATGTGTTATGAATCCAGCCAGGAATCTGTCTTCATCCCACGCCCAAAATTCACAGAACAGCTAAAGATGTTGCTTCTGGGTAGTGCTAGGCTCCAGTTGGCCCTAAAAATATTTCTGAATGAGCCTGATGCTCCCTGTGCCGCTGCATTAGGAAGGGCCCCAGGCTGGCCCACGCCACCTCCTTCCCTCCCTGTCCTTCCCATTCATTTTTCTGACATGGCTTCTGGTTTTCTCTGAGTCTTTCTCATTCCCCTTTATTGCTCTATTTTTGCCTGTGTGCATGTGGTGCCGACGTGACTTTCTTCCACTGCAAGCCTAATTAAATCTAATTGCTTTGCCTGGGTAGCCAGCTGCAGAGCTTTGTCTGTGACACCCCATTTTGGGTTAACTCAAATGTTAACTAAATGTGCATGCGTCTTTTTGCACGCATGTCAGATGGGACAGAGCCGAGGCTGTGCAAAGCAAACGGGGTCCTCGGATGTTCGGCTTCGGAGCAGATGATGAGAAAGAAACTGGGACACCATGGCTGTTCCCTGGTAAATATCTCCCCTGTTTTGAGCCACAAATGCAAGCAAATATTTGGCAATTTTGATGTTTGGGGTGCAGTTTTCATGGGTGTATGTATAATGGTGGCACCAGTAATCGGGTTTGCAGGGGCAAGGGGTGGTGGTTGTGGTCTGGTCCCCAGGGAGGGAGGGCAGAGCTCATAAGGAACGTACATGGAAATTGCGACGGCCTTGGAAGTAGAGTAGAGGAAAGGTGTTTACTAAAGTATTTAAGCGTTTATGTTCTCTCTTCCCTCCCCTCCCCCCCGGACCCAAATCAGTGATCAGAAGTTGGTGTTAACTGGCAATAAGTTGAATGAAATAAAAATTCCCTGTGTCAAGACTGTTTTACCTATGACATTGCCAGAGGACCAGGAATACTCAGGTAAAATGGAGGGGGGAAAAAAAACAAACAATCTAAGCATCAGAAGAAAAACTTTGGTGTATAGAAGGATCCTGACTATCCAGGGGACCTGAATCCAGACTAAAGAAAACATGAGAGTTAGCAAGGAAGTTGAGGCAAGGATGTTTGCTTGGTTTATTACTTTGCCTAGATACTATATTTCTTATATTCCTTAACTGAAGAGTCAAGAAAAGTAGTCTTTTTTGTAAGAGTTGTGTGACACTTCTGTGTATGTGCCTACGTGACTGTGTGCACATCTGTTTGCTTACACCTCACACATTGATCCAAAAAGTTAACAGTAAACCAAGCAAATCACATCTCAATCATGAGTTTGGGGATGAGGTATGTTTAGATCACTACAGAACAGAGACTTGGGAGATGAGGTCAGTGCAGTAATTCCCTAAATGGTCACTGTTTTAATGGCGTGACACCATTGAAAAAAAATAGGCAACTTCTTTCATCTAGCTGTGAACTCTTCTAACTTCCAATCAATGTGTCTTATAGCACTCCTACTACTAGTTTAACTGTCCTTCTAACACTAGAAATCCTTTGTGTAGAGGGGCTTCTTAAAGGATCATCATCAGTCATCCTACATTTATCTTATATGATGGAAAGCGATGGGATGAAGGCAGGCTTTCCAGTCCTCAGGTCATCCATGTCATCCTTACACCTGAAGTGAAGAGAGAGAATGCTCTCTGAGCCTTTTCATTTTTGCCATCAAATTTGTCTTTTCCTTTCACACAAGAGTCTGGATATTTGGATAATACTAGGCTTAGGCTAGAAACAGCCATGATTCTTAGATTTACCTGTGTTGGTGTGATATAATGTAGATATATGTTTTCTAAGAACATTTTAAAAAGTGGGTAGGTTCTTCCTCCAGCAACAAGATGTCTGTTGTCGCTTTTTACTATTTAAAAAGGTTGTGGTTCTTCACAGGATTTTGCAGTTGAATACACTTGGGAAGTGCTAATCAAATCAGTTGCTTTTGGCATTAAACGTCAGTGCTTTGAATCACCCCTTCCCCCCACTAGGAAAAGTCACCTACTTTATTCATTGACTACATAGGCAGCATAAGCTGCTCTCATATTCTGAGTAATGCTTAAGCTAAATGTCTGAATTGGCTGGTGTGAATTTTCTCCTCAAGATACATCTGCACGGCATGATGCAGTGCTGTGTAAATATATTTTTATTTCCATGAAGAGTCCCACTGAAGTCAGTTGTTCTGTATTTACAGACTGCTTAAAGTACCAGGTCCTCAGCTTCAGTTGTTAAAATATATAGATACTTTACTGTAGCCTAGATTGAATTCAGATCGATATTTTAGACATGCATTATAATGCAGCTAACCTTGTTCTTCTGAATTCTGCCCTTACAAATTTTTCTTCTGGTTGTCAATCTGACCTGCAACAAAAACACACTGAAGTGATTTCAGAACAGGAAACCTTACAAAATATGTCAAATAATACATTCTGCCACTAAGCTTTAAAATTTGTGGTGTGTATTAAAAAACAAAAAAGGTTGGTATTGTGATTTAAGGCCTGTCCAGTTTCAGTAAACTTTCCTGAGTGGAAGAAGAGGGGAACTGAGAATGCAAAATTAAAATTGGCTTTTCTGGAGCTCTTGTGAGCTGGAGCACCTTAAAGGCCATGTCAGCAATCTGATACCTGGAGTACAGAATTGTCATGATTCAACTTGTTGAAGAAGAACTTCATCCAAAATCTCTCTCTCTCATGAATGTCAAAAGAGTCACCTCTGCTCTTCTGTTACATTGTCATGGATGTGGCTCAGATGCACAAATTATATTTGATCTCTCTGCTCTCTCAACAGATTCACTGTAGTGGGAGTAGGATCAGGCTTTCATTAGAAATTTTGTTCTGCACTCTGTCTATCTGTCTGCACCTCCCTCTCTCTTGCGTTCTCTTTAATCTCGTTCTGAGCAATTTTCTCTCTTCCTGCAGGAGTGATTGAAATGATCTTTTGAAGCAACCAGCTTTGACATTTGGAAAAAAAATCAAAACTGAAAGAATGCTCCAATTAAGCAGAACATCACTTAGAGCTCAAGCAAAAATGAAAGATTCTGATCAGTTCTTTCATGTAAGCTTGAAAAATACACTGCATTAGCAGAGGGGCTCATTAGAGAAAGGGTGTTTATAGAACATCCAAATTATCAAGCAAAGAGACTGATGTGTGGTATCCAAGGGCGTTTATGTAGGAAAACCTAATATTCGTCACCCTTCACATAATGACCTATTTGCTCAAGCAGTCCAGGAAGAAGAAAGGACTATTTATTATTCATACTGGGCCTATTAAATAATGTTCCAATACTGAAAAGTGACCCAAAGGGGTGCAAATATTCTCCATTGTTGGTTTCACTGAGAAGGTGGTACTTGCCCATGTGTGTGTTTAATCATATCCATGTGATATCACATCAAATATACAGCAAGATGTCTTTAAAAAAAAAAAAGACCTTTTCAAGGTCATGGTCTTTTATTGGGTTTTTCCATGGTATTGTCCATCTCTAAGATGTACTGTATAGTGAGGAAGTACTGAAAGTATAAGGTTCAGCCTGTATTTCCATGTCTTACAGTCAATTGATATATAAAGCTGAATTTGAATGTTGTGAGAGCTGAGGCCAGCACTTTTGCAAACAGTGCCTACAACTCATTGTTTTAGCTGTAATGTCATTTTTGATAGGATAGAAATCATTTTTACTGTGAAAATGACCCACTCAATATTATGAAGAGGTGTTCTGAGTTTAACCTCAAATGGGCTTTTTAGAGAAGATTCATTCCCTCTTTGAAATGCAGGACTAGAAAGGATGTTGTAGGTCAGTGGGTTCAGTTCCACAATGCTTCTGACAGCCAGTTCATAGAATCCACTTCATAACAGTAGTAAGATACAGCTTAAAAATGAATAATTGTGGCATACCCACACACTGCCTTTTGAAAACCTGTTTAAGTAGAATGTTATGAATTGTTCACATTGTTTTACTCACTTCCCTTCTCTTTTTTGCTGAGCGAGGAATGATTTTCTGCAGTGAGGTTGTGTACTGCCAATTTTTTTCAGAGACTTCAGTTCATTTAGTGTTGTTGGTCAAAAATGCTAGAAGTTCATCATGGGTAGAACTTATGAAAGTCCCTGGTTTTAGCCTCCTTGAGCTTCTGGTGTGCCTGATTCCTGACACGGATGGACTTCATTTACTCATAGGCTTTTTTGTTCCAGGTCTGCAAATGGTTACATGCATCCTTAGATTTGCTACCACTAGCCATCCCATTGAAAAGTACTACAGCCACAGGAGACAAAATGGTTGAAACAGGCATAGAAGCAGGAGGAGGGTCACAGGGCTTTGGTAAGACTGAGTCTTCATTCCCTGTGTTAATAACATGATAGTGCAGGAGAAATAAATTTTAAAAACTGATCCCACATGGAGGTGTTACTGTGGTGTAGAAACTTTTCACGGTAAACCAAACAGAATCCACTGCCTTTATCTTGCAGTGGCCATTTGTCACAAATCTGTGTATCCTAGGGGTTTTGACACCTTTAGTTTGGCTGCTTTAAGTGATTCTCTCCAGACTTTGCTGACCTTGTGTGGATTACAACATAGGTATAATGCTTTCTTTCTATTGATTACAGAAGGAGCCTATTCAGTTAACTTGGATTAGCCCCTAACCTTTGGGGAGACTAACATATGAATCCAGGCATGCATGCTGACAGGCCAAGGAAGGTACTGGAAGCAGTATCTGTGTCTTTACATGCATTCAAACAGGGCCTGAGTTTAAGGACACCTTTCAGAAATCTCAGTACCAGGGCTGAGAAAGAAACTCTTCTCTCAGGCGACAGGAATTACTTATGAACAGGGTTTACTGAGGGATGGGAATAGTTTCTGGGGAGGACAGAGAGAGCAAAATAAGAGACTTTAAAATTTCTGACCAGCTCTGTTCACAGCCTGAGTTTCAACGTGAGACAGCACAATGCGTGTTTGTGTGTGTAACAGCTTGTACCCACTTTAAAGTTATCATATGGTGGTGCTCTAGAGATCTACTGGTGGAGTTAAGTCTTGGGAGAGATGTGGCTGCCTGGATGGGAATTTTCTCCTCATGCACATGTACAACATAGGTTAAAAAAGGAAAGTATTTGTGAAAAAGGGGGCTCAGAAGTACTAAAATTTAGAACTGTTAGCAGTACAAAGAAGAGCCTGTTCTTGACTTCTTCTGTCATCAAGCTCTTGTTCACAGTTTTTACAGCATGCATAACACAAATACTATGACTGACCACAAATTTATGCAGCCTCTTAAAAAAAAAGTAGGCATGGTGCTGGTATTTGATTCTCTGGCCTTCTCTGGTGATGCCCAACATGATAGAAAATAAGCTTTTAATAGAGTTAGTCTTGTATTCCTTTACTTTTAAATACAAGTATTGAGTTTTACATCACTATTCCAGAACACTCACTGGCAGCAGATATGGTAATACCATTTTAAAGTTGACTCCTTTGATAGCGTCAATCAGATCTGACAAGGAGTCTGTTCTCAACAGATATTTGTTGGGGTTTCTTGGCTGAAGCATCTTCTCAATCTTTTGACAAATTCAGTGTCTCAACACTGAATCTCACACCCACCACCCCCAAAATACTGACAGAGCAAGTTGTTTTCTTTAGAAATGTCCTATTTCCAAGTTTTGCACACTGTGAAAGTTCCTCTTAAAATTTACCAAAGTCTAGCTTGTGGGAGGATCTGATGATGGTTTTTTTCTTTTTATCTTCATCTCCAGCATTATCAGCTGTCCTGCCCTGCAGACTTGATCGCTGATGCACTGGTAAGATTTACCAGCCTTCCTTACCACATGCATCTTTCTAGCCTTCTTATATGGTAGTAATGAAGTTGGAAAGTGAGTGGTTCAGTACCTGGTCTGAGCTGCATCTCGTGCAAGAGCATCTGCTCCACTACTTCAAGCAAACACCAGGCAGTCAAGACATGTCACTGGATCACCTAGCACAGTTCTGAGAGTAACAAATATTAATTGTCAGCTGCTGACTAACAGTGACTGCTGTCCATGACAGTATCTATTATTTTATTTGTTCTCAGTTTGCATATTACGTTTTTGTAAGAAGAAAGTAGCTGGGTGAAGAGGCCTCTGGAAGGAAAACTGATTGCTCCTTCCTTAGCGAACGACTGAATCTGCCTAAGGGAGACAGACATCCAGGCTATGGGGTGGATCAGAGGAAGTAACAGCAAGAATTTAGCAAGGCAGTAATTTGCAGGACAGTGAGGAATTGAGAGATCACTGAGAGAAGTGGGGAGCACACTTCGAGACAGACTTCTGTGCTGACAAGGGAAACTTCTTAGATACTGGAGGGAACTCGGCTGTTAGCTGCAACCCAAAATGCCCCTCCCAAACATAGCCTGAGAGCAAAGACATGCTTTGCTAGGATACAACGGGCTGGAGGAGATTTGCTTATAAACCCTTTTAACCACTTTTCTGTCTTATAGTCACTTGGCATCTTCCGGTCTAAAAAGTCAGCAAATCAGGTTTCTATTCTAATAAAGATTTTTTTATTTTTTTTTTAATTTGAACACTTTGTAGATCTTCTTTGAGGAGCTCACTGTGAAGGAAAAGGTCTTGGCAGATTCATGTCAAAGGTCTGGCCAGCCAGGGATCTCATCACATGATCTGATGGCTTTCATAAAATGAATTAGCAATCTGACCTAGTTTGAACTAAATCATCATAGTGGTAAATGACATTTTGCTCTCTCATTACCAGACTGATCAGAAAATCTCAGGCCTGAATCATCAGATTACCGTGAAGATAGGGTACTTTTCCATCCTGTGTGCCTGGTCTCTGCAGATCTGCTCTGAGGTGCATGGTAGAATGAAGGCAGTTGTGCTGCCTCTGCCTGAGTGGCACAACTCTCTCTTTACAGAGCAGTGGGCACTTCAGTTTTCTAGTTCATCAGTATATTGTATGTCTCGACCATTGTGAAAGGAATCGTCTCCCCAAGTATCTCTCCAAATTTTGCAAGGCTCTGGGCTACGTTATGCTTTCCTGAGCACTGGGGAGTAGAGGGTATGGGCAGGGTCCCTGAACCAGTGGTCAGAAGAACAGTGTGTGATAGAAAGAGTAACACTTCTTCTTTGTGTGGCTTTTTCCTTTCCCAGTCTCTGTTCAGCTGACAGCCTTTGGGGCGGGAGCTGTCTTGTACTGTGTAACTAACTGTACGGTGCACACTGATGGTTTCACTCTGGTTGAGCTAGAAGATGCTCTGAACATGAGATGAGTGCACTGCCATTGTGCTCCCTGAGCAGGCCAGGCAGAAACATTAGCTGTATTTCCTCTCTCAGACACTGGCCAGCAAATCACACTCCGTGTGGCAGAAACACACACTGAACCTTGCCAAAGGTTGGTTCAACAGCCTCTTCTCCCTTCCCTTCTCCACAGCTCCAGATGGACAGCACCTGCCTTGAGCCCAGGCAGGCATATCCTCCTCTGGTGCAAGCCAGGCTGGCTCTTTAGAGGTCAACAGAGCTACAAGATTTACCTCTGCAGAGCACTTGGCTCAGCATCCATGGGGTACACCCTGAGGCAGTGGTGCTCCAGCTCCCTTTCTGGGGTTAGGCTTATCACTGGCCTTAAGCATTTGCAAAGGCAGAGGAAAATTCCTTGGAGAGAAAGTTGTTGTTGTTTTTTGCCCAGTCTTCACAAGCATGCTGATGTATATTAAGTCCTTCTCTGCACACCAAGCCATACTGTAGGTACCTCCCACAGAAAAAAATGCATCATCAGTGTGCAGCTGAACTTGAAAAGATGTTATACAATATCATTCTGAAACTCTTCAGGGGGTTTGTAGCTGGTCTAACCAGTCTTTCACATCATGGAATCTTCCTCTACACATTATTCATTAAACAAAAGTTATTTATTAGAACAGAAACTGCAGCATGTGGCATAGATAACATCCCTAAGGCAGAAAAAAAGGAAGAAAAAAAAAGCTCTAACCATTCTTTGGAACACATCTTGCTTTTGTGTTAATGGCAGTTAACACTCCTGTGATACTCTTTGGGAGTACATGGAGGATTTCCACTGTCTGGGTGTTTAGGAGCTAGCCTACCCCCACTACTGCTTCCATTCCCCCATTCATCCATGACTTGCTCTTAATATGCTTTTCTACCATGTTTTTCTGCTGAGGGCTTAATATCCCAAGCAGTGGGCTTTCAGCTGTTTCTGTGAGAGACAGTGTTTTAAACCAGTGATTTTCGGGTCTTTGCCAACAGGTTGGCCAACCTGGTAAGGAGGGCTTTAAACTAGGAAAGATGGGGGAAGGGGAGAGTTATAGTGCCAGGGTAGCTGGCAAAAGAC
>NW_020450979.1:323599-331554 GCF_003343035.1 Apteryx rowi
GTGCTCTAGGTGACCCTGCTTGAGCAGGGGGGTTGGACTAGATGATCTCCAGAAGTCCCTTCCAACCTCAACCATTCTGTGATTCTGTGATTCTGTGATTCTTTGTGGGCTCCTGAGTGGCTCTGATTTTAAGGGATCCACCAAAAGGTACAAACACAGAAAAGCCATCCTCTTGTCAAGTGGGTGAAATGTGCCATGCAGGAGGCTGTAGAATCACTTGAGGGGTTTTACAAGTAGAAAGAGATTGAAAATTCCAGTTTAGGTGAAAGCAGAAAGTATTATCATACTTCTCCTGTTGTATGTTTTGGTCTTATTGGAAAGAGACAGCCTCAAAAGGACTTGAATTATACAGACAGCGTTTACCAGTCTAGGGGCACACAGGCCTTTCTTCCAGTTATTTGCAGAGCCTGTTCATCTCTCCATATTGATAAGTATTTCTCTCTTTTAATTTTCCTTGAATTATCTCTCTTGAAGGTGCCGACAAGAAAAATTCCTTAGTGGCTGTTCATTGTTCCACGATCAAGGAAATTTCTTGGTAGGTCCCTTTAAAAAAACTCTCTTCTACAGAGCTGTTCTTTGGAAAATGTCATGATCTTTTGATCAGGGAGCTGCATTGCTGCTGTTGGAAAAGATGTCCTTCAAAAAGAGATGCTACATACCTAATATCCGTATGGATATGCTACTTGGCCTTTTAAAAATATGAAACTTACAGACTTTGAATTTTCACTGAGTGGCAAACTGTCTCCTGTCATTCCCTTTTATAAAATTCCCAAAGCCTTCAGCCTTTCCCCAAAAAGATAATGTTCATGAATAGCTAGCATTTTCATAATCTACCTCTATTACTCCTTTCTCCCAAAGTGAGCTGTATGAAGGTGTCTGAAATGCCATCCTACTTCTCTGTGTAGCCAGCAGAGGCCAGCAGTTTAAACTCAAGAAATCCCTGACCCACAAATATATGAGGTTTACGTTCATTTGTATTTGTTGTTAGAGCGAGGTCAGCCATGGGTGCTTCTGCAAATTCAGCCAAAGTATAAACGAAATGGAGCAGATCTAAAATGTCCTGGACAGCCAGTAATAATGCAGACAATGTATCTGGATTTGTTAAAAGAGATCAAACTTTTTTTTGGAAACAGCAGCTGCTGTGCAAAGGCAAACAGGCTATACTGTTCAAATCTTACAGAAATCAGATCTCTTCATGGTAATAGTGACATTTTGAAAGAACTGTTGCAATAGTGGGTATAAGGGAGCAAATATGTATGAACTGTAATTTTATGATTTTTAGTCTAGCATCAGATTTGTAATGTTATTTATTAAGTCATTTTGGTATACGTTTTTTAAAGGAGATATGATTACTCCCTACAGCATTATTAGTGTGTCATTATTAATAGTTAAAATCTGTTACATAGGACTACTGTGAGTCTGTTCTTCAGGGTATTAAAAACAGTACTTAAAAAAGAAAACAGACTCTCTTAAGGAACAGCCTTAGCAGTATAATATAAAAATTGTTTAAAAAACACATCAGAAAATATGAAGTGAGAAATATTAAGATGAAAATATTTTCATAAGAACCTCAAATCACTGTAAATGATACATGTGGGGTCTTTAGCCAAACACTCTTCCTTACAAGGTCTCCTTGTCATTTCACACTAACTTCTGAATGTCTCATTGTTCTGAGAAATTTATCATGACATTATGTAACATCTCTTCTTGGACAAAGACCCTCAGCACTTTACATAATCTTAACGACCTTATAAGGTATAAGGATCATTTTTGCAGTCACTGAAATGCAGCCAGCGCTGGCATGGAGTGTGGCAACTATTTCAAGGCAGAAGCACTACATGGTATCTCAGCTGCAGAAGGAATGGAAGGATTTGCTGAATAAGATCCAGTCCAGTGATGAAATAAACAGTGGTGCAAATTTAGTGGTCACCTAAAATCTTAGAAAGGGTGAGCAGATAAGTCCTGTAACAAGTTAGCTTCTGATTTAGAAGGGCAAGAGCATTACATTAATAAAACATATGCTGCATTCCCTGCAGTACCCACAGCAGAGCAGTTCGGAAATAGTTTTTAGTTCCTGCAATATTTTTCAAGATTCAAAATTGTTCTTAGTCTCAGTCTCTTCTGCTGGAACCCTTCCGCTTTGAGGAAGTCATCAGATATTCAGCATGGCTAAGAGTCACAATAACTGTCACCCAGCAAGAGGCAGGGACAGCCTAACTCTATGGGAGTGCGAGGGAGGTTTACAGAAGTGTGGGGAGGGGGGCAGCGGTGTTCGCAGCCATGTTTCATGGTAAGGGGGAGTGCACCTTGCAGCAGCCCTTGTCAGTAAGGGCGGGAATAGGCAGAGAGAGGGTCAATAGCTTCTTTAATAGATTTCCTTTGCTGGCAAATTTCACATGCTAGGGATTAAAGTGCTCGCACAAATGTCCCTGGGCAAGAGTCTATTTCTTTGTCCTGTTCATACTGAAAGATTCATACCAAACTGAATAGTACTAAAGACAAGACTGAGAAAGGTCCTCCCCAAAACAGCCAAAATTACATTTGTAGTTTTGTTCCTACAGCTGCATTGAAATCCTGCATATGAATCAAGCAAAGCCTGCGTATGAATCGAGCAAAGCCAGGACTCTTGCACCCTAGATAAATGTTTTCAGATCTCAGATATGTCACATATTTTTGGGGCAGTCTCTCTGATTTGGACCAGAAGTTTCAGTCTGGCTTTGAGTGTCTTTTCCTAATGAAAGCTTCATCTGAAAATTACTGATTTACCCAATCTGGATTAGTTTACAAATCATGATAAAATCAGGAGAAAGAAGGATGGTGTCACTCTCCCCTCTGTGGTTCATAGCCATTTAGTCTCTGGGGTGGCAGGTTCAGGGCTGTGGGCTCCTGCCACGCTTCACACGAGTGTATGTTTGAACACCACTAAGCACAAAAAGAGCACTGATCCTGGCTGGCATCTCTGCAGAGAACGGCAGTACTGCTACCAGTAAATATGCTTGAGGCTGACATCGCACTGAATTGCATCACCAGAGATGCTGGTTTTCACAATGTCAGCTAAATAGCAGTTCCTTTTCCTTCTCTGCTGACTGTCAAGTTGGAAACTCTGGTACATTTTATACATATCCTCCGATGTTGGCCAAAACAACTTCAAAATAAAAAATGGCTCTAGTGTTTAAGCCTCTTTGTGTACGCTGAATGCTTGGTGGCAGCCATCTTCATTTACAGAGTCACTGCAGGGCTTACATTCACTTATCAGAATACTTGTAGGCACCTTGAAGACAGAAAGCTTCTGGACCACTGAGAAGCAATATGAAATAGGTAAAAAGATGTCTAAGACATGTATCAGTGGTACATCCCTGATATCCTACATGACCTTCAGCAACTCACACCTGCTCTTACACCTCCATTTTCTAAAATAGGTATCACTGTCTCACCTGGGTGCTTTGAGGGAGCTGATCAAATAATGTTAGTGAAACATCTGGTATTCTTGGATAAAAGACACTACAGAAAAATAAATTATTATTCCTTACATTGTAAATCAGATTCCCCTTGGTTCCTAATTCTCATTTCATCTAAGGCTCATAGCAAAAACCAGCGGTCTCATAAGAAAGGTAGCATACAGTTGCTTGGAGGCATTCTTAATTGGAGGAGAGCTTTCCTTTTCAGGTGAAAAAGAACTCTACAGTGCATGATCTTACTAGCCAAGAAACAATAAAGAAAAAGCTTCCTATACTAAGTTAGGTAAGAGTAATTACATTGCAGCTGGAAAACAGGTGTGGGAAGAAGGTTATGTGATACAAGCATCCCAATTCTGAGACACTGAAGCTAAGAAGGAAGCAAAGTATTATAGCTTAGTCACTAAATTAAGACCCAGGAGTCAGAGATCTTTATCCCAGTTGTCCCATAGCTGAGAAAGTCATTTAATTATCTACTTGAGCCTCAGTTGTCTGGGTAGGTTTCCTTTCCCACTAAGTCTGTCCTTGTACCTATAGTCCTTTGCACTACAACCAGCATTTAAAGTGCTGTGATTACACTTCATCTTCACTTCTTTCAAACCTCTCACCCTCTGTGCTGACAAAAATCACTGTTATGATTTGAGGGGTTTCAACAGTAGGGACATGTAAAAAAAGTGCACAGAGAAAACCTGTAACTCTGTGCAATAAAGTAAATCTGGTCTTATATTAATTTTAACCAGCTGGTGAAAACTAAGGTTGCTCAATGTGTTCACTTCATTGTTTAGCAAAATGACTGCTCAGGGAGGTATTGTTCTTGCAGATAAAGGGAAATTTCTGCCTCCAGTAATATCTGTGGAATGAAGTTGCCTGGAGTGGGCATGCTATGGCTTAACTGAGGACACACTCTGGCAGTGATACTCTTTGACAGTGTAAGCTGGTAGTTTTCCACAGTGCTTACCCAGTATCAGGACATCAACCTTTTTCCATTAACTCATCCTTTCTGCAGCTCTGTGGTTTCCTGTGCTTGTTCTAGTGCAAATTTCCTTCCATCCACAACTTTGTTGTGCAGCCTTCACCTCAGGAGGCAGCAGCTTTGCCCTTGTTTTGGTAATCGTAAACTGCTGAGGGCACCAGAAAAAATGCTAACAGCTAGCACCCTACATTTTCAAAAGCCCTATGTATTCCTTCTGCTGCCATAGCTGAGACATCTAAAAACTGTGCCACCTCAACCTGCAAGAGATCGGGAAATGTTGGCTTAAAATTAACTTCACCAGTCTCCTGTCTCTGTGGCAGCCTGAGAATATTAGCACAACAGTCTTCAACAACATGTGGATGAGCATATTTCTCACAGTGCTGCCTCTGATCTTGGCAGCCTTGCTCAGCACAGCTTATACAGATTGCTTGGGCCGTCTGCATCAGCCTTTACTGCTGCCATTCAGATTGGCCTAGTGATTAACATTGCTGACAGTAGCAGCCCTGCTCCTCACTAATATTCTTGTTGCTTTTTGCCATCTGATCATGCCTCCTCAGGGACATCATCTGAGGGAAGTAAAGGGAAATCTAACTTTCAAGCTTCTGCTGTTTCTGTCTGTATCTCTGTCAATAGCTCTGTGATGTTTCTGCTCCCTTTGGTCACACAGTGCAGGACCACAAAGAGACATCGAAGTCAGATCAGGTACTGTCGGTAGGATAGCCACTGAAACCTGGCACCCCTGTGGGGCAAATTTACCTCGCTAAGCACAGACGTTCTGCTAGGCAAATTCCCACAGGCAGAGAAAGTTCGTATCCTGGCAGCACAACCTCAGCTTCCCTCGACAGCCGACTGAGAGCATGCTTGTACATGCCAGGCAGTGGCTCTGGCTTTTGCCGTGTGAACGTGCCCGGCAGCTCTTGCACATAGCCAGCTAGCAAAGCCATTTTTGTGAGGAGGTGAAGAGCAGTAAGCGGCACAAGCGCATCCTCCTGTGTTAGTCACTGCTGTGGCTGGCTCCCCGCTCCTTCTGCTTCATGGGGAGCATATTTTCAGGCAGGAATCTAAAACTGGCTCTGGGAAGGGAGGACCTAAAAGACAGAGAACAGGGACGATCTGTCTGTTGGTTCAGCCTCTGCTGTCTTCCTGGGCATGCTTTGTTTGATCATTTCTAATTTTATACATGTACTGAAGAAAGCGTTCTTTTTCTCTGGCTATATCCTTTAAGATAGGGGAAAAAATTAACAAGTGGTACCTACATACAAATCACCCTCTTATGAGCTGTCTACATTAGAACATTTCACTGCTTTGGGTACCTGGGATAGTTAGTTATAATATTCCTAGTCCCCTTTTTGATGCAGTTATGTCAGTGAAGACCTGATGGGGAACAATAAAATTAGTTGATGTTTTCTTTGCACTGTTACTGTGTCCATGTTAGAACTTTTACTGATGTGGCTATAATGTACTTAGCTCTGTCTGTGATCTGTTGTATTTACACTAGTAAAAGGTGTGTGATTGAGACCTTAATAGGAAGATCTTGCCACTGAAGGTTTGGTTTTTTTCTAAAGAAACTGGATGCATTTTGCTGTTAGCAAAGGATTTGAGAGTATTCTGACTTCTGTTACTCCATCTGGCACTGAGATTAGTTTGAATCCTTTGGTACTTTTTTCTGTTGTGAAACCCAAGCATAACTAAATATTTCTGACTCCAAGATACCATATATTGGGATGATATTTCACCTAACAAAGACCAACTACAAATGAATCCTGCAAAGTAAGGCCCTGATCCTGCAAGATGTTCCTAACAGAAGGGTCCTTGTGCCCCTGCTTGTTCTGAAGTGGTGGTAGAAGTCAGCTGGGCTGTGAAGGGGTGCAGAGAGGTTGTCCATTCAGATCCAGGTGTGATCCTGGGGCCTAGTCATCATTAAAATCAGATGGAAAGCCCTCGTTCTCTGCTTTTTATGCTTGCTAGCAAATATATAGTTTTTAAGCAAAACTTCTGGAAAACTTCCATAGATAATGTGATTTCTACATTTTTGCTTTGTTAACTAAATAAATATATTTGAGACTTCTGATGACAAATTCAGAAAAGAGTTCCCACCAAAAAAGCAAGGCCTCATTTCATAGTGATTGTGACACCTCTAGATCAAAGACGCAACTAAGATTCCTTTGTGTGCGAATTAACTGTGCTTTAATCATTCAGTTTAGATTTTCAAAAAATGACACAACTAAAAAGGAAACAGGCACTGATGAATGTGTCTCTTCCAATGGCTTTACCTCATCCTGGAGTACTACTGTATGAAAAAATGGCAATGGTACTGAAGAAAAAATGCCAGACCTGGAGAGAAAAGTGCACCCTGCTCCTCAGAGATTGCCTCCTCTTTGCATTGCAGTCAGGGACATTCCCCTCATTCCTCCACCTCAGATTTAGAAGGGCGAAGTTATCTGTCTTCCCTGGATTTCTGTGGTCAGTTAAGCTGATGAGAAATCATGCCTTCTTTCTATGCGGGAGTATCATTTTATTTGTTACATGATTCTTGGACTGCTTAGTCATGAACTTGGTTGTTTTGCTGTTCAATCAAAAAAGACATCATGAATTCTGCAGGTATAAATACTGAGTGACAACCGATGCACTGTTGTTGTCCTCTTTGCAATCAGAAAATAGCCAACTGTGTACTTTATTCATTAAGAGCAGAGCAGAATTTGGCCTGAATACTGAAAAGGAGGAGTCCTTCTTTGTACAGTCATTACTGCCTCTCCCATGTTTTTAATCCTCTGTTGCCTTCCTTCATACAGTGTTGCTATACAAAGTGACTATAGTCTGAACAACTACTGGATCAGTTCAATATAGAAAGTCACCAATGTCCAGCTTCCACTGAAAAGGAAAGAAACCGAAGTGCGCGCAGCCTCTTTTGAGGTGGGGCAGACCATGTATTTTGAAGCTGGCGGTACGGTGCCACGGTGCGGTAGCATTAACATCCGAGCATACAGCCCCCGGTGGAGCCTGCTCCTTGGTAGTTATTCCCTCACACAGGTCAGCGGCAGCAGGTAGGAAACCAAAGCGCCGTGCCTGCCAGATGCCCCGAACGAGCTACGATTTGATGTGGCTGAAACTCGTGGCGGATCTGATTTGTATAAAACTTCCTTTGGTTTAGATCCCTGCAGGGCGTATGTTGAATCCAGCCACTCAGATCAAAACTACCAGCTGCGGACCAAACGAAACCGCAGGGTTTGAGGCACAGCCGTGAAAAGGCGACTTCAGCCACAGTGTGCGCCCTCCCGGACAGCCGCCCCGGGGGCTGCTGCCCGCGCCCGGCCGCCGCGCCCTCCCCGCGCCGCCCCGGGGCTCCCCCGAGAGGGCACGTCGCGCGTGGCCGCCGCGGGCCGGCGCCCCCGGCTCAGCCGCACCTGCCCCGCGGGAAGCCAGTCCCCGACCCGCTGCCTTTTTCCCTCCCCTTCGGCTGCACCCGTTGAGCCACTCGCTCGGGCCGGGAGGGTCTGGCCGGCGGCTCTGGGCTCTGCAGCTGCCCT
>NW_020450979.1:331880-446418 GCF_003343035.1 Apteryx rowi
CCCCGCGGGCGCGCACGGTGAGTGGGGCCGGGGGCACCTGCGGGCGGGCGGCGCGGGCGGGCACGCCGCGGAGGGGACGCCCGAGCGGGGCGTGCGGAGGGGAGGCTGTAGGGAGCGAGGGCTTTTTAGCCGGGTGAGATCGGTCCCAGCCCTTGAGGGGGATTGTCGCCATGGTGTGAGGGGGGGACTTGGGGCTTTGTTTGCTCCTGTTGGGTGCCATGAAATATAACTCTAATCGCTGTTTATGTAATTAACTGCTGTTAATTCTAGGTTGCTCTGTAGACCTTAGGCTCGCAGTTTTCGCACTCTGCGTGAATATTAAATTAGTGTTTGTGCAGACAGTCATCTTTTTTTTTTTCTTTTTTTTTCTTTCAGTCTGAAATAGCTGTCTCAGGTAACTGGAGTTGACTCTAAATGTGATGCCTGCGGGTTGACTCCTGTAAGCCTTATTCACACAAGTAAGATCTATATGCATGAGTAAGATTTTTGCAGAATGATTTTGCATGTTTCCATCCCGAAGCGTATAATCTTCGGTAGCTTTTGCAAAAGATGGGCTCCAGTGCTTCAATTTCTGTGTGTGTGTGTGCAGTCGCTGATAATTTTGGCAGTTTATAAGCGATCATTGATAAAGGTCTGGTGTCTTCATTTTCTTCAAGAATACATTAAGTTGGATGAATGCCAGCGTTTTAATATTGTAGCAGCAAGAAGAACAGACAGCCTTAGAAAAAGCATCAAGGAAATGATTTAGCTTTTCTGGTGTTCTTAATTTCCAGCCAGTGTGCTTTTAAACATTTCATTTTAAATTGCAGGAAACAATCAGTTTTTGCACTTACCAGCATGCTGATTAATAATGAAAAGATATGATCTTGGAAAAGCTTAAAAGTAAATGTTGATTCTTCACTTCAACTAAATAGTGAGACAGAGGGGGGAAAAAGAGAGAAAACTAAGTCTCACACACCTATTAGCTATTAGAAAAAAGAGGACTATTAGGTGATTATTAGGCAGTTTTCTTACAATTTGAATACATGGAGTAGTTCAATATAGACTACCTATAGAATAATAGACACACATGGTATTTTGTCCCTAGTTGGACTTAGAAGGGTGGTGCTGCCTAGCAAAACTGTTCTTTGTTCATAACTTCTCTCTTAGCCAAAGAACAGTGTATCTAAATTTGAATTCCAGGAGGTGGGTAAATAGTGCATCCAACTTCAGTTTTCCATGGTAGTCTATTAATATTTTACTTACTATGAAACATATATTGACAGGGATTTCATGTTTATAGTATATTCCATTGATTGAATGACTTGATGCCTCATCTTTCCTTTTCTTATTAATGATCTAATTAGGGGAAGCCTCTGGAAGGAACATGGAGTTAAGATCTGTTCGCAGTGGAACTGCAGTGAAAGACACTGCAAGTGTAACAAGAATTTCCAAAAGAACTCTTCACCCAAGACAGTGCCAGGTTATTAACACTGTTAGACCTGTGTTTGGACACTGGCATAATTAGCTAGATTTTAGGCATTTTTTGTTAGTGGCGGGTTTTTTTGGGGGGGAGGTATTTTATTATTCTCAAAGTTTTCTATTGGAAGTTCTTCGGGAAACCTTGCTAGAAATGTGTCTGCGAGTCAGTAGTGTGGGTCAAGTTAAAAGTCTCCAGGTCTTGTGAAAATCAGACCCTGAGGACTTCCGTAAATCTGATCTTTCACTTAGTCACTTTTTTTCCCCCCCTCCTGATTTGTACTCTAGAGGCATTTTCTTTTAATTTTTTTATGGCAAGTAGAATTGTAGTTGTAAAATGTATCCACAAAAAGCAAGCCAGTAAGTTTTTTTTTTTTTTTTTTTTTAATGTAAAAGCCAGCAGGATTAATGTACCGTTCCATAAATACACATGGAAAAATGCTACATCTGTAATAGAACTGTAAGTGGCACTTAATCTTTGAACAAAAATAATTGGTAATGGGCAAAAATAGTATTTCCTGTTTCAACAGTAGAGTTAAATATTGTAATGGAGATTAACTGAAACAAGGTAGATTGAGCCAAATTTGGAGGCTCTGACAATTTATACCAGCTGATGTTCTGGCCTACTTCCTCCTTTGCCTCTAAAACATCATTCTTGCATATGTATTTGATAATAAACTACAAATGCAAAACAAAAAGGGTGCTCTCTGAGGAGAAGATAGAGTTTTTTTGCTGTACTGTAGTGAGATTATAATTTATGGCACATATTCTGATCTCATATACCTCAGTGCAAACTGATGAACTATGCTTAAGTTGTACCCAGATTTGCCCAAGTGGTTGGTCCCATACACAGGAAAGAACATATTTACACCAGAAAGCAAGTTCTTGGGGCTGCTTCTGATCATTTCACAGTGTTTGAGGTGTTTTAATGCTACTACTATAAAAATGTCTTCGGATTAAGATCAGTGAACATTTTGCCTCCCCTATAGCCCTTGCCACAGTGTCTCAATTATGAGAACTGGTAATTATCTGCCTACATTAAGATTCATTGACTCTGAGCACAAAGAGCTGAAAATGACAAATGCTCGGGGAGAAGCAGGTCCTCTCTGGGGTGTTTGCTTTCCTTGTGTCTTGGTAGGATAAGAATGGGAAGTTGGGGGTATGGGGAAAATGGTGATTAACTAGCTGGTGCATGTCTACCCCTTTGAAGATGGAAAATGCCATATGAGGATTGTTTGAATTAAGTACCATTATTAATTTCTCTTAAAGAAATTGCTTGCGTATTCAAGAATTGTATGTTTCAATTTAAGCCACAGATGATTTTAAAGCATTGTTGAGCTGTGTTTTAGGTCTGTTCAAGCAGAAAGGCCAGTGGGAGTCTTTAACAGGAAAAATAATAAGTAAAGATTTTCCTGTTTAAGCATTTTTAATAGCTGCAAAATTTGTGTATATGGGAGGGAGGAAAAGGGAGGAAATGAAGTTGAGTGAGGAACTGTTGTGAGGTAAAATTCTGATATTGTTCTTTTATGCCACCCTGCAAACACATTTACATTTAAAATTTTCAGGCAAGCCAAACTGTAGGAACAGTGCAGAATGCTAAATGAAACCTGACAGCTAAATCAGAAAATGTCACATAATGATCCTGGGCATTCCGTCGCTTGGACAATGGTGTTTGAGAATGTTACTTGTAATGATTATAGATCTGCTTAAAGGCTACTTTGACACAAAGACAAGTGCAAAAAAATAAAACATCAATTTTATTCTAAGCTATTTTCACTTCCAAGATGTTTACATTCTGTCACATTACCCTGTAAGTGCTGGGAGACTCACAGGAACTGTAAAATCCCTTCCTGCCCACCAACTAGCCACAATATACTTCTTTGTGTTGATCAGGCTGAGCAACTGAAGAGTGATTCGGGGCTCAGTTTTGATCTGGAAGATATTGGGTATCACCACACACCTACCTTTGTTACCACTGGTGTGAACAAACAAAGCAGTAGCTCTTTCGGGAAACTTGGTGATGCAGCTCCTGTACAAGAATAAAATGAATTTATGCTTACTGCTGGCATGATGTAAAAGCCAAGATGATGACAACTGAAGAAAACATGAAAGGCTTTAGAAGAGCTCTGTCTGTCTTACCTTTTCATGTGCAAAACTTAGGTGTCTACACCTATCAGCAGTGAGCTGTCCCTCAGTGCGGACTGATCAATAATGCAGAAGAATCTAAAGACCATGAAGGACAGAAATAGGAAAATAAAATGAACAACAGGTTAACATGTATATCGGATGTGAAAGAGTACACAGTTGCCAGACTGAAAGAAACCAAGGGCCCATAATCGGACATGGCTGTTGCAGTGAAGCAATAAGGTATGGCAATTCAGTTGTCCATCATATCCTGATTATGAATGAAAGAATAATAGGCTTTATACATACTGTGTGGGTGCCTCTGGCTCCCTGGATTAAATACAGGACACCTACCCTTTGAAAGGATGAAAGGGAAAGGAAAGAGCAACAGAGCTGATTAGGAGACCAAAAGGGCTGATATATGAAGAATGATTTAAAATCATTGATATGTATAGGTTGTCTAAGAGGTGACTGAGTGGAGGCAATGACACCAACAATTTCAGGAGTGGATACTCAAAAAGGGGATAAATCATATCTTACCAAGGGGGTCTAACCAGACTTAATGGGCTGCAAAAGAAAATGTAACCTGAACATCAAAAAAGCTTCTCGGTGGAATGATCTAGTTTAGTTGGCTGTTAAATAATCTTCCATGAAAAATGCTGGTGGTGTTGTTGCTTGGGTTTTTTTTAAAGTGGAGTTCATAGAAGCCTGGAAAATGTACTGCAGGGCCAGCAGCTCTGAGTAAGAGCACTGCTGGCTGAATTAGGATGTTAGGATGGAGACTTTGTATCTAGAAACAAGCATTTTTACTAAACAGGACAATTCATATGGGTAGAGTCAACTTCTGAAGTCCCTCTGTGGTCTGCTGAAAAAGGTGGTCATACTTCAGTAGCTTGGATTATATGCCTCTAGGGAGGAAGATGGACTGGATGAATTAATAGATCTTCTTCCATCTTTAGCTCCTGGGAGCCTGTGATCCAGGAAATACGTGAGCACTTATCTTGCTGGCAGCTGAAATGCATGCCGTTATTCTGTAAAACAAATGATGTAGCATGTCATATACCTTTTTGGCCACACAACAAGGGAGGATGGAAGTGATGGAAGACACTTTCCTGTGGTGAGCACAGCAGGTCAGACTGGAAATATTGCTTGCTTTACATGGACTCTGCAATTTTGTATCCTTGATCCCATCTAGAAGTCTCCTTTTGAGGAAAATCAATAAAGTAACAGACTTGGGGTATTTTCCTGCTTCAAGTTGCAGCCATTAGCAGCAAAAATAGACACAACACTGTGTACTTGCCGAAATGTGAGAAGCAACTTCAAAGGGGAGTGCAGCTATCCTGAAGTTGTAGGCAATGCACAGTTAGAAGGGCTGATGGCCATGATCCAAAATGCACCGAAGTCAGCAGAGACACTGCTTCTTTAGATCAATTCCAGGATTTTTCAACCCAAGATGTTATGTTTGCTTACGCTTGAATTTAATCAACTTATTTGGGGCTTAAGGTATTTTTTAGAATGTTGTTCCCAAGAATATAAAGAGATGCAAAAGTTGCAATTTGAACTTAAAGGAAATTAGCAAGATGGTATTACTGTATACTGGTTGTTATTCTCCAGTTGCCTTCTGTAGAGGCAAAGTGGGTCAGTTCAAGAAAAGTCTCCTTAAGGAGACAACTGAATAGCCAGCTAGTCTTGTAAGGTGCCTCCCCAGGCAGTTTGATGCCTTTAATGCCTAGTCTTTCCTCCACAGGATTTCTTGTCGTGTCCTGGACTAGTTTATATACATTAGACATGCTCTTATTGCAGAACAGGTGGAGTTATAAATGTTCCAAGATGGTATGCTGTTGCTAGATAGGGATATTCTTATTCTGATTCATAATGACTGCTTTAGAAATTGGAGATTGTTTGACTGTCTTCAGCTTGAATGGTTTATCGGAGGTCAGGCAGGGAAAAAAATGGCAAATGTTTACAACAGCAGTTTAAGAATGACCTTCCTTTCATTAAGTGCAACGTAAGTCCAAAAGTTCCTCATCTGGTGACTTGTAACTGTTACTTTTACTTACTTTATTGTCCATCCAAAGTAGAAAGTAGGAAGAAAAGAAACCATTAAATTTTGTTGTCTTGGTTTCAAAGAAGATTAGAACACTTAGAAAAGTTAAATTTTCTTCCAGAAAGGGCATTAAGCCAGCTTCGATGTTCTTGTTCATCCCCTCCTTAAGCCAGTACTGTTGGTTTTCTTTTTACTGTTATATTAGTTTTTCATTCTATAAAATATCCCTTTCAGGTTTGCTCCTAAAAGAATACAGGGCTACGTCTCTTCCCTTGATTAACTGCATATATCCTGATTTAGAGAAATACCAGAGAACTGGTTGAATATGGCAATTTTCATTGATTCCAATGAGTAAATTACTTTACCATCCAGTTGCCCATGTAAGAGGAACACCTACTATTGTCTGCGTGAGTTTATAGGTGTGAATTGGTTGTATAGTATTAATTACTTTTTAAAGTACAGACACTAACGATACACAGAGTCTTGATTCACTCCTGGCTGCTCCAGTGGTTAGCCTGGCTTTGTGGTCATGTGGGAATGGCTTCGTTATCAGAATTTTGCATTTGTCAGGGTCCATTAAGACCTTCTCTCTGCCCTCTCCCCCCCCCCCCGCTCCTTCCTCTGAAGCACCAGGCAAAGACCACCCTCAGCAGGTTATCAGACTAAAATAGTTGATTGGGTTGACTTGGCTTGGCATAACAAAATAATCATTCCCAATTTATGTATCCTATCAGTGAGGCCTGACTCAGTCCAATTCAAAGTGCCAGGAAAAAGACATTCTTGTGGTAGTTCTGGCATCCCTGAAGATAGAAAGTATTGGAAATTTTGAGAGAGCGCCTGTTCTCATAAAATGTCCAGGCCAGTTTTGTGTAACTGAGAAGCTTGGAAAGTTTAGATAAGAAGCCAGAGGTTGGATCCAAGCTTGTGAGACTGGCTTGTCTGGGTCAAATTTGGCATTACAGCATACCTCCCAAATGAATTCTCCAATGTGTAATTCCACTGTGAGTCGGCTTTCCTTTTTATTCTATGTGACTTTTGTTCATTTATCATTATTAAACAATTTCCTGGGACACTGAGGCTTATATGTGTGTGTTTGCATGACTACCACAAGTTCAACAGACAGGATACACAATATTAACAGAGGTCGGAAGATAATTTTTCCCCCCTCATCTATAACACTGCATATACCTTGCTACTGTTGTTTCTCAAAGTTTGCCTGAAGATCTCATTTGAAGAATGGCCATGGACAAGGTGCAAGGTTTATGATAGCATGAGCATATACAGTAAATTCTGTATTCCTCTTTCTTTTGCTTTTATTTTTAGGATCAAGTTCCTAACATTGATAACACACTGCTGTATGCCCTGGCATTTTCTCTTTTTAACTCTTTTGCATTCAAGTTTTAATCCTGTCTGTGTCTTGTAATTATTTTGTAGTATATGGAAAATCCTGTAGATGCCAATTCTGGTATCCTCAGTCATGCTTATTTAACAAATAGTTCCAGTCCCCCATTTATCTGCCTTAGTATCATGGGTAATTTGATTTATTGTGTCTTAAAACCCCAGGGTTCAGGAGCTAAGACCACCCTGTGCTAGGCAGAATATAAACACAAGACAAATTGCAGTCCCTGCCTTGCGCAGTTAACGCTTTATTTTTTTATGACTAAATAAGCAATTGAGGGAAATTCCCCGTAGCTGAGGTCTTCTCCAGAAATCTCCAGGCTCTCGGCTGACATTTCAGCAGCATTTTGATATCCTAGAAGCTAAGTATCCAGTGTAGGGAAAACAATTTAAAATTGAGCACCACTGATATGAAAACAGGTTTTACACCCTAAGGACGTTAAAAGCTGTAAAGAATTTAAGCATATAAAGCTTACTTTCATCTGTGTGCTAGGCAGAAATGTGATGCTCCTGTTCTCTCCTCCTGGCCTTTCTTTTCCTTGCCTTCAAGCAAATGGGCTGATGAACGCATGGGCAAAGTGAGTCCCTCTTACTGTCTTGTTTGCTTGCTTAAGTTTCTCTATTCAGTATTAAACAATGAGAGAAGAAAGCCACCACTAAAAGTAAAGAAACCTATTGTCACATAATCCTGTGAGAAAGGATGTGCTGTTTCCTGCACAAGTGGTCAGATTAGAGAGGTTCCTTGCTGGCCCTAAAACCTGTGAAGGCAAGAAGAATGGTAAAAGCCTACTGACATTACCCATCACCGCATTGTGGAGCTCCAGCTGTGGAGCGGTCTGTGCCCACCCTTTGAAGACCGCCTGGACTGGGATTTTCTAGATGAGATGAGTTTCAGAGGCAGAGCTTGGGGGTGTCAAAAGGCAGTTAACTGAACCCAGACTCTCTTCTAAACATTTTTTTTCCTTTATTTTTTTGCACAGGCACTCGCACATACACAGACAGCTATGTACAAACATGTATAGATACACGTGCTGACACATGATGTTTAATAGGCTCAGTATGCATGCTGGTGTGCCTCTTTTAAAGCAGAGGCCATCCCTCTGGGCATTTTGCCTTGGGTAGCCTCATATATGGAATTGCATGGAATGTAAATCCCTGAACGATGTGCCCCCAAAAGATGTGCCATCTATCTAGATCATGACTTCGTCAGGCAGGTGCTGGAAAAAGTGCCTGGGGAATGCCATTATTCTGTTCATGAGCCAGCAGCCCCAAAGCGGCACATCCACCTCCCAGTTGGCTTCGGTGTGTGCCGCTGTTACCGGCAGGTGCAAGGAAGGATGTGCGCTGCTTCCCACTGCTGGGATGTGCCCTCTTCCAGCAGCGGCTTACTGCCCCTTGCTTCATGCCCTCTTAGGGAACGTGGGGAATATCCCAGTGTCATGAAGAACCCTTGAAACAGCTGACACTTTTATTAGGTCTCCTTTGACATGAGCGTACCAAAGATCAGTCAGATGTATTTGACAGAGCCCTGAAGAGCTCCGAATAGCTTTTTATCTGTTTGTGTCACTGAGCGATATTTAAATAACATGGGGCAGGACTGCCTGTGGTCTGATCTTTGGCTCATGGCCAGTTATGTAGCCTATTTAGAAAAAAAAAAAAAAAAACTAGCGGCATGTTGTGGTTTGGGATAGCCACAGCGATTTGGGGATCTCCTCCTGAAGGTATACGAGGAGCTTGTGCAACAGCTGTCACTGCCCTGGCTGGCTCTGACAGCCCTGTGCGTACATTCAGAGAGCCCAGATGTAAGCACAGAAAAGCCAGTTGCCAGCATTCCCCCCCCCGCCTTTTTTTTTTTTTTTTGACTCTCCTGCATCTGCTGTGCTGCACCAGCTCCTGCCAGCCTCTACAAATGAGACAATACCAGAGCAGATGTTCTTGGGCTGACAGATTAAAGGGGAAATAATAGCAGATTGAGTGGAATCTGAAGACTGCCATGACCACTGAGGAGCACAGCATGGTGTGCGGGGACAGAGGTGAAAGCTGGGGCTGTTGGTCAGGTTGTCCAAAATCAGGGGGGACTTCTGAAGTTACTTAAACATGAATCACTTTGCTTATGTCTTAAAAGCACCACGGTGTTTTGCTGACTCTGCAGCAAAGCCCCTATTTTCCTCCCTTGGAAACAAAGTGAAAAGCCTGATGCGTGCTAGTGCTGCATGTCCCTCTCCAAATAGCAGTTGGTTTACTCCTTTATTTATTGATGTCCCTTGCTAAGGGGAATTCAAATGCATGATGGTGTTTTGGGTGCTGGCTGCCAGTCTCTGGGCATGGCCAGCTTGGGCACTGTATCGCGAACGATTTGGGAGGTCCTCGAGGCTGCTGCTGAGCGAGGTGGGGTGAGCCCAGGCCTCCTCCCTTATATCTGAACAAGCGCTGTGAAGTCCCGTAATGCCAATGTGCTTAGATTAGCTGAAAGTATTGATCCATTTTGCGCCAAGTTTTCAGGCATGGAGCCTGTCCATAACCAGCACCATATGCCCTTTTTTTTTTTCCCATACAAACATTATTGGCTTGTGCTGTAGTTGCCAGTGGCACTGAGAGCGGGAGTCTTGTGCGCTGTCCTGTTTTCCCCCTCCCTCTCTTCCCCACCCCTCCGATTACCCTGCAGTTTCTCCTGTTTAATAGTTGTAGGTGGCTACAGTAAGCCTGTTACTCTCTGGGGATATATTTCTGTTGCTGATTTTACTGAATGGAATTGTGCAACAGCATAAAAGATAAGACCATGTGAATTAGGATACTAGGTCATCTTTGGGGCTTTTATTTTCTGCTAAGTGGAAGAGTAAATATTGCAATCTTGGTGAAAGATAAGGGAAATATTTACTGCAGCATTTATGAATGGAATAACTTCCCAGAGGACACAGATCTGGCAGCACTGCTGCACTCTTTACCTCAGTCCGTCTCAGTGAAGTGCAGGTGCAGCTCTCCCAGAAAGGGAAGATGCATGCTCAAGCAGCATCCTTTGGTGCTGCCGCGACCTCATTCCTGATCACAGGAACATGGGACAGCGTGAGTGGGCATGGGGACAGGCTGAACTACCTTCCAAGTTTTCCCTTCCTTCTCAGGAAAAGCTGGGCCTCCCAAAGTCACCCTGAAGCTAAAGCAGTTTAAAAACCCACTGAAGTCTCCACACTTGCCGGAGAGCAGAAATCCGGTGTTAATTCCAGTTAATTTTGGTTCAGCCCCCCAAACCCTTTGTATTCAGCCCATAGGACTACATTCCAGCTGCTTTATTTTAGAGCCAGCCTGGCTAATGCCTTCCTGGGGGCCTAGCCTGCATCTTCCAAGGGATACTTATCCTGGAAAATGCTCTGCCTAGCTCCACGGAGGAGATTTCATATTCAAATAGAAACAAGCAGAGTTTTTTGCTGAATTCAAAATCCACCTCTCCGGTGTGCTTGCTGGCTGCCTGCTGCAGTGTCTGATTTGCTATGGAGCCTCAGCAGTGCTCTCTATTGTCACATTTAATTGTGTGTTTTTTGTGAATGCAAATGCATTTTGTGTTAATCTTGCGTTTTACCAGTGTTCTCTTCAACCCTCTGGTCTCCTGATTTTTTTATTAGATTTTTCCCCAAGGCGGAAGTCAAATTTTGTTTAAAAAAAAAGGGGGGGGACAAATAAGTATAATCAATACTGACCTAAGTTTTTAAGACAGGAAAATTACCATACTCATGCCCTTCATTCTTTCTATTTGATTTTTTTACAATAAAAATTCAGATCCAGTTCAGCCTGTAAGTCGCCATAACCACAATAAACCATGCAAGGCAAGAGGGGCTCCAGAATTTCTTTCTTTATCAAAACCCGTAGGCTTCTGGCCAAATCCTACTCCCTTGTTGATCTCTTTCAAAAGGCAGCAAAATATTTCAGCTCTTGAAGCCCTGCCTGCAGATTGCTCCACTGATCATTGAAAAAAATGCATTTTGGAGGGATGTGGAGGGGAGCATTCCCTTGTATTTAATTATTTTGCTTTTGAGATCTATTTTTGTTTGTGTATTTTTTCACTTCCTTGAGCACCTTTATAATGTCAGAAATTAAGTTTTTAGAGAGTGTCTATCTTACTCTGCTCTTTAATTAATAGATGCAACTTACCAAACATAATCTCATGAATGTACCAGCAAAACCAAGACATTCCTGGTGTGTTTACCTTATATATATATATATATATATATGGGGGGGTAAAGAAATGGAAAGAAAAAGAACAGGATTTTACAGCAGTAATATAATATTAATAAAGCTTCTCCAGAGGCTTCAAAATTAATTTCGGGGTGGGGAGTTCACTTTCAAGTTACCTTTAAGTAGAGTGCTGAAGCGTAAAAATGTTGCGTTTATCCTATGTGGGGAATGGAACCGCAGCTACGCAGACCGTCTTTCCTTAAGGGCTGCTGCGTTATGGTTGTCTTTGTGAGGTCCTCAGTGTTCAGGGCTGGAGACGGACTCAGTGTGAAACAAATGGAATCTGCTGGTCTTTTGTGGCATCTTATAAAAGCCTTTTTCTCCCACATCATTTGAAAATGCAGGGAAACAGTGAGGAATTTTCTTTTTTGTTTTTGAGTTGTCTGTCTTGCTGCTATGAGATGATGTGGAAACTCCTTTACTGCTCTTTAGTTAGCCATGGATGATTGTGCCTAGAACGTATACAGAGAGAACATATGCTGCTCTTCCTGCCTATTTTTAATTATCTTGTTTGTGCTGCCTTCCTACAACACCTACCTCAGTGACATTTTGGTCCATGACTGAGGCTCCACAGTTTGAGAACAATGCAAAAAGTGAGTAATAATTCAAAATCTGCAAATGCAACTAATTTAGGCTATTTCACGGATGCTTAGAACTCTCTTTCTTAAAAATTGGAGGAAGATGTACTTGTTAAACTCATAGTTAATTTTTATTGAGGTGGAATTGCCCTTGACCTGAGAGAGAATTTTGCCTGAATAAAGTCTAGGAAATGGTCCTGAGGCTGGTGCAGTCTCTTTAACAGTTTTGAGGTTTGGGGGTTGAGTTCTCTGGGTTTTTTGTCCTTCATTCTCTTTGCATGTTAACCTGTGGCAACTTTCCAGCATTGTTCTCTGAAGTGCTGTGAAAGTACAGCAGTGCTCTCGCTGCTAATTCAGCATAGATCGAACGATAACATTTGTAAAGGTTAATGGTCCTACTTGAAGATATATTCACACTCAACCATCCTGCCTTGCATGTGAGCTTACGGCTCCTCTCCTTTGGCTCCTTTCCTTTGTATGTGGTCTGTTTTTTACTCAGCGAAGGTAAGTGTTACCAAAGCTGGCTATTGTTGTTCAAGACCTCTCTTCTGATTCACTTTTTTCCATTTCTTTTATTTTTCTTTCTTTTTTTTTCTTTGTTGGTATTACATGAGTGGAATAATTGATGATCCAGTGTAAATACTGTGGCCCTGGCAAAAATCTCTCTCTCTTCCTTCCATTATAAGCACTGTACAGATGATTATGTCACTGTGCAATGTAGAACAGAGAGAAAGACAAGGCTCCAGGTAAATCGGGCATTAAAGCATGTACCAGCAAACATTATCCACAGTTTTGACAAGCTCCACAGTATGCCTGGATATCCACACCTTTCCTTCTCTTTGGTTATCACCTAACTTTTGCTATTGTAATGCAGAGTTTTTGCAACATTTCCCCAAGTTTGGTGTCGTGTGCTTTAAGATCTTATGGTTGTGCTGTGCTGTTGGATCTGAATTCCAAATCACACTGTCGTTCAGTTACTTGTGGGGCTGGATCTCCAGCATTTCCTGAAGATATTCAGGGTGGCTGAAGATAACTTAACAAGCATGAATCTCCAACTATATTACCTTTTGTTGAAGAAGCTGTTTTGTTCAGGATTTAAATGGCTCCTGTTAGTTGCATAGGATTGTTACCTGCTTACAAAGGGCTATGGAAAGGTGTAAATAGTATTACATTAAAGTTAGGTTTGTATTCTCCTGGCACCAGCTGAAAATTGCACTGAGGCATTTGCCAGATGATGCAAAGTAGGCAAAGCAAAGGTTAAATTGCAAATGGCAGCTGATGAAATGAAGATGGCTGTCTTAGTGCTCCTGTAGGTGCTTTTCTCTGATAATAACCTCTGCCTGCCAGGTAGAAGGGATAGCCGGAGCCGATAACTGCTTTAACCGCTTCAGTTGCATCCATAAGAGGATACGTTTCTAGTGTAACAGTATTTAAACAGAACCTTAGACTGGTTTAAATAAATCAGTTTAACACTAGTGCAGCAATCTTGTTGAGGCAAAATTGGAGTGTTCCCATGAGCCTGATTAATGTGTTGGCAAAATGTTGCTCATCTTTAAAATTTCCTGTTTTGTTTTTTCTAGCAGCTCTTTCCTCTCATCTGCCTGATGAGAAGCTAACAATTGGCAGTTTCTTTTATGACTATTTATGTCAGTGTGTTGTGGTACGTGCTCTCTAGGAGAACCCTGGTCTTTAATCTCCTGTGCGCCCTCACCTGATTTTTCCAACTCCCAAAGCTCCTAGAGCTCAGTGCGGGTAGCCGCCTTCCTCTGAATGCTCAACTGAGGCACAGGTGATAACTCCTCCTTTGCTGGTTTACTCCGTTCATATGTAAAAATGTCAAAAGCCATGGCAATTTTGGTAGGAGTGACTATGAGGGTCAAGAACATGACAACTGAGGATACAGCCTGTCAGGACAGCCTGGCAAATTAAAACTGGGAAGAGAAAGATGCTAAACAAACCCCCCATCAGGTCTGAAAAAGCTCTTATTTAAAAAAAAAATGTAGGCTTCAAAGTGATGTAAAATTTTGGCCATATTGGGAACCATTTGGATAGTCCAGGATAACTCATTGCTTTTTTTGAGTGGAGGAGAATGGGGAAGAATTTGCTAAGCTTTTGTTTTGTTTCTTTTTCTGATGAATCATGTTTTTTTTTTTCTTTTTGATAAAGATGTTTCTTTTCAGTCCAGCTGACACCAGTTTAGCATGCAAGACTGTGTTGAGGCTTTTATATTCTTTTTCTGGCCCTTGAGTTTTGGAACTGACAGAGATGCTATCGCTGCGGTAGGTTGGAATGAAACACTCCCCTGATGGCTGGCAAACAGACCTCGTCTTCTGACACTGAATGACTGAAGAGTGACTAGTAGGGATGCTGCTGGTTTTGTCCTTACTTGGTTGTGATAATGCAAACAACTGAGGAGTTTTATGAACTACATTGTATTAGGTTTTGCATAAGTACATGAGAATAGACACTTAAAATACATATGAATGTATATATATTTTTATATATATGACCCTGTATATATATGTGTGTGTGTGTGTGTGTATATATATATATATATACACACACATATATACACTCACTTTCCAAATTAACAAAAAATAAGAGGTCTGATGAGAACTGCTTTTTATTGTCACGTGAGAAATCTGACCTTATTTCCTTGAGTCAGTCCCCTGACCATCAGTGGTGTGAGTATTGGTTACAGAGTGTACTCCCTTCCTCCGGGAGAAGTAATGGATTTGAACTTAATGAAGAATCCTTGGCTGAATTGAGGGGTTTACTCTTCATCTGGATTGGAGATACACAGTTTTGAAGTTTTCCTGGGAGAGAACAAGACTCATAGGAAAGCCACCAAGTTACTACTACTTGGGACAAACTTCCAGTGCTTGTTTCCCAGGGCATTGCTTATTCACCTTCCCACTCTGCTAGTTAAAAGGAAGGTTCATACTTTTAAGGTGTTTGCCTTGCAGTCGTGTAAACCAAAGCGTTCTGTTTAGCTGCAGAGCATGGGGAAGAGCACGAGAGCTCCTGTTACCTGCTGGACGTTGGCTTCCTGCAGTTCCGGCAGTCTCGCCTTCCTCCTGCTTTGTCTGGTCCACACTGCTGAGGCAGAGCGAGGGATTTTGTTTTTCTCCCAGCACTGTGTGCAGGCACTGACAGATAGGAGCAGCGGAGGTCTGGGGCAGATTACCCACTGGCCAGGCTAGGGAGGGCTCTGTGCCTCCTGGTACCAAACGATATCACAGCTGGTACCCCAAAGGCCAGTGCTAACAAGGAGGCTCAACCTCCTTCAGTCATCTGGTAAATGCCCAGCGTAGGCTGACATAGTCTACGTCTTAGAGAAGCACATATTAGATCTGTCTCTGATAAACCACCTGCCACCTTGCAGCAACAGCTTCCAGATCCCCCTCTCCTCAGCTGATAGACTGGGATTTCTTCCTTATTTAATTTTTCTGCGGCTGGGGAATGAAAGCCCTGCTGCACCTGCCTGCCATTCGCCTGTCAGGTCTGCCCCTGCCTGAACAGCTGTGCAGCAGCGGCCTCCATCTGTCTGGTTGAAGACAGATTGCTAATATGGAGAATCAGGAAGTAATTATAAGGCAAATTTAATTTGCTCTTTGAGCATGTTGCAGTCCAAGGAGCTCTCTCCTCTTTCTTCCCCCTCTGCAAAAGAAAAAGGAAATAAAAAAAAGATGGGAGAGAAGTATAGAAGAGGAAAAAACCTAGCTGTATCTTCCCCATCTGTCCTCTTGAATGATGCAGCTGCTCAGCTATGGACAGGTCACTGTCTCTCCGTCCGGCCGAGACAGCCCAATGAATCGCATAGTGAACATCAAGCACTGGAGATGAATACTGGTAAATAGTCCTGCCAGAATAAAGCGTAACTTGAGGCAGAGCCTCCAACTGCTCGAAAACCTTGCATGTCCTCTCCCTTTACTCTTTCATTCCCTCCACCCCCAAGATTTTCCTGGAATTTGGAAGCCAAATAAAATTTCAGTACATGCACCTTTTCTGGATCAAATCCTATCTCTGGGAATACATAATGAGCAGTTTTGAAACATTAAAAGGTTATCCAGAAGCAAAGGGGAATGATTCGTTCTAGCAATAGTGGGACGACCTGTGTGCTTAAAATTAGTTAAGCATGTGCTTAAACTTTGTTAGATCAGGGCCTCAATCTGCTACATTGTGCTGCAGTTTCTGTGGCACAGGAAAGCTCTCTTCTTATTTGCGAAGAATATGTATTTAGTATCCTGCTGAAGAAATGTGGAGAACAGGCAGACATGAACTTCAAGGTCATAAATACTAGAAACTAAACAAAAATACTGAGCGTGTATTTGTGCTTTTGTAAATGGCTTTGTTTATGTTTCTTGAAATCTCAGAGTTGGGCACTCAAGAAGAGTCTGAGCGGTTACCCCTAGCACAAGCTGTAGGTAGTCCACCTTTACTCTCCTGGACCTGTGGACTCGGGGGGGGGGGGTGTATCATTTTCATAATGAGCTAGGTCCTGATCCAGTATCTGTTGATGTCAACAGAAAATACCTTGTGCATCAAATTATAAAAATCCAGCACCAACACTAATTTTACTTTTCCCCTCTGATATCACTAATGGTCATAGAGATTTTCCAGAAATCAGTCACTGGCAAGGTGCCTTCCTGAGCCTGAAGGGCCGTTCAGGCAGTGGATAATCCCCCAAAATAGCTCTGCACTTTAATCATCACTGAAAATTTTAATATTTTTTAGAATGTCAATGTGTGGCTCTCAGCTGTTCAGAGAGGTGATGATGGGGTGACATTACAGCTCCCTAGTGTTTGTTCTGTAGGACTTTCAACTATTCATGGCAGGAGCACAAAATGATGTCTAAGTTGAATTTTAGATATTTTTTGTGATAGTGCAACAGTTGCTACTTTTTCTATCCAACTTTCTGAAGTTGTAGTTTCTTTTATTTCCCACAAAACCCTTCCCTACTTACTGCAGCCAGCACACACAATCCTGACAGCATGTTTTTTTCTAGTCACTGGCTGGTTTCAGTGATGGAAGATTTATGGAGCCAAAAATCTGCTGACTTTTGTCTGATAAGTCCAAACCCATGATTTGTGTCTCCCTAAACTTTGGCTAACTGAGAGATTAGAAATCCAGCTGATGTTCTCCCACCAATGTTTTACACTCTGCTGTCCTGGGATATCATCCTCGCTACAGCTGTAGCCAAAACCTCTCTTCTGTCTTTTTCCCCTTATGTTTTCTCACTGTTTTTTCAGGGGTTCAGGTAGCAGCACTGTGGTTTGAGAACTGCCGTAGAGGCAGGCTGTGGGGTTGTACTCTCATGTTACTAGGTTTCCTCATGAAGGTTTTGACTAAGCAGCTGCTGTCTCATGCGTGGTTAGTACAGTAGAAATGTCTGGAGAAATTTAAGCAGTCACTGCCTCCAGCTGTTTGCTACCTTCCTCCACCAAATCTGCTGGGTTGGTAGACCCGAATGTAAATCAGTATTACCTCTGGCTACTTCACTGGAACCTCACGTTCCTTTGGCATCATGCCTGAAACCACTGGGTTTTGCACAGAAACAGATTAAGAATATCACACATCCCCTCTGCCAATTTTGCTTTGGTAGAGCAGCTTCCAGCAGAAAGGGATGGGATGGGCAGCAGGGTCATAATTTCTTAAACCTCTCTTGCTGGTCCTGTGGAGGAAGCCTGCCCAGATCTGCCCTTTTTTTGCAAACCCTTTGTAATGAGCTTAGGGTGAACTGCTTATTTGTTGTTGGGTTTTGTTTGTTCTTTTTCCTTACATTATTAAAAGCTAGCGGCAATTACCTCTGCTTTCAGGGTACATGATTGTGGAGTACTATGCATGCAGGATAGGAGTTCTTTTTCCTGCAGTCATGGTGATGTTGGAAACAGTCCTAGTATTATGATGTTTCACATCCCTTTTGCCCAATCTGTGGCACCCTATCAAAATGTTCTTCTGCGATCAGGGCCTTGTGAACATCTCTTTGCTTTTAAAACTCAGCTAAGGATCCCGCATACATCCCTAATCTGGTAATGATGCTGGCATCATTAGGCTTGGTGCTCCCTACTGCTGCCATCAGTAACTCCAGCTGTCTTCTAAGAATAGAAGAAACTGAGCAGCTTTTTGCTCTGGTGTGTGCCTGAAAGGTGCTGAGCTTCTTGATTTGAGTGGAGAAGTTCACATTAATGTTGGTGGGCCTTAGAGCATGCTCAACAAAATCTACAGATTTGTGAAAAGATAGAAATAGAGTTATGTACGCGGGATTTGTGGGGTCGTGACATTTTCATTACTTTTTTCCATGCAGACTTAATATTCTTGCTGCATCGGAAATCGTTTTGGGCTCCATTCTGCTATGAGATACCTTTCCCTCTCCTTTTGCCTCTTCCAAAGCTTGGTACTGCCAGCCCTGCTGGGGCAATGGACTGGCTGAGAAGGTGAGATTTGGTTCCCCAAGGTGGTTACGAGCCTTGCAGTTGTCCATGATCCATCAAGCTTTTAATCTCTCCATAAAGGGTTGCTGTTGCTCTTAATAGGTAGCTACTGTTCATTGCAGATGTTTTTTCCATGTGCTTCAGAAGCAGCTGCTTGAAATGTGGCCTGGCACCTCTGCAGACAGCAGCTGAGCTCCAGACTCGGGGAGGGGCTGTGGGCAGGGCACCACCTCCCCGCTGAGCAGGAGCTGGTTATAAATAGGAAGACAAATCGATATGTTCCCTTACATTTTTCCACCGCGCAGCAATTCCTGGGAATGAGAAAGGAGGTGAGTAAGGAAGGTTTGCATTTTATTAAAATGGAAAGACAGCTGAAGTGAGATGCCTCTTTTTTGGAAGAAATGTTGCTGCAGAGAGAGAGCCAGGCTGCTGTGCAAAAACCTGCATGAATTTGCTCAGTTTTCAAATATGGGGTAAATCAGTTGACAGTCCCTGCCAGTCAGCCTGCTAAAGCGACTGGGCCAGCAAAGGAGACCCAGCAGTTGCTCAAGTGAAATTCTTCCAAAATACCCTCTTGTTTACTCTCAGCTGCATCTTTTCCCAGTAAAACCATTCAAATGCCGTGGCAAAAATTCACGAGATTGTGTGGCATTAATAGAAGCAGAGAAAAGGCCTTTTTGTTTCTTCCTGAAGTCACTCATGGAAAGTTCAAAGGGAACTTCTAATGTTTACTTACACTGCATTCACCCATCCAGAAACTCTTCTCCATGAATTATTTGAAGCTTTAATGTTTTATTAAAATCACTGTGGGATATTGACTCTAACGTGAATTCTGTACATGGGATGCCTGTAAAATCTAGGCACTAATATATTAAATATGAATTCAGCTAAAAGTGATGCACATCATGAATAGGATTTTCCAGTTTTTTCCTGCTGAAATTGTTGAATATTTTTCTATAATTTTCACTAAAAGCAGAGCCAGGGCAGTGCAGAAAGCTTCTAGAAATCTCAGTCTACAAAGACATTTTTGAACTTGAGGAGCATTGCCATTGGGATTTTTTTTGGTCTGTTTTTTCATGTGTGTTTTTTCATCCCTTGAAAAACATGTTACTGTTTTACTTCCATGAATAAATTCACAGCCGGCTTGCAGTGTAAAAACACCAGTATGGATGCAGTTGCATTTGCAGGCTTTGACTGTGAAATATTTTCACTTAATCAAATATGAATTAAACATTTGCATTATTCAGTAACAAATAACGGGAATTACTACATAACCAGTTTCCAGTGGAAGCAGATTCTTTTCTAGTCTAATTGATCCCGTTTGGTAATAGCCTGGGAACTGTGGGAAGGCCCTGGAGAGCTGTCACAAGGTGAGTGAGTGCTCATGAAAATGGACCAGCGTTCCCAGGGAGCATTCCCGCCTTGGCTTAAAGTCCTGCAAAATCGAATTCATAAGTCTATGCCCCTCCATGCAACGTACTCTCGGTAACCTGTGCTTGCCTTGACCATGTTATCAATTAGTCCTCAAGTTTAAGACTCAGAGTATAGGAAATGAAGAATGAGAAAGGTTTAAAATATGAGTTAGAATTAATGGAGTTTTGAGCGTGGAGAAAGTCTAACCTAAGATAACAAGGAAGGCATTTTGGTGTTTTTAGACTGGGTGAATCCTGTTATTTTAACATCTGCGTGTGTGTAACTTGAGGAATAAAGCAGAGAGGATAGATGGTATGATTTATAACCATGTCCTTTCCTTCCATCCTTCCCACGCACTTCTAGTTGACTTAGCAGAGCTTGCAAAACTCTGCAAGTAGTGACCCAGCCTCTGCAGTTTGCAGCCACCGTCACCTCAATGCTCTTCCCGGGCATTGCAGCCCCAAATTAAAATCCTCCAATAGAAAAAGGTCTGTAATGTTGCTGCTGCAGGTTTTCACATAACAGAGTTCGATCACGTCAGGCTGCTGGGCTGACTGTAGTTTAATTACAGTCTCCGCATCCATTTAGCGTGTTGATTCTTGGCTTGCCTCTTTGTAGACTGCAGTTGCTGAAACGAAAGAGCTTATTTGCTGGTCACTCACGGCTGAATTGAAAGACATGCCTGGTGATACCAGAAATTAGAGGCTGTGAGGCTGATTCCTCTGGCCCTAGCTAGCTAAGCAGTAGATGTAAGTGGGCAACTCTGTCAGCTCAACTGAAACACTGATTTGCAGCAGCCCCAGTTGTCAGTCCTGAGTGGGAACTGACACTGCCTCGGCTGAGAAGCTCATGCTGTATGAGAAAATGAACTTCACCCACACTCACAAATAAGTTAATTTTAAAGTACAGTCATTTGGAAAAGGAAGGCCTTTATTTTAATGCATTATTTGTAATGCACCTGTGATGCATGATGCTGTGTTATATCACATATTTTTGAGTACTCACTAGTATTTGGACCACTAACCTCTCTGCCAGGACAAGCATTTTGAATTTGAGCAAATTCCAAATAACTGTTCTTTAAAGTAGAATTAATAAACGAGCCATTATACACCTTTTTCTCCTTTGCCACGAGTACTGAACATGTCTGAAAATCACACTGCCCTGTGGCTCAGAGCAGTTTGAAATTAACCTGAATTCATGGCAGCTTTGGGGTCCAAAGCCTCTGGGGTCATGTTTCTTTCCTGTGTTGGTCAGGAGGTCTCAGGTCTTAAAACTACAAAATGATGGTTATGTCTGCAAAAGTATTTTGAGTTATTCACAGTGATCTGTGAAGCGCAGTGGTTCCCCTCAGAGATTTGTATTGCTTCTTTCCCTGTAGTAAGGTGGAGGGATAAGTAAGTAGTGTTGTGCCTGAGAAAACTGTAAAACAGTCCTAAAATGCCACCTCTGTGAAATACTTGGTTAAAGCATGGTATCAATACTTGATAACAAGAGATCATGGTATCACTACTTGATAACAAAAGGCTATATGAATTCTTGAATGGCTTTTCCTGCAAAAATACCATATGCTCTGCCACTGTGGGGAATATGCTTAATTACAAGCTCCTAAAGCTTTTGTGCAACAGCATTATGTTTGGGGGTTTTTTTTCACTTGTTCTCTTTTTTCCCTTTTGCCATAACCTATAAATAGTTTGCAATGTAGAGGATATAAGATGAAAGCAAGATAAATTTAATTCACAAGTTTAAAAATATATATATATACTGCATATACACATTGAAGGAATAGCTGAGCTTTGATCATCAAAGTCAGGTCGATTTAAATTAAAAAAATGGATTTTGAGTTTTGTTCCGCAACAACCCCCTAAAATCCCCCCCAAAATAGCACTGTGGTGTTGCTTTATTATCTCAGTTGATCAAATTATCACAGGCTACAGGCAAAATGGAGGGTTTTTTTTGTTTTTTTTTAACTGCTGGCATTGAAATGTCAAAGCAGGATCTCCAAGCAAAATAGTATTTTCACACCCTTAAAGCATTTAATCTTCTGAGAACCATTTCTGTCTAAAATCAGTGAGGTGTCTCATGCACGAAGTTAGAGAGATGATTAAGTACCTTTTTTGTTCCCCCTTTAAGCTGGTGGGGGGGAGGAGGGGACACAAAAAAAATTCATGACAACACTTATTATTTTAGACTTTGCTCTGTACTTTGATAGTACCCACTTCCAGCAGTGCTGAGTTGATCATAGCTTTTGAAAGAGGTAGGTGTCCTGACCACTCCAGCAGTTGTGGCAGAAGCTCCTAATATAAACTCATATCATGAAAATTTTGCTCTTTTTAATACAGCTTGCTCTGCCTAGAGCGGTTTTTCATATACTAGTACAAATCCACTGCGTCCACAGAAGTTCTGCTAGAATAGTATGTTCATATCCAGCATACTGTGTCTGTATTTTGCTTAAGCGGTTGCAATACATACCTCACTTGAAGTGTGCTCATGTGTCATCTTCCATCTGCATCTTTGCAGCTGAACAGGTCACTGTCGCTGCCTTGCCCCCAGGTACTCACAATATCACTCCGTGGCGCCGCAGTCTCCATGCTGCAGATAACTTCTCCTGTTCTCCAAGCTGTCAACTGAGCTGCTTGCCTCTGTGCTCTTTAACTCATTTCAATCAAATTGTACTGACTTAGCACAATACTGTTCTTTCAACTGATGTCTCTGATTTTGACTAAAATAAGTGGTAGCAGGACAAAGCTCATGTCCTTAAGAGCAGATGAAAAGGTTGGAGGCATGAGGTGATTATTTAGTTCTCTCAAACTCATAAAAGACTGATCTTCAGATATATTTTTAAAACACATGAATTTATTTACACCCTTGCAAAGTGGGTATGAAATGCCTCAAAATAAAAGCAGGAGTGTTTTGTATTCAGGATACACTTAGCCAAAAAAGGCATGTAAATATGCTTAGTTAGATTTAGCGGTGTGTTGGAGCTGGTGCAGATGGCTATGCAAAGTACAAGGTTCTGACGAACCCCACTCAGAATGTGAGTGTGTGTGTGTGTGTGTGTGTGTGTGAATGCGTCTGCGTGGCTGTATATATGTATTACAAAGATTGGCTTTGATATCTATTGACCAGTGATAAAAAAAAAAACATTAAATTATGAAAATTTTTATGTTGGGGTTAGGAGTTGCATAATAATAAATTCTATGCTGCACTGAGATATCCAGTTTGGGATCATTTGTTGTGTTCATAGTCACCTCAGAGAGGCACTTCAAGTCCAGCTCAGGCCAGGCAGTGATATTACTACCACTATGTGAAGCCCTAAAGCAAGAATCTCCTGCATTTCTAAATGATGCCTTTAAGATTTTCTGGGCCTCACTGAACAGCTCCTTTCCAAAGGTGACAACCATAGGTCCAGCATGTTTCAAACCTTTTCTCTGTCACCGCCTTGGTTTTGGAATACACAACTGCTTGCAGTATGTGTGCTAATGGAAGCTGTCAGCCTCGCTGGTGGTAAGTGTCGCTGTTTACACTGGTGTCAGTGAGTCAGTCCCCTGTGAAGAAAACAAAACAGTTTGAACAAAAAAGTGCAGGAAGAAATGTTCATTTATATCAGCGATGAGGTGAAACAGCACCAATTAAATCACTTATTTTCACTTCTCTCTGTGTTGGGTATGAGCTTATTAGTGCGCTCTTGAGAAACAGTTCCTGGATTAGCAGTATGTGCAATACTACTTTTTGTTCATCTTCTGTTGCAGAGCTGCCTTTTTTTTTGCAAGTGGCCGAATTTTTCAACCAAATTGTACCACCTGTCACGATTTTCATGTGACTCTCGGAAACCGGCTGCAGAGTCTTCACTATCTGCTATTCAGTCCTGCTTTCTTCTCCCTTTAGCAGGTAAGCAAATGTTTCTACAACACTATCTGCAACTGTAAAGTGCTTCCAATTTCAGACCACTTCTGGGGTTCGTTTTTTTGGACTGACTAGGGTTAACATCTCTCTTGCAACATCTCCCACAGATCCCACTGTATTTTCTGTCATAGAAAAACATCTGAATAACAGTGCAATACTCTGTGATTTTTAACATCAGCTCATGTCAGCTTATCTCCCTCTGGCTTTAGTGCAGCTTTAAAAAATGGTATGCATAAACTTTCAGTTGTCAGTCTAGTCACAGCTGTATCAGGGTTGGGAGCAAGCAGTATAGAAAATTGCTGGAAGTTCTGCTCTCGGAGAAGAGCCTCTAAATAAAATTCATCTCCGTGGGGAAAAAAGCCATCAGAAAGCTGGAGCGGGTAATACAAAAGCTCTGGTGTTACCTATTGCTTTTTAGATCATGGGGCTACCTCGAGCTGAATGGGAGGATTCAGATGCTGTTCCCGAGATCATAGTCAGACAACTGCTACAGAAACGTGTAGAGCCACCTTGGCTGCCTGTGCGCTGAAGCGTATGAGGAATTCTCAAATGACCTAAATATCATCGATATATACGGGGGTGTGGTGAGAAGCAGCCCCAAACAGCTGAGTGGTAGCAATATCTTAAACAGCCATAGCTATTGCTACAGTAGTGCTTCGGCACAACCATCCATCATGTTAATGCTAGTTAACAGTCAATTCTAGGATTGGATTCCTGTTTGAGATTTGAGGTTTTGGGGAAGTAGGGAATTTTACAGATTTCTTGAAATTGCTTTCAGAAAACACTAGTCACGTATGGAGAGAGAGGGGTGTGTTTGTGCGTGTGTGTATATTTATGTGAAAGGAAAGTAAATGTTCTTAATCTGTCTTTGATGTTCTCTTTCTTTTTAATATTATCGTCACACATAGTAGTTCTTATTTTTTCAAAGCAATTTAGAAATTTTCTCAGAAAACAATTGCCAGTTTCCTCCACCAAATTCATGTTCTCTCTGAACCTATTAAGAGATTTATTTTCTCTTGAAGATTTATTTACTTTATCACTAAACTGCAGGATCTAAACTCTGCCATGGCTTCATTTTTTTCTGTGATTTTTAAGCAAAGAAGCCTTTTCTAAAAGGTTCTCCTTTAAAAAAAAAAAACAAAAAAACCTTCATTTTTGAATTGCTTTGAGCAATGCATGCTTTCTTCCAAATTTATATCAAGCAGTAAATGATGAGAATGCTTACTCCATGCTAGTTCATTACAGTGGTAACTGGATTTTGCTACAGTGCTTGCTTTACCTCATCCCAGGCTGTTAAAGTGTAAATACTCATGATGTACCCTGCAGCTCTCACTGAGCTCTTGCGCCATATCCAATACAAGCATATGACTTGCAGCAGAATTTATCTTTCATTTATCTTTAAACTGAACACAGATGTTTAAAAGCGAGAGAAAATATTTTCATTTGTGTTGCACCTTTTTTCCAAGGGTTTTCAGGATGTCTGGGTTGCCTAAGAAATGAGTTAGCAGCATCAATAGCAGAGATGGGGTATTTGACAGCTATTCATACTACAGTGGGAGCTCTGCAGTCTCTGGTTGTGAAGAGGGTAGGCACAGATATTGCTGTCTTCCTCATGGGCTTTTCCTCTGGAAAAGGTGCGGGAAGAATCTGGGTATAACTTTGTAGAGAAATTTCTGTTACCTATGCCCATATTATTTCAAGCATAGCTAGAAATTTCTGTTTCCAAACTTTACAACTTTCTCTAAATCATCTATCCACATTTGCTATTAACTAAATTGGTAATCTACCAACTAATCCGTTACTAAACATGAGTGCTGTCAGCAGCAGCTCCAAATATTGCTGTTAAGAGAATTCACTCATTACTAGTAGAAATAAAAACTGACCTAAATACTGGAATATTCTGGAAAGTTTTCCCTGTGAATACTCCATCTTCATCTCGTTACTAAATTTTCTCTTGATGTTGTGAATAACTGCATTTGCATTGGAGTAAACAAACAGACATGCACATGCCTTCCCTTGCTAGCAGAGTGTTTGCAAACTATTCCGCTGTACGTTGTTTAGGGATTACTATGTAATCCATAACACTACTTTGACGGACAGCCAGAAGGGAGTTCTCACCAAGCGAGGCATTATTAGACATTACACCGCGAGTAACTTAGCAGCACCCTGACAGAGTGTTTGCTGCCAAGATGCACCAACGTCTTATGAAAAAACAATGACCATCTACTGCCAACCCAGTATTTTATAGCCACTTGTGTTTTTCACTGCAAAAGCCATAACTTCTCACCTGCTGGCAATATAATAGACTTAAAGTGATTCTTATGGTTTTAAGTGCAGCATTATATTCAGATTTTGTATTCCAACAGGTGTGCATATTTTTACAGTTAAGTTTATTATTTGCTCTTCATTGTGGTATGATGTAATTTAAAGGTCTCGGTCAGGATTCTGGTCCTGTTGTAGTAGGGACCATAGAAAACACACATTGAAGGTTCTGGGCCCCCAGTAGTTGGTATCTGCAGGGCATGGCCTTTGTAAACATTTGCAGAGGTTTAACTTTCTGGATGTGTATAGTCCCATGTTATTCAATGGAAATGTCACAGGTTTCAAACCCAGCACATGCGCAAGACGTGGCATGCCGGTGGCCACATCAGAAACAGCAGAGCACTGTGTTTGCTATACTTGCAAGGACAGAGAAAGCAGTGGAGTAGTAGTGGGATAATACAGGAGGTTGGCACCACTAACTGTCACAGCTGGTCAGCATTCAGTCTTTTCTCAATTAGTATAATGAGAAGTTCCTGGAGAAGTTACAGCTCTGCTCCCTTTTTTCTTCTTCTCCAACAGTAAGAGGTGAACATGACGCAATTTATTGTTTAATTCACCTTGTCCCCTGCTTCCGTAGATATTATTCTTTTTTCCTAGAAAACTCAGCTGATTCCCTAGCCAGAAAAGATGCCCCTTACCAGCAAATCCTGTTTGCTCTCCCACAAAGGCTCTGAACTTTGCCCCTTTCTCTGAACCCTGTCATGCCTTTGGCCAATCTCAACAGCAGACGCCCCTGGAAATACTTCCTAATTTAATATCTTCCTCTTCGAAACACCAATTGAGTTTGTAAACCAAAGATAGGTCCCAAAAGGTCTTTTCTTCTAGGGTCAGAACATGTTCTCTGGGGAGTGGAACCTTCATTAGTTGGATGCCAAATTATTTACATTTGTATCACAATCAATCAGGCAGTAAAACAGACTGGGGATGAGATTCATCTCATCTGATTTTACATACGTGCCTGTTTTTTTCCAGCAACTCTAAAATGAGGGCTGGATTTTCCTGTACGTCTCCACTTTTAGTCAGATGAATGCCCCTTTTGGATCATTTCCTAATCACTATTACTGAGTGAGCTTAAAAAACAGAAAGGCCAAGGTGGAGTGACAGAACTTATCTCAAGGGTCTCGTAGTTGCACCTGCCAATTCTGACCTCCCAGATTACTGCATGGCTGTTGCAGTCATGAGCGTCCCATCTCTCTTTTAGCTCTTGAAGACTATTTAACCAAAAGGAAGGAATGATTTCAAGTGCTATGCCAGTTTTCTTCCTTTTCCTTATTCACCATCTGAGTAAAATACAGACAATAATATCTGCATTTGTTAAGTGTAGATAAAAGCATAAATATTTCTATCTATCTATCAATCTGTCTAACTATGTGTAAAACAACAATTTCACCTGTAAAACAGATGAAGTCTTATATTTATTACTTTTAATTCTTCTATAAGTAAAGGAAGGAGAAAACAGTATGATTCATTCCTCTTTTTTGCCCAATTCCACACAAAAGCAATCAAAAAGCTTTCATAGAGCTAAGAAAAGGCGGACAAGTCACCTCACTGAGATTTGAATAATCTTCCAGAAGTTAAATAATGAGAACTGCCAAAATAAGGCCATAAAAAGCCATAACCAGGCTCAAAAATCATGATGTTGGTTTGAAATTTGATTTTTTTTTTATTTCTTTAGAACGTCTGTTCTTTTTTTTGCACTGAATTGAGACTGTTAACTGTTTCAGCACCTGACTTTGATCACTAGATTTTATTTCTTGAGTAAAGTAGTAAGAAAAGTAAGTACATAAATATGAGTGAGAGTTGAGGTCTGGGTCATATTTTCATTAAGCCTCTTGACTAGGACTTGACAAAGTAGCTAATAATTTTGGATGCCTTTTTTTTTGGCCACAAAAGTTGAAGCCTTCTGATAGGAAAAGATAGTTGCACGTTATTATGGATTCGGCCTTAAAAAAATAAAGCTCCTATAACTTTTTTTTTTTTTTTTAAACAGTACTGGGTACCTAAAAACAGACTTGCAAAGCATTTTGCCTTTTAAAAAATGCTTTAAAAGTTTGAAACAGATTTTTTGTTTGAACTAGATTTTCTGTTAAAAGCGTGGATTAGGAAACAACACACTACAGTAAATGAATACTGAAAATTTGTATTTATTCCAGCAGAATAAGTCAGATGTATTTACCTTTCAAATGACACACTAAATTCTTGTACAGAATAAACCAGAGGAACTCAGATGGAGTCAATGAGCCAAAAAGCTGGATTTGAAAAGTCATTTATCTTTATGCCAGCCTGAGTCAAAAGTTCAGTTCTGGACACTCATTCCTCAGCGTTCAAATCTGAATCCAAAAGCTTCAGTTAGAGCCAATCTCTAAAACAGGTGACTAATAAAATGAACATGATACCAAACACCCCCCCACACACACACCCCTCCTTTTCAGCATGTGGAGTATTAGCTGAAGGCCAGGATTGTTTTATATGTATACAGTGATTCACCTCCACTTTCCCTCCTCTCTTGCCTTCTCCTTGCCTCGCCACACCTTTGTGCCGGCTCCTCCTACTGCTGCACAGGCAGATGCTGCACAAGGGAAGACAGCAGCTTTTTACTGAAAAGGTGAAAAGTTTCATTTTGCTTTTTTCCCCACCTCTCTTTTGTCAGTCAGAGTAAACAGATTCCTTAACTCATGCAGGCAAGTGGCATCCAAAGTGTCTCTTAGTGTGGATTTTGTAAGTACATTCAGCTATGATCACAGCTTCATATCCTTGCAGTTCCACCGGTCTGCCAGGAGCAGAATATATTTTTGCATTTTCCTTTTTTTTTAGTATACTTCAGTGGTATTCATTTCCTAGAAGGGAGTATCCCTTTTAGGAGAGAGACTTCTACAGTTTCATGACCTTTTATTTCTACAGTAGAAATGGGTGAACTCACTTGGAATAAATAAGAACCAAGCCAAAACATTACACAGAACAAAATTAAATCCAAATCTGACCTTTCCGAGGCTCAGAAAAGAAAAATACTTGCTTCCCTTTATCTTCTGACTGGTGCCCTATGATTACAAGCACCCAAATATCATAGTAGGGACTAAGTCTTTGTGGATGCATGTCCTGACAACCCGTGCTGCTGCCGCCTGCCCCAGGCTGCCCCCTGTGGCGCGTTACTCTTCCCAGCGTGGTGCCGGGGAGGTGGATGCGCCCCTCGCCCTCCCCCCGGTGTGCTCACGTACCTGTCACTTAAGAGCTTCATCCCGTCAGACGTCATCAGGCTGAAACCTGGTAGGTAGCTCAAATGCGCTTAAAAGCAGGTAGACTAAGACGAACAGATTTGTCAGTCTTTAACCCTAAGGATGGACAAAATCCACTTTCTCCAGGAGACAGAAGCTTCTTCCGTCCTCTCCCTCTCCTCTTCTTGGTGGTCAGAACAGCTTACCTTGAAAGTACCCAGTTGGTGAAATTTGGTACCAGCTGATTTCTAAAGATTAAAGTACCTTAAAAGAAAATGAGGCAGGGATTTGAATGTGGACCTGACCCACAGTATGGGCTTCCCCACTCATGAGAGGTTTTCAAAAAAAAAAATTTTTGTAATGATTTTCCCAAAATGAAGTATGCTACCCAGAATGAGATTCAAGTAGGTGCTGGCTGGAAGCCCTGGACTGCCTGGTCCAGGGCTTTCTATATGAAGGAGCCGTGCATCCCAGGGGGCCATCCCAACATGGCCCAGGGCTTTCAGTACCAGGATCCCAACTCCCCAGTTGGGAACCATGTTTGAGATAAGTCCTTCAAGCTCTCTGCTTTGGAGTAGGGAGCTGAGCTCCTGTTAAACTGGATCTGTGTGGACTTTAAAACAGTAGTAGCCCTACAGCAGCAAGCCTGAAAGATCCTGGATGGCTCATGGCTCCCTATGCCACAAAGCCTAAAAATCATTGAGGGTCTTACCATTTTTCTGTAAAAAACAGGAATTTTATTTTTCTATACATTTACGGAATTTGAACTATTTTGTAGTGAAAAGTTAATACAGCCTGAAGTTGAAGAAGCAATCTTTTGAAATGACTGAGGAAAGTCTGGTGGATGAGAAAGCTTGAGCAACAAAACTCATCAGGAATAGAAATGATATTACAAAGCTGCTGGAGATGCACAAAACTTCTGCGTGAACAGCTCTGTTCTTTCACCTTACCTTGCCTCCCCAACAGCTTGAGGATGCTGGTGCTTACAGAGACTGTAGGGAGAGAGGAGTTCCTCAACTAGTTTTCTAGTTGTTGCTACCCTGTGGGGAAAAAAAAATATCTTCTGGAAGGAAATGTAATGGAATTTCCCTTAGCTCCCCGATAGCGAGGCATTCCTTCCAAACGGTAACTCAGGTGGTGATGTCATGGTGATGGCTGGCTGATATGCTGGGGAGAGAGTGAAAGGAGTTTTGCCAAACCTTGCCATTGAGTCTAAAAAATTTGAGCACTCTCCCTTTGAGATTAGTTGTTTCCCTGAGCCTCCTGAGAAAACAGACTTAGCAGATACTGGGAGGTCATATAGTGCTGGACCTGCTGATCTTGTGAAATCAAGATTTAAATGTACGAGTGAAACTATTTCTGAGAAGAAGACCTTTTGTACCATTGCTGTTTCCACTGCCCATATCTCACTCTGCAGGGACTGTTTCAGCATGTGTGCATGAAAAACTGGCAAAGATCATCATTTTAGAAGTTTCTCATGAAACCTCTAGCTTGCCAAAAGCTACCGAGTCCAACCACATAGTCAGTAATTACAATTTTAGATTTTATCTCTAAAATCTCTCTGGAAATTTTTCCATTTAAAAAAAAAAAATCCATGTGGTGCCAAAGGAGAATGATAGATCTTCTAAAAAAAATCCATTCATATTGCAGGCTAGGCTTTTGTGACTTTTACAGGACTATAAGATTTGTTCCAGAGAGCTGTAGCACTGTTAAAGTAACAGTAGTGTAGTACCATCAGAGTCAAAGATCCCCCAAATTTGCAGAGTTGTCTCTGGCATTGATCAGTACTGAAGTGACCTCCATGAGTTATGCACAGGAGGTGGCAGTAATCTCAAGGCATGGTTCGTATTTCCAATCATGCTCCCATTTTGCTACCTTAACGGTAAAGCCAGGATATCACTTGTTACTAACAGCTGGCCACTAGTGCAGTTTATTAGAAACTCATCTAGTTACTGAAGTGGGCTCTTTATCTTGGTGACCTTCCAAGGCAATCAGAGACTTCTTGGAAGACCTTGAATCAGAAATGTTTGGATATAAGAAAAATAGCACTGCGCAGCACACAACTCTGAGCTCCCAGGATTCACAGATTTGGAAGGCACTGTACCATATATAACTGTAGAAGACAGCACTAAGATACTGTGGCTGCTACATCAAGGTCATGGTGTTCTGGGATCCAATTAAAATTATGCAAGATATGCAATTTAGGAAAGAATTCACATAGAGTTCAGGAAGAAAAAAGTCATATGCTTTATGAGCTCGGTTACTTTGTAAGGTTAATTTTCCAATATCTCATGATCTTGTAATAAAAGCACAAACTATTTTAAACATTTGATTTGCTTATAGATCAGAACAGTCAAACTTTAGTTTCTAAATCACAGTTATAGGTTTGACTAGTTTCCAGTTAACAGCAATGTTGTGTGCTTGCCTTGGAGTTCGTATGATACACGCTGCAATGGGTTGTGAGTTTGGTGAGTGGGCAATACTGAAACTTGCCATGGCCACGGCTGATGCTCAGATGCCCTCCTCCTTCTTCGGAGGTGATTTGAATGGGGGGTGGTAATGCTACAGGTCCTCTAATTCAAAGCATTGATCCTCACCTCCTCCAACATAACTATCACGTTCATTCTAATCACTGTGCTAACTTTAACTCCCAGAACCTGCAAAAAGATAATGAGGAACGATATGAGCTAGGGGAATGGCCTTTTGATGGAAAACTTGATGTTTTGGATGGGGCCATAACAGACCTGTTCCAGGCTACCTGTCCTAATTCCTATCTCCTGGAGGACAAGGATAAAAGATTTAGCAATCTACTGTATTTTAAGTACTGTGTGTATTGTTGTGTTTTGTAAACCGAATACTTCTCCTGGGAAAGGGGAAGGGATTTCGTGGATATTTTGAGCAAAGATTTCCTTATAGATATTACTGTATTCATGTCCTGTGTTATATTAGGTTAGTGACTGGGAACTCGGTCTGAGCTCAGGGCCCTATTTTGCTAGTTATAGTACAGAGTGAAAAGGCACCTCTGCTAAACAAGAACTCACAGTCCAAACAGACAAGACAAAGAGGTGATTCCTTTAAAACCAGCTGAAGAGTGGTTTGCAAACAGTGTGTTAGCGCCAGTGGTTTTGTCTCCTTTTTCTTTTTCCTTTCCATCTCCTTTGCACTTTAAAGCTTTTCCTAAGAAAGAGCTAGCTAACCGAGAAAGCTAAAAGGAAGAGGGAGCACAAGAGCAGGGAGTGAAGGTGAGAAGTAGGGAGCAAGGTGGGGAGACTGAGAGGCACAAGCAGCCAGTGAACAGATAAAATATGTTGTCCAACAGAAAACTGTGAAAAGAAATGGTGGTTGCTGCAGGTCCTTTGCTCAGGTACAGGTCTTTGTTTCTGCTGGGAAAGTCTCCTAGGCACAGTCATGTTACTCTGTCTCATACTGAACAACACTCTAAGGGGAATTTCTTGGAAATTGGCCCTGATCCTCCACAGGTTGTAGTGATTTTGGGTGTCCTTATTTGGTGCAAGTCTGTCCTCAAGGCAGGCAATGGAAATGCAGCAGCCGTGGCTGGCTGCAGGTCAGGTGTGAAGTTTTGTAGGATGGGCAGCATTTGCGGATGTTACTGCAAAAATGGTGAGGGAGGCCATATCATCCCTTTCTAGCAGTAGTCAGAGGACTCTTAGCATTTCTTCTTGCTCACAGCAGAAAAGGCAAAGAAGCCTCATGTGTGAGTCCTTGCAGAGAACTACATGCAGAGAGGGAGCGGATATCACAGCTCTGCCTGGCAGAGAGAAACTGTGTGGTCGTGCAGGCACCATCCATCACGGGGCGCAGAAGCACGAGAGCACACAGGAGATGTTTCTGATGTTGTGGAGACGGCCCCATAAAACCCAAGTCCCCTCCTATAAATCAGTGCTTGGCTGTGGTGAGGGTGGAAATGAAACAAAGGACTAACAAAACCAAGGCTGTCCTATGACCAGCCTCAACAGATGACAGGCAGAAACTGTCCTTGAGAGTGTCTTTATCTCCAGAGCTTGCGGCGAGTGAGTGGGATGGCGGGGGGGAGGGTTTAAATAGTTGCCTCTTTGGTTTTATACTTTCTTTATTCTCTTTATTCTTTGTTTCCTGATGATAAAGGAGCCTTCTGTGGATATTGTAGCAAAAGAATTGATGAGTCATAAGGTTTGCAACTTCTTTTCCCCCTCCATTCTTTTTATTTTTTTCCTGATAGTCACATCTCCTTCTTTCGCTCCACCTTCCCCCTCCTCTGCTGGTGCAGCAGGACGTGCTGTGCCTTTAAGAAGTGTGTTTTTTCAGAAGACTAATTCCTGAGCTTTGGCATGTGTTGAGGCATGCCCTAAGTTTTGTGGAGTGGTTTATGAAAAACTAAAGTGCATTTGTCTTGGGAGTTTTTTAACTCTTTTCTGCCATAGCTAAATTTTACGTCTTTGTTCTTTACTTGCAGAGCACATACTATTCAGCATTTCCATAGGGATTTCTGCTCAGTTCCCCCAAAGAGGAGGGGAAATAAGTAAATTAGTGAGAGTTTTTTTCAATTAAAATTTATCTTCATTGAATTATTTTTTTAAATGGCAAAGCTCTGGTAAATAAAGTTGACATAACAAATTCTCTTACTGATTATATCCTCACACTTGCACCATTATCACTGCAGTGTTAACCTGCTGTTGTACTAGTGTAACTGTATAGCAGCAGACAAGCTGGCCCAGAATAATCACAGCATTGGCAGCTTGATTGTGAACTTCATAAATTGTGAATTTCTTAATGTTCCTGTTCGTGAACATTTGTTTCTTTTGCTTTCTCATTACAGTCAAAAAGAAACTTGCAGGAAGACAACATAATTATACTGTAAAGATTAATATTAGGTAAATAAAATGTTGGATTTTTTTCATTTTTTAAGCAAATGCAGCCAATCTTGTGTTTTGGGAGAGGTCTGCCCGGAATTTTTTTTAACATTTGCAGGGGGCAGCAATGCAGTCATTAAACCACAACCCCCACTTGGAACGTTGTATGCATTATACACATACCAGCAGGTAACTACACCGCTTCCCTCAATGAGTTTTTTAGAAGCTATGTTTACTATGTGGCCTTCGGTGTATATCCTACCATTGCCTTGTAGCAGCAGCATAAAACCTGTGGGACAGTCAGCACATATTCACATACCTGTGCATTATTTTAGGCTTTGAGATAGCTCTATGTGGACAGGCTGCTGCAGCCACACAGAATTCCCCCTACCTCTCGGACACCTTGTGCAGGCTTAGGGGCTTGCCATGCAGAGTCACCTGCAGCTTGTGGGCCCCACAGATGAACTAAGAGTTTCTGGTAGAGAGAGGCCTGTTTTCATGAGGAGAAATGTTGCAGGGGGAAGGGAGGGTACCGGAGATAGTGTTGGGTGTTCCTTCCACGCTCTTGAGATTATTGCATGTCTTTGAATAAATCACTTAACCTTTGAGCTGCAGGTTTCTTGTGCGTAAAATAGTGATATTAGCACTGTGTACGGCATGCTGGCATTAAATGAATTAATATAACAGTACTTTACAATCTCGGCTGTGAAAATGTGCTGAGTGCGGTTGTTCTATTTAAGAAGCTTGCAGTGTTCATTACGGAGCCTACGGGAGGGCTCCCACCAGTCCACCATCCTTCCCACCCTCCCAGTCATTCGGTCGGCGCTCCCATCCCTCTTCATGACCAATAGCAAGCAATCTCTGCTGTTTAGCCTCTTAATCCTGAAGCAGTGCTGTATTGCGACAACTCTGTTAAGAAGTGGCTACAGAGGAACAGCCACCCTGCGACCCCTGGCGAGGAGCTCTCTCTTCCGCATCCCTCTCCGGCCTCCCAGGAGTACCACGCTAGCCCCTGAGCATCCCTGTGGGAGCCTGCCACAGGGGGAGGGAGCCATCCTGGGGGCTTTCGACAGCTCTGCCACCCACCCGCTGCGTGGCCTGGGCATGTCGCATCACCTTTATCTTCTTCGCTGTAGACAACGAAGTGTGGATCATGTATTTTACCTTCACACCCAAGAGCTGTTTTGGCTGAATTAATGAATGACTGAGAAGTCAAGGATGTCCGTGGAAGAACAGCACAATGTAAATGTGAAATATTACTCTGTAATTGTTGGTGGAGGTAACCCGTGTTGAAAATGATATATTTTATCCTAAAGCAACATTTGATCAGGTAGAATCATAGGCTGGAGGAGGAAGTGCAGACAAAGCCTGCTCTTGTCACCTCAGTCGGAAATTTTAGAGGAAACTGGGATGCTTCTTCTCCCTTGTCCTTTGTGCGTATGTAGACTCTGAGTCCTGTACTGGTTTCTGAGATTGATGGGGTGACATAGAAATAATCTGGCTTCTATAGGTGTAATATTTCACGATACAGAGGGAAAGAGAGGGGGTTTTTTCTTCTCTTAAGATTTAGTGTTTTACAAGGAAGCCAAGCACTGCTTTCTGCAGCAGTCTGGTGTATCAGAGGTTGACACAGCAGCTCCCTGGGTTCAGTCAAGTGAGCAAGTTGAGGATTTTAAGAAAAAGCAAGCAGTTTAAACGTTATTATGTAGTTGCTGGCATAGTGGCATCATCAGTGTACAGTTTATAAAGTCTCCAGAGCTGTCAACAAGGGAATAAGGAGTTAAAAATTCCAAAGATTTAATCCAATATAATCATGTATTGTAAGGCCTAGCAAATTGACAGAAGTGAGAAGCAGAAAAGGTTTACCATCTGAGCTAGGTGGAAAATGAAATTAGATGGAAAGGTATTGCCACAGGTTTATTTAACTGCTTGTTTTGCTACCAGGTTCGATGCACATTTATCCAGTCCCTCCCCAGAAGCTCAGGTAGAGCTGCGCTCCCCTGCTTTCCCTTGCTGTATTAGCCACAGAAGTCGAGTGCCCTTCATCCTATTTGAACAAAGCAGTGTTCTGCTGTATCTATTTTTGGTCACTGATTTGTATGCTGTCGAAGCCATCTCGTTGCTTAGAATACAGTGATATATTGTTGTGGTTGTTTTCCTTTTGCTGCTGTGTACATAGTGAATTGTTGTTCGTTTGTTTGAAGGATTTAGACATCTGGAAGAGACGAGGGATAGCAATGTCTTTGTACACAGGTTAGATTTGGAGCCGTAGATCCCTTCCAAAGTGCAATGTTATATCCCGTCTACTGTCATGCTCATTTGTGTACTTCTGATTTTTGCTTTGGGAAGGACGACCAGTATAAAGCTAATCCAAGCAGCAGGTTGAAACTACTACTAGTACTAAAACTAGCCCAAGTTGAGAATGGATTTTTCCCCAGGTAGTTCTGCAACTGCTTCCCATAATGGGAATACCAAATACAAATTTTAGAAGTAAATGTTTATATGCAACAAGCTTAGCTGAGTTTTGGCGAATAGAGAAAGGAATCAGTTTTTATTAAAATAATGTCAGTAACTGATTCACATAGGGCAGCTCTCACTGTGAAAAATTCGGTTCTCCTGTAATGTAAGCACTGAGGTGTTTGGACACAAGCAAATCCAAACATAGCCTGGATCTAGGCAACAGATTATCAGAAATAAAAAGAATGAATAAAAAGTGGGGGGGAAAAGCAACTGTAAGTTCCCCTGTATTCCAACCACCTTCTACTGAGTAGAACCGTACTCTGCAAGGAGTCCTGTTTGCTTTTACCAGGGTATCTGCAGACAAATGCCTTAGCAACAGAAGTGCCGTTCTTATACTCTGGCTCACTCTATCACAATTTTTTTTTTCTTTTGAGAAAGCTAATCACTGTATTTTTTACGTTGCTTCCCAACAGATGAGAAAGGCACTTCTGAATTTAAAACAGAATCTTGAATGAGTGACAAGAAGCCAAACATGGGCTAGAGTCTTGTAGCAGCATATCCTTTAGCTCTAGTGCTGCAGTCAGAGAGAGAAAGATTTTTCCTTTGAAGATAAGGCACCTGGGATTTTTGTAGAAGCTGAATGTGCCCTGAGTTGTGCAGCTGTTATCTCAACTTAAAAAAAAAAAAAAAAGACAAACCATCTAGCTTTTTTATGCACAACCAGAAATTCCTCAAAATGATAAACCCAAACTTCCACTTTTCATTTTGCAGTAGCATTGTTTTTTAAATACTTTCAGTCTTGTGGCTTATGTGACACTTTCAGCTTCAGCAGCCTCCGAGGCAGGAGGCGAGTTTGTGCTGTGTGCATATATGGGAGAGGGTGAGCGCAGGACTGCACGCGTATGTCTCTGTATGAGTGAGAGCAAGCGAGAGCGCGTGTGCGCGGTGTCGTAACGTGGCAGGGCACAGGCAGTTATGAAACTTTCCAATAAAGTCTCTGTGCGTCAGTATTGGTTGCTTGGGGTTTTTTTTTGTCTGTGGCCCTCCAGTTTCATTTCCATTTATGAGTGCAGCGAGGGAGAGAGGGAGAAATGCTAGCAGCCCCCCAAAGGCAGCTGAGGAGAAGGGCAGTTCCCAAGCCAGGTGGAGCACACAGCATGCTGGATGAGCTCCTCACTGCTGCTGCAGGGGACCCGGGGAGGGGACGGCTGTGCACTTTGGGCAGCTGCTGGTTAAAAGGGGCCCCTTCCCAGCGTTAAAGCAGCAGCAAGGAGTTCGACTTTTATTTTTTAAAAGGACTGGAGAAATTATTAACCACAGCTTATGACGTCAGAGTTGATCTGATTAAAGGTTTGTTTTCTTGTTGGCAGAGGTGTGCTCCGTAGAGACTGGTTCTCTCTTCTTTTTTTTTTAAGTTTCTTTTTTGAACAGCAAACGGAGAGAACTGCTCGCATTGCTGCTGCTGCTCCAGCTGCGCGTGTGTGTGTGTAAAAAGGATGGTGTATCTGTAGCTGCCACGCGCAAACACACATTTGACCATGAGGACTCTTCGCAGGTTGAAGTTCATGAGTTCGCCCAGCCTCAGTGATCTGGGCAAGAGAGAGCAGGCAGCCTTGGATGAGCGGGGGACCCAGCAGCGACGGGCCTGCTCCAACGCTACCTGGAACAGGTAAGGTCTTGCACCGTGTACTTACTCCCCTGGAGGCTCCCAGCTCTCCGTAGCAGCTGGCGTGATTAATGCACAGGTATCCTCTCGCTCAGCTTCATGGTCCAGGGTGGCTTGTTCCCGGCTTGGGAATGTTATAATACTGTGGGCTTCTGCGTTAGTCTGTTCCACCTCCCAGAATACGTGCTCAGGAAAAGACACAAGTGGCTTTTTTCACGTCGCTGTTAACCTTTCTCGGAAGGCTGATAGAAAACAGCGTTTCCTGCAGATGGCTCAGATGGCTCTTCGTTGTGACGGACAAGGGCTTGTTTCAAAGGATCCAGCCACAATTACGTCTTTTGCCGTCTTTCTGGATGTTTTCATTCAAGGTTTATTTGCTTTGTTTTAGTGAAAGAAAGATAGAGAGATATAGTTAAAATTTATATGTATTATCTGTAGCTACATACCTGTGTATATATTGGTGCTTGTTGATCCAGATATGACAAAGCCTATTCAGTTTACTCACATTAATGTAAATATCTGTGTGTGTGTGTGTGTGCACACTTTGGACAAGGAAAAACAATTCATGATGGTTTTCTTTACTCTGTTTAAAAATTTGGATTCTATTAATGTCTGACAAAAAAAAACAGGAAAACATTTTCTGGTGAATGTTTCACTTAGGGTAGAAATTCAGAAGGCATCTTAACAACCTTTTCAGTGACATTCATCTTTTAAAGATAAGTCTAAGTCTTCTCTAAGTCATTAGGAATTATATTCTTTTGTCCTTTTTGAAAATGTCATTTCCTGGGTCACCTAGCTTGGAAAGTGTCATCCATAATGTTTTATAATTGTTTGGAGATCCAGTTCTAGGAAGAAAAATATCAGTGAACTATAGATGTGCTTGTTAATCAATTCTGAGCAAAAAAAAATTTACAAAATATTACATCTTCTGTCCCCCTCACCTCAGTGTTTGTATACTCATGCCTTTATTATGAATTATTTGTTGAATGCCAGCAGCACACTAAGCACTGAAACTATTCTAGTCACAAAAAAGAAGGAGTTTCTGCTCAGAGTATCTTGCTATTTAAATAACCCAAGGATGCTCCAGAGGTCTGCATGGTGGTGCTAATTAAGGGCTAGATCCTGCTACCTTGGCTCATGTCAATTAGTCCCTCACTTGGCCAGTAGCCCCACTGGAATCAGCAGGGAATAAGGTACTATGTGGTGTGAACCAAGGTGACAGAATGTGATCCTCAAAGAGCTCTCCTAATGGTGTGCTGACAGCTTTTATTGGCAGGGATTAGCGTTTCCAGGTCTTGTGGGGAAGTGAGTTGTCAGGACAGATTTGAATGGGGAATAGGGTCAGTGCCAGGCATGGCGGGAGGGGGAAGAGTTCCAGGTGCAGGGACAAGGTGAAAGAAGTCCTCGTTTGGAAGCGGAAAATATTCCCATTCTGACTGGTATTTGCAAGGAAAGTCAAATCAGGGAGTTTTTGTTAAGTGAGCTGGGGCAAAAGGAGAATTCATTGTTTTTAATTTGGACACGATAGGCATAGTTCTGGCCAAAAGTGGTTCTCTGTCAGTGTATTTCATGCATGTGTATTTCATCAAAATGATTAACCAAGTGTGACCTCACATATTACTGAAATAAGTGTCTGTGAGTAATCTTGTCACTGCTTTGTGTGAACTCGGGCCTGACCTTTCTTTCTTGCCATGACTGGCCTGTCGCCTGTGCACTGCTAGCAGCACCATCCCCACAGTCCTGTGGCACGTGCCCCTGAAATCCGTTGGCAAGTGCTCACAGGGCTGCTGCAGGAGGGCACCGGGCCTGAGCCACCTGAGTCGGCAAGTAAAGGGGGCATCTGCACGTCTGCACTAGCCGTTCCCCAAAGCTGTGACAAGTAACACAGATTATAAAAGAGTTGCACTGCATGGACTAAATGAAAACTTTATTTCTTACTTAATAGCACAAGGCTTTCCCCAGAGGGGAAGAGAGAATGAGGGTACTTCTTCTTTCAGACATGAAAAGGCTCATATCCTTTCTTGGTTTTAGGAATCTCAGGTATTCTACAGGCTGTAGAATTTGAATTTATCCTCGGGAAAACCAGGGCTTAAATGATATTGGATTAGTTGTATTAAGAAGTTGTCTGTTATAGCTTCCACCTATGACCAGTGCATGTCCATGTTGACATGTGTAACAGGGCTTGATATTCGGAGAGTTGGTCTTCCGCTTTCCTTTAGAGAGCCTAAAATCAGTATCCCAAACTGGGTTTTTACATGTGGACTCACCAGAAAATTCTGGTGACTTTTGAAAATAATAGGCTGTAAAAGGGTTCCCCCTCCTCCCCCTCGTAAAATTAAAACACTTGCCCCAACAAAGGGGTAGCATGCTGTATTTTGGCTTGTGGGAATATTTGTGCTTCCATATAAAAGAATCATTTGTGTTGTTTCATTCTGTGACATATTGAGCATTCTTGCTGATGAAGGAAGTCAAGATACACCAGAAGCGCTCTTCCCTCTCACCAAGCCTGGCTGTTCTATATTTAAATGTACTGTTGGTTTCTTGCTTAATGTTAGCAGCTGTGCCTGGGTGTGGTGTGCGTGCATCTGCTTTTGAAAGAGGCTTTGAACCAAGTTCATCAAAATTGATGTGGGGAAAGGTAAAGTACAGCCCCATGGCAGGCCCTGCCCCACACGGGACTGCTGAGAAAGTCAGTTCTTGGAGGTGGAGCGAAGGGTGCCTCGGCCCTGCTGCGGCCGATGTGCAGACTCTGCCGAGCAGGAGTTTTGCTGGTGGGACCTTCTGCAGAGAGCTGCTCCATTGCTGCGTGCTCACTGCTGGCTTTGTGACTGCTGTCTGGCTGCCCGGTGATGTCCCCTCCATCAATGCTTAGGCTGATCTCAGCCCTACGACTGCTTGGGCGCCTGTTGCTTTCTGAGACCGCAGGAGAGCAAACTGCAGGAGCCTGACGACAGGGCTCAGTTTGCGCGGGGCATGTAGCATTTGTTCCTAGCGAGGAAGGTTTCTTCCTCCCTGACAACTTTCCTTCACCTCAAAATGCTGCAAAACTTCTTGAAGCTGTTAGATCAAAGGGAAATCGGGTGCTGAGCGGCTGCCTGCTGTTATGCAAATCAGACTTTGTAGCATGTCTTCTTCTGAACTTGCTCTCCCATGAACCCCAACAGATCTATACACCGATTCACAGGCAGTGCAATTTAACCAGCCCCGAAGAGCAACCTAGTGGAACAATACAGTTTCATTACAGCTCACAGAATTTGCATTGGATTAAAATAGCTTAGATTTTTTTCACTAGCATTGTCTTTGATTCCTTTTTTTTTCTCCCTCCTGCTTCAGGCAAAAAATGAGGCTGAATGCTGACTAAACCAATTGGACCGAGAAACCCAGGGTTTATAATCTTTAGCTTGCTAGCCAGAGGGGCCCCCCTCAGGGCAAATAAAATCCATCAAGAGGTTTTCATTGTGCCTGAGCTAGCGCAGACTGCCTAATCAGGGCTTGACACCATCAGAGGTCTGCTGTGGGAAAGCCTCTAGTGAAAGGCACTTAAATCCCTTTTGGTGTAAGAAAAGGGAGAATACTCCTGTGAAGGAGTAGGAGATAGCAAAGAAAAGGCAAATAAAATAAATATGAGATGCCTGTTACATTAGTGAGATCCACAGTAAATCCAAGGAGACATATGGAATCGGAAAGAGTTTTATAGTTTGGGCTAATTTTTACAGGGTTGTAATATGCATGATGGCTTGCTTTAAATTAATTTTTACAGTCATGGGAACCATATTTCATCTTCTAATTAAAAAAGAATGTTTGTTCAGATCACAGTGAGGCTTTCCTAATGGAGAAAACATTCCGGACCAGCATATTTATCTAATACTTCTACTAGGAAATGTTCTCATTTCCAATATTTGGCATTTACTTAGAAATATCTCTGTCTGCCTGAGGACCAATGTCTGCTTCTTGGCCTTTTAATTGCAGCCCTCTTTGGAGTATTTGGTGCAAGTGAGGGACAGACCCAGCCGCGCTGCAGAGTGGGAGGAAGGACAGTGTCGTGAAATGAAGGGACTTCGCAGCTGGCAGCTACCACTGTGCATGGAGCATGTGCTAGCCTGGATTACAGTAACAGAAAGCAGGGAGAGGAGAAAGAATTACTTCTTAGCCCTCCAGACATATCTGTACTTGCTTGGGTACAGCTATAATTGGGAACAAAAATCTCCTGAGTCCTACACTGCACAGAGGCATTAACTCCTTGGAACAGCTTAGGGAAGTCCCTTCACCTGTCTCAACCTTTTCATACACAACAGCAGTGTTTATATTTGGTGAAGTTAGTGAATTAATGTCTCTAAAACACTTTGAAGGCTTTGAGTTTGGCACACCGGTGTATTTTCACTTGTATGATCCAGTGCATAATTGCAGCCTATCCCTCTTCACAGACTGTTTTACCTTGGGTAGAAATTTCAGAGACGAAAGGGAATTAGAAGCTGAGCTCTTATTTTGAAAGGGACAGGGCCTCACAGAAAGCCTGTGGGATCCCACCAGGACTTAAGCTGTGGTAAGTTCTGAAAATGGGATTTTCCAAACTGGATTAAGCTAATTCAGAAAGATAGACTTTTATTTTGGAACAAGAGTGTCTTCAAGGAGACTTAGATGGAAGTATATCAGGTTAATTATTGCTATATTAGCTATTCCAGTAACTGTCCAAAGTAAGATGAGCCCTAAATCGCTTAGTCCCTTTTGAAAATGTTGCCCTTTAACTATGCTGTGCTAGTAGTGTGTGATTATTCACACTGTGTTGATTTTGCTCACTGACTGTTTGCTTGGAGCTCTTTAAACAGGAGAATTTGCAAACAGTAAACAAAAATGCTGTGGTATTTTCACCCATGCTGTTTGCATATGAAGGTAGTGACTGCTTTAGAGAACAAAAATTACCTGCGTGCTGTGCACAAACAAAAAATTGGGTCATGCCACCTGCTTTGCCAGGAGATAACAAACTGAGAGGACCATGACCATGGTCAAAGCAAACAGGAGGTCCAAGTTCAGACAGACACTTGCAACCCCAATTTTGCAGTTGTTCCTCAGCTCTATGAACAAACTGTTTCTGAGCTGACAGAAAACAGTGTTTTAATCATAATAGTTTTCCTCCTCAGTTTCTTAGAAATGTCAGTGGAAGAACGAGGATGACACTTAAATACCAGAGGGAGACCCCCTCCCACTTACAAAAGGCAGCGGCCTCTGGGTGGTCAGCTAGAGACCCAAGTGAAATCTATGTTTTGGTGATATCAGGTGAGTCAGGCAGTGGCTTTGTATTGTGTAAAAATCATCATAATAAACCCCACCCTCTTGGTTTTGGCACTCATACTGTGCTGCTGCTTGGGAGTGTCAGCAGAATCAAACTTTGTGCTTTGGAAATTTACACCTTCCAGATCCCTTCCTGCTAAAGCGTGCGGTGGGGGAAGTCTGGGTTGCTGTTTGGGCTATAGCTGTTCCTCACATTTCGGGTTGCAGAAGAGAGTCCCACAGCCTTGTTGTTCTCTGAAGAGTCAGGCAAATGCAGAATGAATAGTCCCTCCAAAGAGTTAGGTGAAATGTCGTATTCTGCTGGGTTGCTTTTTTAATGTTACGAGTTCATATACCTTCTTGACTATGGGTAGTTTTCTTTTGGCAATCAACTGCAATCTGTGGCAACTGCGGGACAGACAAGTACAATACATTGCTGGAGTCATCTCACAGTTTGTCTTAATTCTAAAGACAAAGAAATGGTAATTATCAAAACATTTTGTGTCTGTTTTTTACTTCAAAATTGAATTATTGGCAAAACTGACACGATTCTACTAGGTTCTTAAGTTTTCATAGGCTTTCATTTTCTATTCAAAACTGGTCTTTGCAGTTTTCCAGGCCTGATTTCCACCCCTACAGACAGCCTACACCTGCTATTCTTCTCTCTTTCAGTATCTAAGAAAGAGCCCCGCTCACCCACTGACCCTTGGTTCTTCCCAGGCTTCTTTCTGCCCCACTGCTGGCATCTCCAAACGTCTTCTTCTTGTGGATACCAGCCATGGTCTTCAGACCAAGAATGACCCATGGCTTATATTTGTATGAAAGGATGTCTGCACAAAGTATCCTAGTGCTCAGATTCAGGTTAAGTGATACTACCACAGCAGTTCACCTTGATTTGTACCAGTTGAGGAGCCAGCTAATGAACTGATATTATGCCTTCAAGAAATACCATAATCCTAAAACTCTGAGATGCGCATTCTCTCACAGTGTGAGACTGACTGGATATTGATTCAAATGTGCACTGCTCAGGCACACATAGCTTCCGGGTCCCGTTTGTCCCACCAGAAAATACTGGTGGGGGATCATTAGAAGTTGCTTATTTCTTTAAGCAGAAGAAAATGCAGTGCTGCAAGAGCAGGAGGTTACATCTTTTACATTTCCATGGAATATGTGCAGTTCAGGAACAGATTTTTTTTTCTAATCCCTTTTATGACTGGGCTCTTTTTGTGTCCTCTGCTCTGCTTTGTTCCTGTGCCTGTGATCACACATTTACACACACAGTGACTACAGGCGAGACGTTCATACTAATATCAGTGCATGAGTGCACCCATTATTAACTTTCATGTTGTAAAAGAGTTGCAGAAGAGAGTTTATAAAGCGTTTCCAATTTAGGTTGAGCTATTAAAATATAAGTTACATACATAATTACATACATTATGACTTAAGCCTCAGTGGAGGCTGGTGGCAGGCACAAGTAAAGGAGATCCACCCACCTCAGGCGTCTTGCAGGACTTTTGTGTGTAAGCAACAGCTAAGGCTTTCTTATAGTACAAAAGGCTGTACCATTCTGACTAAACCCTTTTAAACAAACACTGATTACAGAAACCATGGTATTGTTTTGATTTAAGCAAGGGATTTGGGTTAGCTTAAGGTAACTAAGAAGATTTAAGCTAAGCATTTTACATTTTTTTAAGCATTTTACACCAACTTACACCACCAATAGCATCCCAGTTATTCCAAATCCTCTTTGTTGCCCCTGGAGCAACTGTCGCGAACCAGATCACTGTGACATTCCCACACCATCTGCAGTCTGGGGCTGCATTCCTGCGCCTGGCAGGAAGGCACTGCTGTCTGGGGTGGGAAGGAAAGGCAGCTGGCAAACACAGCAGGGCCAAGGCTTGTCATGTGGACAAGGCAGATTTTCCCTGACTGCATGGAAGATCCCAGGCAGATTAGAAGATCACCACCAGGATGTTTTAAGTAGGTGCAGCTCTACTACAGAGGTAATAACTTAAATGCTTACAATCTGTCCCCCTTAGTTCTTGTTAAGAAAGCTTGCTCTCTATTATTTCTCTGAGGAGTAATAATAGACCTGTTAAGCTGGAAAGAAAAACCTCCCCCTCATTTAGAAGATTGCCAGAGTGAAAGAGAGGGAGCAGACTGGCTACAAGGAGAGATTTAGTCATTCTTCTCTACAGCAGGATGGCAGGGAACATTGCAAAGTTCATTTCCAAATCAGAAGAGCATGTAAAGACTGCTTGTTTTATCCACTACATTAATCGTACTTCACATATTTCTCATAATACTAAATGCACCCAAGTCACTGCACTGTATACCAAGACATTTAGCTGCCAATTTTGAAATAATTGTAAATTGAGTGTAACTGTTCGAGCCAGCCAAAATATGCTGGGTTGGATTATTAGTGTATGTCTATGCACATGAGTGTATGGGGAGAAGAGGGACCACAGCATGTGTGGAAGTGCTTAACACCTTGGAAATGTTGTCAGATGAACAAAAGAGAGATGAGAATAATGATTTCTTTTTTGATCTGTTCATGCATTTCTCCACAGTGGGTCATACCCCTCATCTGCCATTTTCCAGACACTTTTGATTTTCTTTCTCCACAGATGAATGAGGCTGAACTTTTCTAACAGCGCATCTCTTTGCTGTTCAGTGTTGTGTCTGCATTTCTAATCTGTAAGTGAATAGCGTCAGTTTTACCTTCCTTCCCATTCCTCTGCTCTCAGCGAGCACTAAAAAAGTCTGCCTTACTGTGAACCTGAGAAGGTTTAACGTGGGTGCCTGCGGTCCCCATGCACACTCCACTGCCTCCTGGCACAGTGCCTGCTAGGACACCCCACCTCTGTGATGGGGAGCAACTGCGTGTGGCTGGATCCGGCCTTGGAGCTGACTCCAGGCCACAGCCGCCAAGCTGAGCACAGACAACAGCAAGTATGCAACCCTGCAATATGTCCTTGGTGGAGTCACCAAAAGGAGCTGCTTCTACTCCAGTTAAAACTTAAAAGAAATTGATATTTTGGGGACTTCAACTCCATAGTCATAGTGTTCTCTTGCTCTCCTCTTGGCTTCTTGCACAGTGCCAAGCTTCCCTTTCTCATCTTCAGACAACACCACTTGCATGTGGACGGCCCTGTTAATGTTGCCTGACAATGTTTTTTAGCACCCAATCTGCTGAGGAGTGCTGCAGCCCCCGGAGGCCCTCTGTCAGGCCTGCTGTCAAAGGAAGCACATTTTTGTAATGTGCAGGGAGATTTGCTCTACAGTCACTGAAGCCAATGTTCGGAAGCTGTTAGCAAGGTGTGGGGGATTGTCCCCCACTCATAGCATAACTTTTAAACATATCTTTCATCTGCAGGACTCTAAGCTGGCAATAGCAAGTCTTGTTCTGACCCTATAATGATACCTTGGACTTGCGGAATGCTATCGAATGCATCTGGAAGTGCTGCTGAGCTTTTCTGCTGGTGGGAACCTGGCTTTCTTCCATTAGACTTCTGCTGAGCAGAACTCACCTGTGGCTCTTCTTCACAAGACAGGCCAAACTTAAATCCTGGCCCCTTCAGGACAGGCAAATCTGGCCCTGGTTTTGCTTTCCAGGACTCAAAAGCTGCTTGTTGCTCCATTTCACCAGGCTCCAGCACAGCATGATCAGGGGAAGGCTGGCTGCAAAGCTCGGAAGAACAGCGTTGTGGAGTCACTAGTGAAAACAGACCCTCGGGAGGATGTGCACAGTGTAGCTTTTGATTCTCTGAAGATACTTCACTAAATATTGTAGGGGTGACCTTCATGCTGGTGGCCCCCAGGTGCACCCTCCTAACACCCCCGTGGCTGGTTTTTGCTATTCTACACTTGTGGTGGGTGCAGCAGTGCCAGGGCGGAAGGTGGTGTGCAGATGGGAGGGAGCGAGATGGGGCAGAGCAGAAAGACTTCTCCCCTGTGCTTTTTGAATAAGCCCTAAGATGCCATCTCCCTGTCTCAGGTGCAATATTAAACAGGAAGAGCCACACCCCAAAATTTGTATTTTCTCTTTGTAGTCGGTAGGATTGTGAAGGAAGAAGAATAAAGTGGTGATAATTTGAAGAGTCCCTCCATTAGCCACAATGATAGCATGTAATACCACTGTTGATAATCATACTAGTACTCATCACTTCTATTATGCTTTTCATGAATAGGTCTTAAAAAAGCCTTTCAGAAGTCAGTGTCATTATCTTTATTTTACATGTGGGGTAACTGAGGCAGACAGAAATTAAGTAACTTGCAATCACTTCCAGTGGTGTGAATGGTCATTTTAGTTTAAAAAAAATTGTATTAGAAACTACGTAGCACTTCTATGAGCAGTGGAGCTGATAAAGCCTGCTTTCTTGTGTATTAGTGCCTGGGAGCTAAACATCTGTGTGGATGTCTAATAAAGGTTGAGCTCACCCTGCAGTATGTTCTTGGTGGAGTCACTAAAGGGGACTTCTCCTACCCCAGCTGAGACTTAAAAGAACTTGATATTTTTGGGACTTCAACTTCATAGCCAAATGTGGTAGAAACTGAGTGGAGGAACAGGGATTAACTGACAGATGGAAGGACTGCATGAATCTTATTTCTGTAGGAATCAAAGCTCAAATCTGTTGTGAAGCTATAAAAGATGGCACTAGGTTGGGGAAGAGAAAGGAGACTTCTATTCCCTCCTACTATTTTGAATTCCTAATGCTGGAACAGGTTTGGTCTTACCTTTAACTAGCATTTCTTTAGCTGTGTCCTCAGAACTAAGCTCAGTGAGTTAGGTTGATGTGTCATCACGCTAATTGTATCGTGTATTTCAGAAGCATTTCAGAGCTTGATCTTGAAGCACTTACTTACTCATTTCAGTAACCCTTTGAGGTACAGTCTTGTTAAGCTCATGGGACTGGTAGACATCCCTCCTAAGCACGTGGACTGCCCTGTGCAGCACACGATACCTGGCAGGTTTTTGCTATTTGGCATCCTAGGATTTATAGAGCTGGTGGTCATACGCCACAGCGATAGTGTTGGATATGTGACTTTACCCTGCCTGTTGTGCTAGAGAATTTTGTCTCAATCCTGCCTTAAGTTGCTACTGACTGCAGCAGAAAATCACCACCTCTAAGCAATATCTGCTTACAGAACAGTTACAAATGGCATTGGAAATGATAAGGGAGCATTTGAGCAGGGCAGATGGTTGGAACAGAGCTCCACTATGCCTATGTCAGGCATGTCACCTCCTCTATCGATGTCTTCACTGCAGAAACTCTAGACCTCTCGTTCTTTTAACTCAGACTTGCTTTTCCTCTAGCCAGAGCAAGAGCGTTAATCTTTGAGAAATGAAGGAATGGTTATGGTAAACAGGCTTTGTAACCAATTCTGTGGTAAACCTCACCCCTTTTCTATTGTTTCACTTTTGAAAATGAATGAGAGAATGAATAAATTGCCCTAAAATTCATACACTGTCTATTTTTTTTCTTTCAAGTTTTTGAAGAACTAAGCATTCTTGAGAGATTCCAGTAACCACATCTTAGTGAAGGAATGCTATACTTGTGGGTTAAACTTTATACGTAGTGTCCAGACTTGATAAATGCTGATTTGTTGGTAAAAAAAAAAAAAATCAATTAACCATAGTTCAGGCAAACATGTGCCAACAGGGCTAAGAATGTCATCACTGATCTCATAGTGAAGTTGTTGTTTCTATAATGAGCCTTTTATTTTACTTAAAATATATGAGCTTACGTTTTCTGAGGTACCTGATTTCTGATGTGCAACTTTTGAAGTTATCAAGTTGCAATACACCGAAAAGAACTGATTTTCAAAAATGGCATCTATTTTCTAGAGAATAGTTCCCTTTATGACATCTGAGGTGGGGTATCAGAAATCACCTACTACTTTTAAAAAGGTCTTACAGTCCTCTGGAATGAGATGTTTGACTTATCCTAGAAGCGATATTTTTCTAAAATGTGACCAGGTACTAATGTCTCCTAACTTCCTCTTTCAGTATCCATAATGGAGTAATAGCAGTGTTCCAGCGGAAGGGTCTCCCGGACCATGAACTTTACAACCTCAATGAAGGAGTCAGGTGAGTGATTCTACTGGAGTTATACAGAATATTATTAGCCAGCATGCACAGTACAGTTTGCTAGCACTCACACTGAAAAGTTTTTACAGCAATACTGTGGGTTTCTTTTCCGGTAGTATGTGTTTCAGCCAGTAGCGTCAGTTGGGCCTTAGTGGATAGTCGTCGTTTATGTGTGCCAACACCTTGCTGTGTAGTAGAAGCTGTATTCCTCCTTCTGCAAAGGAAGTATTCATCCATGAGGACAGTGGATTATTTTAGAGTCTCTCTTGAAGTACTGGATTAAAATTAAGGAAGGGAAAACCTGGACTTCATTCCTTAGCTGTATTAATGAAGGCCTAAACCACTGCAGTGATGCAGTCCTTTTCCTAGCTGCTAGGCCTGGCTCTGGGAAGCATCCCTGGCATCCATGGAGGATGTAGAGCCTCCAAGCTGTGACATGACACAGAAAGAAGTCCTGGCTGGGGATCCCTTATGTGTAGCTTCTCCTTCCATGCAGGCAGAATAAACCAGAGGTGTTATAAAGCTGTCTTGTCAACACAATGACCTGGGAAACACAGCTTCAGGTTCCCATTTCTTTCTCATACAGTGTTGAAATGGTGTTCACAACAGACTAAATAGAGAGTAAGGTGTATAATGGGAATGTTTTTTCTAAAAAAGATGGTGAAAAGCTCATTTAAGTTATAGATACAAAGACAAGTTTACCAAGAGGTAAGGTGGTATCTGGATTTACAGCACTTTAGTTATTACTGCTAATTAGAGCAGTTACTATTATTTATTAAACTCTCTCTTACTGACAAGGGCAAGGTAGCTTGTTTCCTTTTGACAACTTGTCCCAGTGCTTTGAAGAATAAACTGTAGAAAACAAGCAGCACTCAGAAAGATAGACAGCTTAATACATTCCCTATCTGTCTTAAGAGTCTCAGTGATTCCCTTTCCCTACTACTTATTCCCACTGCAGCTGGGACTACGCAGTCTGACAAAATCCACAGAATATCCAGAAAGCACCAGCCCAACTTGGTTCCTTTAGCTATGGAAATATCTTCAGAGAAGTCCAGGCAAATGACATATGGCCTGTGATCTCTTTCTTTCTCCCCCTCTCTTTCTCTTTTTTAAATTAAAATAAACTCATTCTTCAGTTGGGAGAAAATGACAAATACAAAAGAAGAGCTTTTCTGGGATGGCTGTCAGTTAGCGTGATCCATCAATCATTTTGAGTTAGTTATTGGAATAATGGTTGATCATTATTGCTGTAAGTGCAGTCAGGATTCTCCAGCTTTATCTGAATGATGAAAATTGTAGTACTGGGCTGAGATTTCCTGGCCCAGTGTATTTGCCTCAGGATGCTTGTCTGCTGATGAGAGACAGGAGAGGAAAAGGAATTATCTGCTGATGTCACAGAGACAAATACAGTCTTACATGGACGGACAAACAGAAGTAAGATAGATGTTATTTGGTGAATTGTGCCCAGATTCGGCTTTCATTTACCTGGGTAAATGAACCCCCCCCATATGGGTTTTAACCCTGCACAATAATGACACTGGGTAATACAGTTGTGTTGAATTTATGGCAACATACCAGGCAGCAGTTTTCTTTTTTAGCAGGAAAGTTGATTACTAATAGACTAATTTTTTTTTTCAATTTGTGGTGGGCTTGGCTGCCATACGATAGGCCCATTTTTTTTTGTTGGCGCGAGGATAATGCTGCTTTGTTGTTATCTCGGTCAATGGTTCAGTTTTGCTCTGCTTTGGGGAGAACAACGCCAGATGACTCATACCTGAGCTAATTGACAGAATATTGTGAAATCTAGACCATGCTAGAAAGCCACTATCGCAAACAAGGCATCAGAGACATAACTCTTGTAGTATAAATGAACACTTGCTGAGATACAGCCTGGCCTGTGAGACTGGTGGTTGTTCTTGTCATCATGTCCCTGCAGCTCTGGGCCAAGCAACCAGATGTTTTCAGCAGCTGTTTGTATTTGCTGATTGTGGACTGTTAGTTAAGGAATTGCTCTCTGCCTGCACCCAGGGAGGTAGCTGCCAAGATGAACCTTGCACAATCCATGAATGCAAAGAAATGCAATTTGTGCCTGGTTCCTGCGCAGAAGGGAAGGGGTGGAGAAGGGATGACCAAGTAGCCCTGTGGCAATGCCATGTCATCCTGAGTAAGCCCCTTCACTCCTGCAAAGGGAGAGCTTTTCCCTGGCTTTCGCTGCTCATAAAACTGTTTTCTGATGTGTATTTTAGCATAAGCAGATTAAAAATGCAAACATAGCTGGGCTAAAACCAAATCAGCCTTTCTGCTGCCACTTAGTTGTTTCCTCTTACCTCTGACTTGGCCTGAACATCCTTCCCATTTACTGCCAAACTCTGTCCTCTCAGTGACTATGTGGAATTTGTTTTTCTAAAGCTTCTCTGTGTGTGTCCCACGTGACGGTTATTTATACAAACAATGAAAATGAGAAAACTGCAAGTGGGCTAAGAGGACAGAGCAGACAGCTGAAAGATCTGTCGCAAGAGGAAATCATAGCAGTGGTATTTTTTAAGCCTATTTGTTCACACATCCAGCCGCAACCCCTGTCCTAATACTATATTCCCTCTGCTTGCTATATTTTATGGTTGACCGCAGGCATTAACCTTTTTAAGTACTCCTGATTATTTACACCTGAAGCCCTTTTTTCCTCACTTCAATTCAATTCAAAACATAACAAAGAAATTACTGATCTCACAGATATCAAAAATACCTGGGTTACTGCTGTTGCTATTGTATTCAAAATCGTTTCTTTGGATTAATGTTATTATTTAATGCAAAAATATCAGATTCATAAATATGACTTCAGAAGTGGAACAATCTGTATTTGCCCTCTGATTATTTTAGATGCATGTTTCCAGCAAGTACATAAAAAGAAACATATATCCATTATTTCCACTGAGCAAAATTTGAGTGTGGAAATGTTTGGGTAAATGGCTGATACTGATAACTTTTTTCCACAGTTACAGGACAGTAAAAGAAGTTATTTTGTTTTATCAGTTTAACTAAAACAGATTCTGGGATACTTTTCATAACTAAACCTTGAATATCTAAGTTGACTCACAGATCAAATGTTAATATTTCAGCAATAATGTTATGTCTGCAATATTTGTGCATCTTCACTTTGACTCATCAATGTTAACGTATATTCAACTACTCTTTGTCAGGCACATGTACAAACAAATACTTACATATATGGTTTCCTTTTCTGAACATACATCTACTGGCTTTGTACTCTGATTATTTATGCACTGATTATTTATTAAATCATCAGGGGATACAAATGTATGCATGACCATTTCCTTCTGCTTTAGTTTTGGCTTATAAAAGCACAGGTGTCACTCATCTCTAAACATTTGATCTGTTCTTCCGCTCTTTCCTCAGGGGAGACAGAAAATAAACGTATGCCGTACAATGTGTTTATGTGATTCCTCTTTTAATATAGCACTGCTGTAATGAGATCACTGTCTACTCTGCAAGAGTAAGAATGTATATAAGGGATTTTTTTTTTTTTTGCTTTGATCCCATGATCTGTAAATTATCCAACTCCAAAATTTCTGTAACAATAGAAACGACAGAACCAAAATGAACTGGCCAGAACTAAGACAGCAATAGTGATACCCTGAATAGGTCCTACCTTACTCATTTCTGCTCATCTCCACTATGTGACCTTCTCTTCTCCTGTGAGCCATCTCTTTGTTCCACCATCTTTTCAGTAAGGAAAGAGCAGGTGATTCCCCCTCATCTAAGACAAATAATTTCCATAGTCTGATTCAGAGTTTTAATTTGGGTCCTCTTGCACAGGAGAGATATTGTTAGGAGGTCACAAAATGCAGTGCACAGCAAACACAGAGACAGAAGGGGAAGAAAGGCGTTAGTGGGACTGAAGTGTAAGTAGTTATAGCTAAAATTGCAAACATATATCAAAAATGTAATAATCCACTGTGTTTGGAATTCATCATAATATCCTGAATGCTGCAGTATAGAACAAAAATAACCCGGTCTCATTTACACCAATGCCCCTTGACACCATTCTTGTATAACTCTAGCATTAGCAAGTGGCTTTAAATATGGGGTTACATACAGTTTGGGAAGCCCTACTACCAGTAAAAATGAGTGTGTGATTTCAGTCTCTTTCATATTGCTATAAATCCTGAATAACTGTGCTAAAGCTAATGGAGTGCAGTAAGGCGGTGAGGAGAGAAGATACTCTGGTAACCGAGATTATCACCGGTGTTTGTCCTGTATGTAACTTCTCCTGAGCCCTTACCATGTATTTTAATTGGGTATTGGCCAAGAAGGAGTTTATAATTAATGTTTGTAATGTTTTCTTCTTTTACTATGCAGCTAATTCAGAGGTCAGATAATAAAAAAACAATCTGCATATACTTTCTGTTTAGTACTTCTATTGGTTTGTGTGTGTTGTAGTAATAATCTTGTAGTGGGGATGAGGGTGACTTTTTCATTTCATGCACTATATGTCACTTTAAAGAATTTATTTACACCACTTGAAAATCAAGGAAGAAAAAGCAGGATAGGGAAACACGGAGGAAGCAGGATGTCCTGTATTAAGGCTAATACATATTTATAGCTGCCTCTCTTCTGAGTTTCAGGATACTGGCTTGATGCAAACAAAGCACGTTTTATTGGCATTTCCTCTTTTGTAGCAAGAGTTCAATCCCAGTAAAACCCTTCTTTTCATTTTGCTTCATAATCTAATAGCTAATAAAGTTCATGTCAGATATATGCAGTGCTAGACTTTCCATTCTGAATAATGTTGCAAGAGTTAATTTCAAAATGAAGCAAAGAAGCAGCAACAGGAAGATACAAAAAAGTCAGGAGCTACTTTAGCATGTTTTATGTGAGTTTATATTATCATCTTAATTTATAAAGTCATTAAATAGGCAATGAAGACCTGATATCAATGAGATACAAGCTTCATAAGAGTGTAAAGTGACTGTCAGCAAAATCAGATGCACTTAAAACCTGGTGTCCTATCAGAACAGGAATCTCTTTTAGTTCTAATCAGATTTTCACCTGGATTCCACCACCGATATCTGCATATCTAGAGAAGCTTATTCAGTAATCAGAATTATTGAGGACTGGATAGATGACAAGACAACTGGTTTTTGTTAAAAGAAATTAGACAAGGATGAAAAAAAAGATAAGCAAGCACTGTATTGGATCCAGTTTTGTTGTGAATATGGGTACTGAGAACAAAAAAACACTGGTGTTTTAATGTGGCCCGAGGGCCTCACTATTTCACTAGAAATTAATTAAGATAGCGTGAAGTATCTGTATTATTAGGGATTCAAAGAGCAAGAGGCATTAATTGCACTGTCAGTTCTTCTACCCTGTAAACAGTGATGCTGATGTATCTGTACTGCTGCTTGGTGTGATGCAGTCCAGTGCATATAATTAACTACAAGCTTGGTGTTAAGTTCATTCACAGCTGAAAAATGGAAATGTGGTGGGCTTTTGATTTATCAGAGGGATAGTTAGTGGATAAACAGAACCTCATTTTGTATTTCCAGCTGTAAATGCTGGGAATTAGCAGTAGAATCTGAAGTACATACAGAAAGGGAAGGTATTTGCAAACCACTGGCTAAAGTCTAAGAGGAATCCAGGCCTAGGCTTCAAAGAGTTCTTAACTTGAGGACAGGGTAGAAACTTAAGCAGAGCCTGAGAGCATAAAGTATCGTTAGTATCCTTCTTTTGAAACAGTGGCACAAAGAGAGCTCCAGGATCAAATTGTTTCTATGATAGGAGATTTTAAAACAGCAACTTTTTTGCCATTTTACCTAGAGCTAGGTTTATCCCTCAGAGTTCAAAGGAAGAAAAAGCTTTAGTGCCATCACTTGTGACGCAGAAGAAAAAGCCCGCGACTTGGGTTTGCTACTGGGTTCCTACTGTGAGTGAGCATGGCAAGATCAGGCTATACACCCTTTTACTCCGTGAAGTAGAGGCTCCTGAGCACCCATAGGGCTTTAAGAGTTTATTGATCTCTGTGGGGTTAAGAAGATTTTAATTCAAGGGACTGTTGATGGGTATGGCTGAGTCTGGGGCTCCAGGCTGCTGGGCTTGGTCCCTGAGGCCACTGCGAGGGTTGTCCTCTCCCAAGTGCTGCACCAGCCTGCTGAGGGGTCTCACCGTGCAGTGGCCCTGCATGGATATGAGAGGCCTATAGCTCAGCCCTGAGCTGGCTTGCAAAATTTTTGTCCCTCAATAGTTACTGATAGAGTATGTCTGAATTAAGCAGGTTTATAGCAGAAAAAGGATTTTGATGCTTAGCAGCATCTGAAAACCCCTTTCCTTGTGTTTACTTCCTATTTCATTTGTGCCTCGAGCAGTTCCGCAGGGTGCTATGGCATCGGTGAGGACATGTCCTTAACTGTAAATGAATGAGATATTGTATTTTGGCCTCCTAAAGAGTGGCCTTTTTCTCCTTGCCCTGAACTGTCAGAAGATCTCAAGAGGCTATGCTGAATCTTGTGATGTTTTAAATGTCAGACTCCAGCTCCTGTGGATTTTTTCCAGGAAGCATAGGGATATGCTGGGCTTTGGAAACTAGGCATGTATTTGCTTACTAGTTAAATAATATGATTAATTAGTTATTTTTTAGTTGAAAGACGTAACCCTAAGGGATAGATGATAGCATACACCAAATATATAGTTGACATAACTACACAAGTGATCACAACATTTGGTTGCCTAATTGAACTGGATCTTAAATAGATTTTAAATAGATAAATAGACACATGCATTTTAAATATGAATAGATTTTAAATAGATTTTAGATTTAATAAATAGATTCTAGATTTAGATTAAATAGTTTTTAAACAGAATTTTAATAACTTTTAAACAGAATTTTGCTCATTTCCTCCAGGTACTTGAGATGGTTGCAAAGAGACAGGTTTTAAAAAGAGCTCCAGGCCAGATGTGCAAGTATTCAGAAAACCCAGCCGAGGCTGGATTTTTATAAGTTCTGAGCTCTCATTTAGGCACATAAATAATGACCTAAGTGCAGAGAAGTGCTAAACATCTAGCATCCAACATGGGAGATTTAATTGACATACAGCTCTTGAGCACTGCAGTGAGTTTTGTCTAGGTGCACTGTTAGGGCTTGCAAATCTGGTTGAATTCAGTTTCTGAATTTGAGGATTGTTGAAATTTTGTTGCTTGTGGGTTGCTCTCAGATTAGTTTTTGGTTTTAGTGCAGAGGAATCATGAAATACAGAGCTAAACTGTAAATTTCTACTTGCTTTTTCACTAAAACCATACAAAACTTCAGCTGGTTCAGATTCGGGCTGGAAGACTGTGACCCTTTTCCATGAAAACTGGCCAAGGTTCAGGTCTGCGACAAAATCCACGAAATACCATCATATTTCAGGTTTCTCTATACGTTGTCGCAGATCTTTTTTAAAGTTATTTGAGCCAGAGATTATTCACCTCTGGACACATTTAAGACAAGCTGCTTGCTCATTTTTTTGCACAGCCCCACGTATTGGCATACGGTGCAAAGAGCTCTCCCACATTTGGAGCGCAAGGCACCAGTTAAACACTGGCACAGAAGTAGAATAACTAGTATTTTTGAAAACGTTAGAAGTAGAATGGACTGCATCCTGTTTTGTCTTTGTCAAATCTCAATTTCTGCTCATGCGTATTTGAGTAACTGAACTGTCTAAAGCATAGCAGATATTTTTCCACACATAGAAATGCTGGCTGAGATGCTTAGTATTCTTAACCCAGTTTGTTATGTTTCTGGTTATGCATTATTGACAGGCTATACTCATATGAAAATATTCTGCTATTGCTGACTTCCCCTTTTCCATGTGCTCCACCGTTAATACTATTTGTTGATTACATAGATCCTTTTCTTATTCTTTTCAATATAGGCAATTATTGAAAACAGAACTGGGATCCTTTTTCACTGAATATCTACAGGTAGGCATGTGTTTTCTTTCATTTAATTCATTTTTTTTAATATGCTATGAGCAAAATTGTTTCACCCAGTCTAAATGCTGATCTGGAGCCCTTTGAAATCAGTCAAAGATTTCCACTGATTTTTCTGTGTTCTGGATTAGGCCCTGTGTGTCATTTATGGACTAATGAGATATGGATATATATTTTTTTATATATATGTATATATGTACATAGTTAGATAGTGAAAACTCAAGTAGTGGAATAGATTTATGCAGCCAGTGGGTTTTTGTATGAAATTGCTGTCTTTCAATAGGCTCCGGACATTTTATTTCAGCTTTAAAATTTAAGCTACTGAATAAACCTGTTAAGTTCATTGTAGTATAGTAAATAGGAAAGCCATTTAGTAGTAAGTAAACATTGTCTATTAAAATACAGTGTTCTTTCTACTCATCTAAGACTGACTACATGCTGTACGGGTCAATCATTTGAAGGCTGTTAAGCCCTCTGTACAGCACAGAACAGGGGCTGTATTCTGGAAGTGGTAGGCAATTATATCATCCTTTCACAAGTGTCCCAAGGGATTTAAGCATGATGGATGGGGGAGGAAAAGTCCTTTGATGACTGATCATTAAAATGGAGGACCTCTATTTCTGAAAGTTAAGAAAGAATGAAATGTTAAATATGATGGCTACAGGGAAGTATAGAATTGAGTAAAGGTAGTCTATATTTTATTTACAGAATCAGCTGCTTACAAAAGGCATGGTGATCCTAAGGGACAAGATCCGGTTTTATGAAGGTAATTTGGATTTTAGCATGGCTATCTATGTCTGTCACAGGAGTGACAGAATGCAAAAGCATTCTGAAGGCAGTGACATTGTTTTCACTAACTTCCCTGGATTATGGATTAATTATATCAATTTATTCATGCAATCTATTGTTCTATCCTGCCTTAATGTTCCCATTGGCTTTCATCAAGGAGAGGTGATTGCTTAGAGCAGCAGCTAGGGAATAAAGGAAAAATTATCTCCTTTGGCTTTCTTTGAGGAGAGGTGATTGCTTAGTGCAGCAGCTAAGGAATAAAGGAAAAATTGCCTCCAGCTTGGATGCTTTCTTTTGCTTCAATTATAGCCTGCTCAGTATTAAGGAAAAGTGGAAGAATAGAGCGAGCTATCTTAATTAACAAAAATCGGAACGCTGAGATCCCAGTTAGATGAAGTGTCTGGTTAAGTCCAGAATAATGCTGCTCGTTGTTTTTAGCGTTATTCTGGATTCCTGCACACAATGAGGTCAGAAAATGTCTTGTTTCACTGCCAAGGCTCCATTTGTCAGTCTGCACCTTATGGAGGTGTCACCTTATGGAAGTAAGCATCAAGAAAATTCTTTTTATATTTGAAATAGCAAAGTCCAAATTAAAAATAAATAAATGGAGATGCAGGGGCTGAAGTTGAGAGTGTAGATCACTTTCTGTTTTTTTACTTATCTGTGCATATCTAGAGAATAGATATCTATGCATATCTAGAGAAATGTGTCCATTAGAATTACTCCGGACTGATACAATTATCGCTAGTCATTGAATATATTCTTGTTGGTCCACTCATTCCCCTCCTTGTTAGTGTAAATGCTGCAAAAAACACTAAGCCAGATTAGTTTTTTAATGAGTCTGTCTAAATGCAGAAAGTACTGTCCAAAAGTGCTAAAGCCAATGCATAAGTAGAAATTTAATATGGGCAAATTCATTCTGCTTGACTAGCTTCCAACGTGGCAATCACCCTCATTTCATGTCCTGTGCTGTTGTGCAGCATTTAGATGTGCTATTAAATATACTATTTTGTCCTAGATGTAGGTATGCGTCATCAGAGAGCAAAAAGATTTCTGAATATTTTATAAGATTATTGTGTGTGTAAATAATCTGAGGATCTTTAGGGAGTCTGAGATGATTTTGAAGAAATGTAGCTTTCCTTTAGCTTCCAGGGCCACAGTCATAATACCACTTAGTCTAAATATACTGTTTTAACAGTAGCCTGGAGACAACCATTTCCATTAGTTACAGCTATCTGTAAATCTTAAATGTGACCTTTCATTACTGACAGTACAGTTGATTGGATTAAGATGGTGCTATGGGACCCACGTTTTTTGATGAAAAGAAGATAGCCCTGAACAAAGCAAAAAGAGAACAAATTTCACATTTCAAGTACTCAAACACTTCTAAGTTGAATACAGAGTTCCTCAATTATATAAAATAACAGTTTGGAGAGCGCAAGGGGAGCTGAGCTGTAAAGATTTCAAGACCTTCACAACTGCTTTGTAAATCACAAAGGAAGTTGTTTTTTAAGTATCATATTGACAAATTAGATCCAGTAAAGCACTAAATTCCTATCCCTTTTTCTTCCGTTTTTACTAGCTTGCAAATCAAAATACTATCACTGATATTTGAAATCAAAGCTGAGAAGAAAAACTGTAAGGCCACTGAAATGTAAGGCCACTAAGAGACTTTCAAATATAGGAGCATGTTTAGCAAATACAAAGTTTCAGCAAACTGTTAAGCTTATTTTGGTTTTGAATTCAGTGTATCATTTTATGGCGTCCCCTTAAAATATGGTCAGAAATGCTGGTGATGTGACGATTAAATTGGTCATGTATTTTCTAAGTGCTTCCTTACAAGTCTCAACTCACCTAAACTGGAAAGTTTTAGAAAGATGGCTGTAATTTAGGATTCAAATTCAGGCATTTTTCTGCCAGAATGCTTTCTGATAACTTGCCTGATGAGTGGCTGGTGGATGTGAGTCTCTGCGGCTGGAGGTAGGGTTTCCTGGCTGCAAAGGTACCACAGCTCCGGTGTCCCTCCTGTACTTGGTGGCCCCATAATTTGGACTCCCAAAATACTGCAGCAGAGTTGGGAGCATGGAAATCCTGGGAACTCCTGTCCAAGCAGGGCTCCCCTCCTGGTTCTGCAGAAGCCATCCCATCCTCAAATCTCACGTTGTCCCTGATCTGATGGTTGGTGTTGGAGCTTTCACAGGGGAACAAAGATCATTTCAGAGCACAGTTTGGAGGGGTTTTGTTCTGCAAGAAGTTTTGAAAATTTTAACTTTTGTTTTGAAAGAGAATGATTTTTTTTTTCAGAAGTTTCGACTAACTGTTAAAAGCACTGTGAAACTGAAAAGCACTGTGGATTTTTATGTCATCCAAAAGTGACTGTATTGTGCTTCATTTAAATGAGCGTTTAGATGAACCCAGCTTCCTTGAATCCAATACATACTTATGGTAAATGTAGGGATCTTTGCCTGACAGTAAAACAAACATATTCTTGAAAGGACACAGAAGTCACATTCCTCTGTGTGAAAGATGCTAATCATCAACAACCTATAGGAATTCTTGCACAGCCCACACTAAAAGGCCCGCCTGGCAAAAAGCAGTTAACTGGGCAACCTTTCTAAGCTGCTGCACAGAAATTTGTCACTTTACAAAACAAACTGCCCACAAGATGAAAGGAATGTGCTACAGTAAAGGCATATTTATCACAACAGGACAATTTGACTTCATGCAATTCTAAGAGCAAAATTTCAGAAGGACCAAAATTCTAAGCGTTCAGCACCCACGTTTGCAGCCAAATATTTTTAAAGGCTTGTTTTCCATTTAACTTTAACATATGGGTAACTAATCTATTTAACTCTTTTTAAAATTCTGCCCTCAAGGTTTAGAATGGTTAGAGTTCTTCTTTGTGAGCAGGATTTCTATCCTCGAAACACTTTAGTATATTGACCATAAATGCAACAGTATTTAATATTATTATTGCTACTACTACTGCTAGGAAATTTTGGACCCAGTTCCCTGCTGTGTTTCACTAGAACTAATATAAGACAAATTAAAAAAAATTGAAACTTAGAACATATTTTTCAGTCTTGCACATGAGTATGTAAGACAGGGAGGATCCCAGTCTGATGATGCAGAAGCAATGATCTTGGAATAGTTCACAAGCCAGCAGCTGCAGTATAGCATGGTGATTCAGATTTGTCACTGAAAGCATTTAAAGCCATCGACCCAAGAATAATTCAGGAGTTGCAGATATGCCAAAGCTGGTGCTATTTGTCATCCACTTAAAAAATGCAGCAAGATCAAGTATCCTGTAATAAAGATCGGTACTTGACTAACTTTGATTATAGCTGCTTTCTTGCAAAGTCTATTTCTTGATGTGTGTGCAATACTAGGAAAATTGCTCCCTGACTGGGGCCCTAAGTAATGCTACAATACAAATATTAAGGATAATATTTGATTCTGATACCAGTAGTAATCTTGACTGATTGGTATTGAATTTGCTTCTTGATAAGCCATACTGTCTTATTGGAATGCCTCATGTATTTATCTCCATAATAGCTGCTGGTGGAGGCGTAGTGGAAATTTCCCCATTCGCAGTCAGGTTAGGTGCACAGGGACAGTAAATACCTTGCCCAAGTCACCCAGGCCAGCTGGGGGAGCAGGGGTTTGAAGCCAGCATTCAGCTATTCAGCCCAAATTCCTCTCCCATAGATCTCCAGCTCCTGCATTTGTCTCTGTTTTATAAAATGTTCTCTGAGGGACTTGGTGTCCAGCTTGGTTGTAAGGGCTTGGCCAGAGCTTCTCTGATTGCCAGGAACCTGTGGAGGCTTCCAGGTGGCTGCAGCTGGGGAAGGGCAATAGAGAGGTGCTGGCCCTGCTGCGAGGACCAAGGAGAACTAAGTCATCAGCAGGTTTTCACTGCATCTAGTGACAGGAAAAAGCAGAGCCTGCAGCACCATTCTCTTCTTCCACAGATCTTGGATGAGGTTTTCTATGGAAGGGAAGATACAGGGAAGCTGGGAGATAGATTGGAGGGGCTTTGTGCAAGCCTTCCAGCAGAGACAGGTTTGCCCTGCTCCCTTCCTGCCTGGAGGGCAGAGTGGAGCAATGTGGCAGAGATCTCTATGGAGAGATGCATCCACATTTAATTTTCTGCATCCGCCTCCTGCTGCTCTCCTTGGCAGTCTTGTCCAGTAGTATTAGAGCAAGAAGAGGACGAGGTAATCATCTGGGCTATTACTGCTTATTTTTTGCAGGATTTTTCTGGGTAAGCTTTAACCTCAAAGTCTCTGAGTCTGCTACGAACATTAGATGTGTCATCTTAAAGACACAAATACTGAATGATCTGATATACTGAAAGGAATACAAATTCCATACTACTAAAAGTATCCGGTAAATGATTCATCTTTGTGAATAGCTAGCAGATTCATATCGTTTCCTGTGTTTCTTAGTCTTTGCAGTTAACTGATTATAACCTAAACAGATCACTAGTTTGTCTTGTGTTTTTGCAGGGCAGAAACTACTGGATACCTTAGCTGAAACCTGGGATTTTTTCTTCAGTGATGTCCTGCCCATGCTTCAGGCTATTTTCTATCCTGTGCAGGTGAAAATCACTCTGTTACTACAGAATCTTGAAAAACTGGAAAAAGCAACTTTACTGGTTCATCAACAGATTGATGCAATCTTTAACTCTCTCTCCTTGGGCCAACTTCCCAGTGTTGCCGTTCTGTATAGTCATGTCATGCAAATAAGTTAATTATGGAAACTGGGCTTGGAAGTGCTTGGGTGAAAAAGATGAAGGGGCATGAAGGGAGGATGCATAGTCCTTATGTCAACTCATGATAAAAGGAAAAAAAAGGATATGAACAATAAACTCGAACAGGCACACAGTGAAATAAGTGCAGCTATGTTGACTTCAGCATATGCATTTCCTTATCTGCCATGTGAATTTTTTCTTTCTGAAGTATATTGACTTTTGAAAAGGGGTTTTATTGCTGAGGTCAAATTCTCTGCTACTGTAAATGGATACAAGGACAACAATAGTCAGTGGAATTGGACCAATTTACATTTGCATAGAATTTGACTCCAAGTAATTTTAAACCCAAGTACCACTATAGGTACTTCATCTGATTTGGATGAAGGCTCAATCTTCTAGTTTAGTGAAGGCCTACATTCAGAAAAGTGTTGTTTATCACTTAAGTCCCAATGAAATCTGTAGCAGATAGATATCTAATCAGGCTTGTGGAGCTGGTCCTAGATGCCTACTGATTTCAGTGGGAGTTAGGTGCCTAAATATATCTGGGGAAACTTTGTAAACATTCTCTCGCATTTTTCCAAGTGAACTTTATGCCTAAAATGATTGTCCAGTTGTTACCGATATCATTTGTATCTGCAATTAATTGCAGGCATGAGATCTTAATTCTGTGAAAAAGTTGCAGATTTACAAAAAATGTGATTCTAAAAGAGAAGAGAACTAAAGACATGCAGGACTGGATCACCCATTGACTTGTGTCGTGTCATTTAAAACAGTAGAAAGAGGATGATATTGAAAGCCTATTAGAACACCAGGTTAGATTTTTGTAAGTGCCACGTAATCTAAATTCCAGTCTACCTAATGATACAGGTAGACTCTCAGCATGATTTTCAAAAACACTTAACTAAGTTAGAACTCACTTAGATGTTTTTGAAAATTGCACCAAATACCTCTTTTCACTGTCATGTTTCTGAGGCCTTTGAAAATAATTTAGTAACACAAGTCTCCTCATCTTTCAAGTGGAAATAATAGCTTGAATTTTCAAGGGAGTAAGAACCCCAAGCCCTATGTAATTTCAAATGGATCTGGGTGCCTTATGTTCTAAGGTTAGTCCCAAAAGTCCAGTTTGTGCTTATATGCTCTTGGAAATACCATTCATTACTAGTTTAAGCAGATTTGGGGCCTTCTTTACTTCAGTATAAATAATTACACAAAGCGAAAAGAAATGGTGGGAGTGTTGGTCTTCTTTATTCCAAATTAAGATAAGTCAACACTAGCTGAATACCAGACCTTCCAGGAGGGTAAATATTTGGCTGGCAGCACTCAGAAATGCAGGCAAGAATATATATTTACAGCCACATATATCCCAGGAATAAGCCCTTATCCCAGCAACTGGAACAGTTTTACAACTCCACAACAGACATAAGGCAAGTGGTGTTAATCTCTGCAGGCAGAGCTAGCGTCATGTTCTTCAGATGAGACTTTTTTCAGTGAGATGTGATTCTTATACTGCAAAAAGATGTCTTTGAAAATGCAATATGAAACTTCAGCTCTGTTCTTGCCTCATATTGAAGTTTCCCAGACTCTGGAGAGAAGGAAGATCCACAGGCAGGCTGAGGCCAGGATTCCCAACACAATTCAAAGAGCAAATTCCCAGCCACTCCTTGAAATCTTGAGATATAATGGAAATTCAACCCTACCTTTTTTGATTTACTATACATTTCGTTGCTTTTGAAGTATCAGAATATTCTAGCATATTCTGCACTCAGTTAAGATTCCCCTTCAGCCCCCCATTGTCTTCATAGCCAGGATTAGTTTTGCTTGGTAAATATGTACTCGATCATTGTCCGTAGCATTCAGTGTTGTCAAATCAAACAAATTCACTGTGAATGTTTGTGGGTTGTTTTGTGTGCTTTGTCATATTTCCTCTGCTTTGCACTCATACTTACTATTCTGGTAATCCTTCAGAAGTGGAGGAAAGAATTTTGACTGAGGATTTTGACACTCATTTTTACACAGCTCATAATCCATTTTGTTGTGTTTCTGTTTCTAAGGGGAAGGAGCCCTCCGTTCGACAGCTGGCTCTTCTGCACTTTAGGAATATTATTACCCTCAATATCAAACTGGATGATGCATTATCACGTTCCAGAGCCAGAGTTCCACCTTCTATTATTCAGATGCTGTTAATACTCCAGGTAAATTTGTTATTTTTATCAGGTTGTTTTCTTTATCTGTCTTTCCCTACTGTATTGCTCAAGTCTTCTAAAGTGACCTCTGATTTTCAGCCCCTTTTGGAAACTTCTCATCTGGAACGCCAGGTCTTCCATGCAATTAAATGTTGTCCCCATCATATCTAGAAATAGGGTCTGTAGAGTGTCAGATTGCACGCCTTAAGATCAAGGGGATCTGAGAGTAAAGACTGCTTTTGCAACTGTGGGCGGCAAAATAGTTTTGCAAACAGGCCAATCTATGTGGTAATAACCTGACTTCCATTAAATGTTGTGTGTTGCTGCACTAGTGATTTTGGATATGAAGATTCACTTCTGGTGTAGGCAGCAAAATGAATATGCAATTTGTGGTTGTATCATAATCGTATTTGGTCACTGCGACCAAATTCTATCAAAAATATTGATATAAAAACATATAAGATCAGATGCTGATATTTTCTTTCAGTGTTAGATTGTTTAATAGGAGTGAGGAGAAACAAAAGGAGGAAATGCAGGCAGAAAGCACATTTAAGAAAATATTTTCGTAATTAAAGAAAAGCATGAGTTTGTGTTGAGGAGAAGGGGGATGAAGCAGAGGGAGGGAGAGAGCCAGGAGTGGAATTCTTAGGGAGTGAGGAAAGCTGAGAGTTTCCTGAGTGGTGATTTTTTTATAAACAAACACATACAGAGCAAATAAAAGAATATAGTTTCTCACACTTAAAATTATTCTTTGCTTATCATCATCATACAAAGTAGTACTGTGTCTGGATTAATTTTAAAGGGCTGGATAATCTAAAGGCCAGTGATGAAAATGGAGCAAGGAATAAGATTATCTCTGCTGGATCAAGAAATGATAGTTCACCCTTGCTATCACAGTGCACATATGTTGGGGTGTATAATGGTGTGTTTAAGCTAGTTTTCTCAGAAAAGATACTTATGCAATAGCACTGCCTGCTTGCCCCTTATCTCCCTTCTCCCTAGCCTCCCTCTCCCCAAATGCTTCTTGAAACTTCTGGCTGATTGTGGCACAATGACGGCTATCTCAGAGATATTAAGTTCCTGTGAGTTTCATGGAAATTAGTGTCTGGAGAGAGGAGAGGAGCCTCAGGGAAAAAATGGAGCATGGGCTTAACTGCATAATGAGACATCAAAGAATTCACATAATTGAGCTGTGAACTAAACTGTGTTAATAGACACCAGAGATTCCACGAGAGCACCATCATGAAAACTGTAATCACAGGAAGGTTGCCTATCAGACCTCATCCCTTCTTGGATACTTAGGTAATTTGCTCGTTGGAAACCAGGCTTCAGAAGCGTTGCTGCTGACAGATCTGCTTTTTTTTTTTTTTTTGGTGGTGGAGGTTTCTTTGCTTGTTTAAACTTTCTTCTTTAAAGAATCTACATTAGCTATGGTCAGGATCCTGTTTCCGGTGAATTCAGTGGTAGGCTGGGAATTAAATTATGTGCTGATTTAGAAAGTTCATAGGAGCTGATGTGGAGCCACTTGCCAGGATCAGTTTCTACAACAAACAATTTCATGGCAAATCTGCTTTCTTCAACAACCAGATGTGTTAACAAGGTGGATGCCAGATTAGGGTGAAAGGACAAATCCATTCTCATTGCAAGACTGCTGATGGAAATCAATAATAAAGAGAGAGGCAGTTTGCCCCGGGTGTTTATTTCTGCATATGTTACCTGCAGTTGTATGGTGGGGAACTGATGATGAAAGTCCTTTCTTGGCAATAGCTCTGCCAAGCTTGTGGTTTAAAATCTAATGGAAATTACAGTAGAGGGTCAGAAAATGGTCTGGGAATGAGCTATTTACATACGCAGTAGTGTTAGTCAATTAATTGGATTTCATAGCTAAGACTTTTTCCCAAACTTAAATGTCAGATTAAACAAAAGCAAAATTTATACATTTGTGGTGTAATAATGGAATTTCCTTGAGACAGATTAAGTCAGTATATGAATAGGGCTAGAACAGAGAGAGCAATTCAGCTATCCAGAAAGCACATGATGATCTTGTGCGTGTGGGTTTCCCAAACTGAGAGATGTCTTGGTGTGGGCATTGTCTAATCCATATTTCTGTCTACCGTGGATATCTCTTCCATAACAAACTCAGTGACATTGCAGTAGATTCCCATGGCTAGAACATGAATCTAGTTGTGTCAACCCTTGATGAAGAGTTGAACCTGACACTAAGTTGCCCTACATCTGTCCTTGACAGCTTTATGCAGCTGTTACATAATCAAAATGTAGGTCATATGATTCCACACAGCAGCTGTAATGTCAGCTGAAGGTCACTGCTTGACAAAGGCACATGCTGACATGCACCAGTCTGTACCATTAGGCTGGATTAAAGAAGCAGTAGATTTTGTAACTAATGCAGGGTACAGCTGGTATTAGTCATGTATTAGCTTGTCATGGTGTAGGGTAGAACTCTGTCAGTTAGTCAGGAGAAGATGCTTTCCTTATGGAGGAGAAAGAGGCTTTCTGAAGAGGAAACAGAAGCTGTAACGATCCTTGAACTTTATTCAGGAGGTAGGTGCTGATCCAACAAAGCACAGTAAGCACACATTTTACCTGAACACAGGTAGTTTAATTGGCTTCAGCATGTTTGTAATTTCATTGACTCGTGTGAGAGTACAGAGCCGTTGCAAGTTACACACATTTGTTGCTTGCTCAGGGGGTCACACTGTACCTGAGGCCCTGCAAAGAGAATAAAAGAGCCCCTGCTAAAGACCTCCGGAATAAAACAGCCTGGAATGAAGTCGATTCCCAGACTTAGTTGTTTGGGTGATAGTTTTTCCTTCTTTGCATCAGATCTTTCGTCCTCTCCTCTGTACACTATTTGCTGGAAGAATGCTATTTAAGACCCTAGCCTGGGACATGGTCGTCTGGCATACAGTGATGTGTCAGAGGATATGTACTGGGATAGAAGGGATCACCAACCTGACGTACCTCCCAGTTTGCCCACAGAGCCAGATACCTCCGTTTCTTTGTGTTTAAGACATCAAAGATAAAACAAGCAGAGCAGGAAAAACTTGTATCTTCTCTATGCGTTCCCTCTTTGAAGGAAAGAAGAACCTTCATTTCTGGAATAAAGCTGTTACAACTATTGTAATAGCTAATTGTCTATCTGAAGCTGTGTTGTAAGATACCCTCCATTTAAAGGGTCAGAAATTATTCCTCAGGTTGATTATTGCACTCAGGTTCTCCAGTCCAGTAGATCCACTTCTGTATCTCCCCAGTGATATAACCTGGTCTAATTATGACCAGGTTAGCTACCTAAGGAAAGAAACATTGTCCCAGAATGGATGGAAGGAGTGAAATCTTTCTGCTCTTAAAGTCAGTGGGAGTTTTACCAGTGGCTGGAAGAAGGGGCTTCTACCACTCAAGCTTTCTGTTGCCAGCGTAGCCTGACCCAGTTGCAAAGGACAAACTGAAATGTTTATCCTCTGTGGCCGCTTATAGACAATGTAAGTTAAAGTGCCTCCGGGATGCTCGTTTGACTTGCAGGGACTTAAAGAGCAAAGTTATGGTTGAGAGAAATAAAAGAAGAACTAAAACCGCTTCTCAGCACAAAAATATAAGCAGGAGCTCACATACACGTACTGTGCTGTCAACAGTCTCTCCTCAATGACCTTTCCCTTTGGGTGGAATTACGAAGCGGGAGGAAGAGGGATAAACAGAACAAGAGATTAGAGAAGAATTTTCTCCCTTATATTCTGTGAACCAATGACAGCAAAACTACCACCAGAGGGTAAACATAATCTGACTTATTTCCCAAATCACATATTGTGAAAGAAGCCCTTTACTGCAGAGACTGGAACATCTTATCTCCAGGTATCTTTCTTGAGGTCTGAGAAGGTCGGAACAGAAGAATAAAAGAGTGTTTATCTACATCTCTTGGTTGACATCAGGATTATTTGAGTTCATAGAATCTCTCTGGGTGACCCGAGGTATTTAAAAAGCAGAGAAAAGCACAGCACAGTATCTCTCATGCTGAGGGATGAGGCCTCACTAAACACCAGCTCTGAAGAGAAAAATAAAACCTGTGGTTTCCTTTTTGGCTTCTTTGAGCTTCATTTGAACTCCCTTGCCCGTTGACTCTCTTTGTAAAGGGAGACAAAAAAAATACATAAAATTGCCCAGTGGGACCTATTTGTTATCTCTAGAATGTTCCTAAATGTGTGCAACTCCTCACACTTAAAAGGGGTGGAAAAGCACGTTTCAAGAGCTGTAAGCAAGTACAAAGAGTGCTGTTTTCCTACCTCAGCAGCCGCACAGCAAACCAAAGACAGCATAACGGTTAAAAACAAAATACCTTTTGCTATCGGAAGACTGCAGGGTTCTGTCTATGGAACAACAGATTTTTTATGTAGCACTGCAAAACGCATGTCAAATGAGGCCAATTTATTATGGCCCTAGGATTTCAAATTTGGTGATTGCTTTTCAGAGGTAGTCTTATTAAGACTCTTGAACCTGAAGCATAGATTGGACAAAGTGGTGTGTGCGTGAGGTTTCAACAAACTTTTAATTTTTCTTTACCTTTTTAATTCCTGGTTTTATAAGACATGCAAAATTGGAAGCCTAAAAATAAATGTATCATACTCCCTATATAAATATAAGTCACCATATGTAAAATCTGTGTTTACCCTGGATTGTGCAAAAATATATTTTTCTCCTTCCTGGCAAACAGATGCTTTTTCTGTGTTGGTTGCATTAACCCCATAAATCAATAAGGAGTCATGTAAGAAATCTTACAGCCAGACTGCTGCCTGACATGTAGTGAAGATTCCTCTGTTATTTTGTACTGATATACATGAAACTGGGAATCTGGCCCTCAAGATTTACATTTCAGAATATTCTGGGTGTAAAAATGATGCTTGCTTCTAAGCAAGAGCCTCTGTCTTACTCTGTCTTATTTATTGTCTCCGTCAGTAAAAGCAGATTGCTTGCATAAATTGACACAAGTTTATTGCCCTGGAATGAATTTGTATTGCCATGATTTTTAACAAGGCAGAGCATTCATTTTTTTGAAGGAAAAGATCCTTTTGAAAGAGAAACTTGACATTTTTCCTAGTGAGGAGTACTCTTCATATTTGCTTTTGCTTTTCTTCATATGCTTTTTATTATTGTGCTGGTTTCTTGGTGCAGAGAATCATGTCAGCATGGAATTAGGAAAATTGCTGAAATTGTTTCACCTATATCTTGGGATATTACCTCAAGCAGGTGATGCAGGTTGGGATGTGCTGTGATAATGAGCATGAGACAAGAAGCTGAGAACTGACTGGAGAGTTCAGAAAAGTGAGAGCAGCAGTAGCCTGAGTGCAATAGCAAGGAACCAGAAAGATCTCAACATACCTTACGGCTCTGCTGACACTTTCCTTGCCTGGTTGGTGCCAGGCTGGGTGCTGAATACCCTTTTCATTCTAGCCAAAGTTCTGCCTTCACTTGCTTGCCTATAAATCAATATCAGTTCCCCTGCCGTAAATGGGGTGTACACATCGGTGTAAGTGGTAAGGATGTGAGTCAGTGACTGTGGGTGGCTGTCCATTTTCCATTTGCAAGCTGTAGGTTTATAGTCAAGGAGGGAAACCACATCAGAGGTATTTTTCCCCTTAATGCTTTTAGCTCTGTTCCACATGGCACTTACTTCAGGGCTTACCACAACTCTGTTTTCTCTAGGTGCAGAGACAGGGGGAGCAAGCACAGCTGCTATTAAGCATTCTGTAAGCTTGACTGGCAATGGCCTTTTTGATAGTAACTCAATCTCAGCCAAGATTTCTGTGAAACAGACCTTGAAAGATCTGTGCTCATGTGGACCCTGCTTATAACTAGGGCCAATGGAAGCCAAGTGCCATATAAAAAGAACTGGTTTCCTTTTTAAATTGAGTATTCACTAAAAACTGGCTGTCAACATATGCCACAGCACTATGCGATTCCACTCCGTAACCTTAAGCAGTGCAAAAACAGGAAAGAAATCCAAAATGTTGTAGTTGTTTTGGTTTTGCTATGTATATACCTGTCTCATGCGCACTGTGGAATAAAATTTCAAGTGTGCATCCTTTCCATGCTCCGAATAGAGAGGCAGTGTGCTCTAGTTCAGGGGACCACAACCACAGCCCTGTCCTTTCTAACTAAACACAATTGTTTTAGATGGCAATTTGCATCAGTGCAAACTCTCTTTGTGTATATACTCATAGTGCATTTTCAGAGAGTCTTATATGAAGTCAAAGGTCACCTCTGTGGAGACTACCAGTCAGTTAACCAAAGATACAGTTGCAGACTGATTTGGTCAAACACTGGTTGTCTAGACTGCCCTGGGTTACGCTGTCACCATTCATCAGGTGCTCTGCAGTTGCTGCCCATATGCTCTCTTGCACTGCAGTAAATGACAAATACTTACTCGTCCTCCTTCAAATTACCCAGCATTTGTCTCAGGGCTAGAGTTGGTGTGCATGAAGTTGCAGCACAGCGACTACGTACCGCACCTGAGACTGCCTTAGCCCACAGTGATGTACTGCACCTTATCCTAAGAGGGAGTTGTTTCAGATGAAGTCAGTTAGATACATGTTTAACCTGGACTAAACCAAACTGTCCTTACAAAAATATATGTCTATGCTGAAGTTTGCTTCCATTAACAAAACTAGGCTATTAAAACCTGAACAAGTTTATAGATAGAGAAATCCTTAACTGGTGAAAATAAAACAGAGCTAAATCAGTAAAACCATTCTTAACATGAATCACAATGTCCCTACAGAGCCTATAATTTACACAGGGTAAGAGGGAGAAGGTTTTTAACTAATTGCATTAGTTGGTACAAATGTCTTTTGTGGACCCGTTTTGGCCGGTAGACTAAAACTGGCATAAAAGATAGAAAATTTGACCACTGAAGAACTCTGAACAGGAGATGTTCCCACGGTGCACAAATCCTTTGAGGCAGGGTGCTTTAATATGGGGATTGTCTACAGAGGGAACATAAGAAAGTTAATCTAAGCTACCTTTTAAAGAAGATTAATTAAACCTCATTAAAGCTCTATATGGACACTCATTTTGAGAATTAAAGGACTAAGAAGAGAAGCAAGTTAAATTAATGGCACTTTAATTGTAAATCAGAGGCCTAAGCACAATTTATCTAATCAGCTTTCTGGTCTTAATTTAGTAAATATTATTTCATTTTCCTGAGTGTCCCTAGATTGATCTGGGAATCTCAGCTGTTGAATTACCCAGGACTCTGCATCAGGGATTCCCAAGCAGTAGCCATCACTTCTAAGTGATTTATGGCTGACTGTAGACCTGAGAGTTGTCCCCAGTGATAGTGGTGCCATGGGTGCCATCTACCAGCTACGGCAGTGGGGAGCCCCTGCACAGAAGGGTAGAACCATTTGCTCTACGTGACTGAGTAGCTTTCCTGCAAGTAGCACCATCAGCTGGTGCTGTGGCCAGGGTCACTGTTGTACCTCCTATTCTGGCTTGTGCTGATTCACCTGGCACTACTCACAAGAGGCTAATAAAAACAGCAAAAATCACTTTTCCTACAACAGAAGGCAGGCTGTGCAGGGTTGTTGTGTAGTCTTGCATGCTTTGGCTTTCCCACAAATTGGGAGAGGAGTCCCCACTGGTTTGCAGTGAAATCTGCTCTGAGCTGCAAGTGCAGAATGGCTCAGGCAGTGTCTTGCCCAGATACCACCATTTCACTGCCTTCCTGCTGCCAAAAGCTTTTCAGCTGAGCACAAGGCAAGCAGAGCAGCTTCCCACCAGGAGGTTTCAGAGGCAGCCCATATGCCACTTCTCCTGCTCCTTGAGCCTTTCCTGTGGCAGTGTAACACTGCAGTCGTGGCGCTGAAAGGTGGTGCAGCATGTGGGATTTTTGGTGCCTGCTGATAGCACAGCTCCCTCTTCATCATCTCACTGCCTGTATCTTCACCTTTTCCCTTCCTTCACGTTTCCTTCTGACTTTTGCTCCCTCTGTCCCCGTTTTGCTCTTCCTCTAGGCAGCAAGGAGAAACCCAGAGAGGGAAGTAGTTGTAAGCGCAGCGGTCACACAGAGGACAGCTGAAAGCCTGTCCTTGAAGGCAGCACTGTCTCTGATTGCAGTTTCCCCCTCCTGCCTTTGGTTATGCCCCTAAACTGGGTCAAGGCTGAGAGCGGCCTGTGGCAGAGTGCGGGGACGCAGAGGAGGGAAGCAGCACGACTGCAGAGCCTGCGCTGTGGCACTTGCGGCCCAGGCGGGCTGCAGAGAGGAAATGCAGATGCTCTGAAGCACCTTTTGGCTTGTAGAAAAGGTGAGCTGGAGCTGGTTGTGGTCGCTGGCAGGCAGCCAGCGCTGTTCTGGTGCAGGGACTGACCGAGGCACTTCCAGCTTTCCTTGCCATAAAAAGGGGGGGGTCCCCAGGCAGCAGAGTTCATGCAGTTTTGTGAATGGGAGCTTTGTGGAAAAGTCCTGTGTAATTACAGAGGAGCACACCAAATGATTTTCTGTATAAATTGTTTAGAAGCAACTCTGACAGCTGTTTCTTTCCGTCAAGAATTAATTTTTTCTCCTGGGTTTTTGGGTTTGGGTTTTTTTTTTCCTAACTGTGCTATAGAATTTTATTAGAGGAAGATCTTTCCATGTAAGCCAGCAGGATGATTAAGAAGAATTATGTAAAATTTCCTATTCTCTGACTTCTCCCCAGAAGAGGCACTGAGAAGCAAAAGAATTGTGAAAGATAAGGAAGCTCCTGTTACAAAATGCCATCCTAGCCCTATCCCCAAGCTCCTCCAGTCCCATTTCCAGTCCCATTCTGCTGCTGCTAGCCCCAGCACCAGCAGCCCACGGAGATGTGGGGCGGTGCAGCATCCTCTTTCCCCCATTTGAACTGGTACGAGATGTGGCAGGGAGGCCACATTAATCAGCACAAAGGGAGAAGCGACCCCTGTGATTTCTGAGCATCTGGAGGAATCAGTCCTTGTTCCTTCTGGCCTCCTCTGTAATTGCCCACTCTCCAAGACAATCAGTAGATATAGCAGGCTGGTGGCACAAAGATCTGTGCAGAGAGTAATTGCTCTGTGGTGTATTTCTTCCAAAATAAAAGGCCGTGACAATCTGCAAATGATAGGGAAGGGACTGAATGCATCTCTCAGAGTCATCATTTCTTCCACCTTGAGTGGATAAGGTTAATTGTCATTCATTGGTAATTTCACATTCTTACCCTTCGCTCTGTTGTAGCTGCAGAAATAACAACTATATGACACAGTGATATGCAACACTTACTGTGAAATTCATTAACTTGCCACTACCCGATAATTACAGGCAATTAAAAGGTAAACAGTTAATCATGTGACTGGACAGGATCCAGATTACGTTCTTTGATTTAAAGCATTATCTGTTAGGAGCCTTCGGTTGTTTCCAGTGAGTTACCAGGTAGTTTCAGCAAAACTTCCTGCACTGTGAGGTGGTGACTATGTGATAGGTCAGCAGCCCGCTGAGTCACACTTTGGGGCAGTCACAGAACGTCCCTAGGACATGATAACTGTGGTGAACCTTGCTGTGAGTGAACTGGCTTGCCATCAGGGCAGGGTTTTGCTGAGAACCGACCATTCATCACAAACAGGATGTGAGCAGCAGGGCAGTAAGCAAGAGGGAGCCATTAAAAAAGACCAGGGGAGGCAACACTGCCTGCCTTTCCAGGACTGCTGTGAGCACTGCTAATGCCACAAGCTCCCAGCTCTGGCACTCCTAAAAATGGAGTGCCAGAGGCCTCTGTTTTGAAGCTATTAGTAATTAGTTATTGCTCTCTAGTGCTAATCCAAACACGGTTTTGGAAAAAGCAACCATATTACAGTCAAGCTGAGGCTGGCAAGAGGAATGTCATACTTCAGCCTGGCTGAAATCTGTCAGAGCAGTATTTTGCAAAATACAGCTGTTGCACTCGAAGTGGCTCTTACATAAAATCAATTTAATTTCTTCTCCTTGAGCAGCTAAGAGCTGTCAGATATTCCATTTCAGGGCTCCATGTACCTCCAGTCCTCCTTTCTTGCTGTCATGGACAAGAGCCTTCGTGTGCTAGGCACTATATAAACAGAATGAAAATTCGGTCCCTGCTCTAAAGATTATGCAGCCTAATGCAAGAGGCAGGAGATGTATCTGTACACACAGATGGGGAATACAAGGAAACAAGGAGACAAACATAACAGAAATGATTTTATGACAAATAAATACATTGGTGCTCTTAGTTATCCAAGTGTCTTTTAGAGACTAAGGGTAATGTGATCTTTGTACCCTTATTGTTGGTGGCCTCTTGAGCTCCAAGAAAAAAATAAATGCCTCATTCCTCCTGTGTCATTCATGAGCCTTTATTGTGGTTTTATTGTTTAGTGAAAGAGAAGAAAATCTTTGAAGAAACAGTGGGGTATTTCCATTTTCAAAATGTCTGAATCACACAAGGACAGATGTTTAGGTAGTGTGAAGCTAATGCAGCTCTGTTAAAGCCAGTTTATGCTAGAGGAGGAATTAGGCCAATAGTTTTGTCTGAAAAGTTCTAGAATATGGTTATATATAGGCTAGGTTATATATATTTAACAGTGTTGTTCACATTTAAAACAAAAACAAGTAGAAGGCTTGCTCTGTGGAGGTGGCTGTGTGATGTGTAAATTAAATTAAGGATCGTTCAGCTTTGAAAAAGTTACTTCCGTTTCAATAGTGGGACCATGCCTTCAACAGAGGCAAATCAGGGTGTCGATTCCAACTGCACAGATTTCCACTACATGTTGATCTGCCACAGTTGGTGCAAGATGCTGAATTTTGCCACGTAGTGGAGTTGTGGGTGGGTGTGTCCCTGAGAGATGACTGAGACAAAGAAATGAAGATCAGCCTTTTAGAACCGCTTCTGATCATCATGTCCTTAATCCATGTGCTATTTGTGTTTTGAGAGTAGACAACTCGGCGTTGTCTGGTTGTAAATCCATACTTTGTGTGCTTATACTTGCTGCCTCTTTATCTTATACACTGTAGGACTGAGAGAAGGTGTCCATTCTAGATCCAGTCAGTTATTTTCCAAGTGCTTTGCACTGGCAAACACTCTTTATTGGAATTGAGTTGTCCTGTAGGAATGCACTGCTTTTAACCAAACGCCTGCTGCAAGCCAGGAGGGCACCTCAGGCCCAGGCTTGCCTGGGGCCGGGGCTCCCAGGCTTCCCATGCTCAGGGATTTATAAGCTAGACCTTAGGCCTCCCTGTGCAACTGCGTAGCAATGAAGTGTTTGCTAAGAGCTACGCAGCTCAGTTCCCCGTTGTCCCTGCAGACTGCTCCCCAGCTGCCCAAATACCAAGCTCAGGGCAAGCCACCGTGCTCAGTTGCTGGTTGCCCCAGCTGACACTTGCCTGGGGGTTTCTCAGCTGCTCACCCTCTGAAGCCAGGATTTGTAGGTAATCTAGAGGATGCTGCTTTCTGGCTCACATGGGTGAGTTGGTGATGGTGAAAATTGTGTCACTATCAGAAGTAGCAAGAAAAAAAAAATCTGGAAGGGGCAGGTGATGTCTCTGCACAGTCTATTCAAGTGTATTTCAGGGGGAGAAGAAAATTCCTGGGGTTGGTTCAGTTCCTCACAAAGGCTGAAGCAGCAGGGAGGATGCTGAAGGATGAATGTTTATTATTGATTTAAAAGGCGAGCATGGTTGTGAAGGGAACTATCTGGAGCAAGTAGGTAACAGCAGTCAAGTTAACATTTGCAGGTCTTCAGAAGCATTTCTTGGATGTCTCTTCAAAAGAGCTTGGAAAAACTGAAGGTGGGCTCTGCCATCCTTTTTTCTGTCTGAGTCCCAACCCAAAAATAAATGCACAATGGATTTTCTTTTAGTAAATGTTAAATGGGAAAAAAACTCTGAACCAAGACTAGGTAAAAGACTTGAATGCTCAGAGTTAAAAATCATCAGTTGCCCAGCAAGGTCAGAGCTTAATGTGTATAGATCAGTGAGAACTTCAGGAGGGAGCCTAAAAAGAAATGAGCTGCTTTACTCCCTTGAGCATTAAACATCACATCTAATTATTTGGTAACTTGCAGGGTAATCTCCACATGGGCCTGCGCGTGCTCTGCTGTGCGCCTGCGTGGTTGTCTGCGAGGGTAACGTGGCAGTGCAGCAGCATCTGTAAATGCAGACAGACTAACTCCCGCTCAAAGTTATTCTATAAGCAGCTCTGCAGAGACACTCACCTATGCATAGATTCATTTGGTTGGTTCTTTCAAAGTCACATTAGCTTATTTAACTGGAATGATTGCACTTCTCTTCTGTGCCCAGGGGAGCCACTTAGGCAGGAATCAGACAACCTCTAGCCCTAAAACTATAAAAAGCAGAAATGTATACCATTATTTTTGATGGATCTTTATTAGCAATCTGGCTGTTCAGCTTCTGCAGGAGTCTAACCAGCACATTTAAATCTCAAAATAACTTCCTTATTTTTAATCATTTCATATCTTTTCCTTATCTTCAGTCTTTATCTTCTGCCTTGTCTTTTGCAATCCTGTATAAAATGTTTAATAGTAGCTTAAAGAAAAATAATGTATTGGATTTCTGTGGGTAAGAGGAAGGCTTTTCTTTTCCTAGTGTTTGATCCTGTCTGAGAAGAAAAATCCTATTGCTATCTTTCTGCAGCCAAGCCATTTTGAAAAACTCTCACCAACCTAACACAAACCATGTCTGGGTGTTTTGTCTTCCTTATCTTTTGTCTGTGTCTCAGTGTCACCAATGAAAGGAAGAGAGAGACAGAGCTGCTTCTCACGCTGACACTGACATAACTTGGCACTTGCTTAAGATTAAAGTGAAAGTGACAAGATCTTTATTTCTGAGGCAGTCGCAGGGATGTGAAGTGCTGACTTCTGTCAATACTGCCATGGCAAGCCTCCCTGCCTCTCCCTCCTGTGAGCACTGTTGCTATGAGAAAAGAGAGGGGTAGAGATGAGACCAGGCATGATGTAACCCTTCAAATATTCTAGACTTTACCAGTATGCCAGTGTTTTAGGCTAAGATGATGTGAGGAAAAAATGATGTGAGGCAACACTGCCAGGGGCTCATAAGGATACAACCATGAAATGTATGGCTGCATAAGTCTAACACATGCTAAAAGCATGCCAGTGCCTAGAAATGGACATGTAACACATACAGGGCATGGCCTTCAGCGGGTGTGAACCAGTATAACTTCATTAACGTAACTGGGGTTATTCTTATTTACAGTAATTATCTGCCCTGTGAGTACAGTTTTGTACATTTCCTCCATGCACCAGATATACCTGTTTGCAAACAGACAAGAGCATACTCTTAGAGCTTTGCTGAAGACAATCCGTCATGGATTATTAGCCTCCACTAGGTTGTGGTTTTTCCCAGAGAGGGGAAACTCTTTCCTTCCAGCTTGTTCCAGCCTGTAAAGGTGCGCCTCCATCTCCCCGAACCCCCGTATGTTTTCTCACTGCCTCTGGATTGCTGCAGAGAAGCCCCCATGGATGAAAGGACCCATGTGGTTTAAGCGGATCAGATTCAGCTTAGTCAACACAGACTCAGGCAAAGCAAAATTTAGTCCCTGCTTGAAGCAGTTTTGTTTCTGTTTTGAGTCTGTTTCCTAAAGGTTAAAAAATGTCAGGGTTTTTCTACCTGGCGTGAAAGTACCATGAGTCATTAAAGAAACTCCTAGTTTAAACTCCTAGTCCTCAGCCAGAAACAAACTAGTGGGGAGGACTAGGAGTTTAAACTTCCAGGTCCTGCTTCTAACCCACTTGTCCCTGCTTGCCAGCCTGGACAGAAAATTTCATTCACTTCCTCCAAGGTTTCTTTAATGACTCATGGTACTTTCATGCCAGGTAGAAAAACCCTGACATTTTTTAACCTTTAGGAAACAGACTCAAAACAGAAACAAAGCTGTCTTGTCAAAAGGGAGCTGTTGATCTTGTAGTCCTTCTACAAGTGAGCTCCAAAAGTTTAACTCAGTTTTTTTATGGAACTTCTAGCTGTCAAATGGAGATTCCTCCAGAAATCCTGACCCCCATTCAAGCTAACAGGAGAATTCTGCTGACTGCATCAGGATTTCATCAATATATCTGGAAAAGTTGTCATTATCTGTATTTCATATCTGTTCGCACTCTGTTTCCAACCTTGCTGGCTTGGGCCAGACCACCACTTGATGTATCTCAGAATAGTTTCACTAACTGCAGCTAATGTTCAGAGTTAAGCTGAATAATTATTGCCAGCAGTCTGATCCTTCTCTGTAGGATAACAGAAGTCAGCATTGCACTTGCTTACCTCTTGAATAGGAAAGATGCAACTACATGAGGAAAGTACTTAAATCCATCCTCTTCCCTGTTCTTGGGGATTCAGTAACTAAGCTGTTTTTTTATTTCTAGAAACTAGTAATCCTATCAATTATTGACCATCTCCATCTCTGTGGTTAAATTCTGGAAACTAGTAATCCTATCAATTATTGACCATCTCCATCTCTGTGGTTAAATAATTTCTAGCACAGATTGTTTATGGTTAAGGGTTATTGCAGACTCCCATGCAGCAAGTTTTTAAATCACTGCTTGTCAGAAGCAGGCACAGTATTCTAGAAGAAAGCCCACACTGTGCATGCCCTATTTCTTCTTTTTTTCCATACACTTCTCCTACTTATAACTGTTAGTGACAAAATGTTGAATTTCATGAACTTTTGGCCTGATACTATATGGCTGATTTTATGTGCTGTGTTTTCCTTGGTGTGAAGATTACAAAGGCTGAGAAGAATCACTTATCAATCTGTTGACTCTGTATGTAAATGAAGGCCAGATGCTGCCCCAAAAATGCAATAGAAAAAGCTCCATTTGTGTAATACTGAGGGATTTGCTTTGCAGGCTGGATTCCCATGGAGCAGTGGGGGCAAATGCTGGTGAGGGGGCCCAACGTGTTCATGCACTGAGGGCTTCCTGATTTCATGTTGGAGCCTAGCCAGTCACTGCAGTGGCTATAGGAACAAGATCCTTGAGTTTTTCATTGCAGTGTTGTACAAGTTCAGCTGAAGATGAAGGAAATGTGGGTGGGAGCCCCCCACGACGTTACTCTGTGGTGCAGTAAGAGCAGCAGCTCTGAACAGCTGTGTGCAGGAGGAGGGATTCAGCTGCTTGGGCAGCAACATACAGTGCTCCAACAGCCGCTGCAGTCGCCTCCAAAGCATGAGGCCAGGTGGACTGAGTCAAAAAATTGGCTCTCTAAAGCGCCAGAGCGCTTTAGAGATAATGGAAATTCTGTGAATGTGGGGACCACTCCTAAAGCCTTTTCTCCTTCAAGTAATCCTTGACATAACTTCTGCTGCCATAGTTTTGTGTGTGAGCGTTGCAGAATAAGGCCTTTCAGGGATATGTTTTCTTTTAATTTTTGTCCTGACTGTTTGTATTGGGATGGTCAGTAACAATTAGATGATGCTATAATACATCTGAGGTAGAAAAGCTGCAGGATATTAAATGTGTGCATATGTGGGATGCATAACTGGGAGCCTTTGCTCCACCACAGGTGGTGGAAACAGAGAGAACCAGTGGCCTGTTGGTCTCCACTTCTTCCTCACACTAATTTCATGCCTGCACTGAGTCGAGGTTGCTGCTGTGTTGCTCAAGTTTTGTGAGGTTGGATATGATGCAACGAAAGGCATTACATATGCCAGTCAGATAACAATTAATCATGGCCTGTGAGAACACCGTTTACCCCATCTCCTACAAGCAAGGCTGCTTCTATCTCTTTGACTAAACTAAGAAGCAGATCTTGCTGTTTGTGTGGTCACCGGGGTGTGCACAGCAGTCTGCACACCCTTATCAAGTCTCTGCCAGCAGTGTTGTCTAAATAACACGCATTTTCACTATAGATATTATTTGGTGTCTGTCTTGAGACTTTTAATTTCAGGTTTTCCTGTGAGTAGTTGGGCAACTATTAATATCCAGTATTTGTCAGAGTATCACCACTGAATGTGTGTTTCTGCCAGTCATACTGACCTGTGGTCTGTTGCCAGTCAAGGAAAGAAACGCTTTTCTTAAAGCATTTTTCTTTTCTCCAAGGAATCTGCTGCCTTTAAGCAAAAAATAGTAACATTTCTTAGCTGTTTTCCTGTGTGCCTAAGACAGGGCAGCTTACGAGCCCAGGACATGCCTGCATTTGGGCCTGACCCTGTAAACACTTCCTGCAGTGTGTTTCCTTTCATGCAGCACCTGATCAGGACTGCATCAGCAGGCCGTAGGTCCAGGCCTTTTGTTGGCAGGCCAGGATGGAGGCCAGTGGCTAAGGACACCCCAACCGACCCAGACTAAGGACGCCCCAGCACACCCAGGCTCAGGGTGTGGTGTTTGGACAGTGAACTGAACCATACACAGCTCCTTCCTGTCCAGTGGACAGAGGACTTCATTCTTTGGGTTGTCAAGTCAGCAAGAGTAATGATTGCTAAAATGACTTTATGAAATAATCCAGAAGCCTGGCTTCTGCTCCTTGCTTTCCTGAGTCTGGTAGGTGGTTGCTCAGGATCTGGCGCTCAGCTGTTCCTGCTCCGTGTCCCCTGTGGTAGAGCTGCACCAACATACTAGGAAGGGTTGTGCCTCCCTCAGTGCTCTGTCAGCTGCTCTCTGGCAGAGCTCTGGGCTTAGCTTCAGAAGACCTGCTTGCTTTGCCCAGCCTGACCTAGGGAAAGACAGATTTTATTTTATTTTGTTTTGTTTTGCTGTTCATTCAAAAATCATACAGCAGTTTGTCATGGTTGAAATAGGAGGCAATATTCTGTGCCAGCACTTGTGAAAACATCCTGATCAGCTAAAACATTTAAGAGTGCTACAGTTATTTACTCGATTACCAGTGTATCCATCAGCACATCTAAAGTTGCAGGCTGGAGTGAAGCATTTCCCATCCTTATGTCCAGTTGCTGGGGCGCGCTTAGATGCTGGAGATTGTTTTTCAGAGGTGCAAGTATAATTTATCATGTAAATGGCTTTTATTATTCTGTGGTAAAGAGGGAAGTGAAAAGCATCTGACTGAGACCACCTCTTCTGGATGTTATTAGTGGTCAATGTTGTTAGTCAGAATTGAAAACTTTAAAGGACCTGTGACCTTTTCATAAATGCTGAGAAAAACATGAAGTTATTGTTGAACAGTCAGAAGCAGTTTGGTGTTTAATAGTGGTTTATGTTTTTTTCACACACAAATGAGTGAGGAGTGAGTATTTCACACACAAATAAGTTGCATGTGGCAACTTCCAGTCCAGAACTGAAGCAGCCTGCAGTAAAGATGAACGTAGGGAGGCTCAGCAGAGGAGCTCAGCAGTTGACCTGGTGTTTGCACGAGGTCTAAAAGAGACTCCAGGAGCTCAGGACTGATGTGAAGTATTGGGATAGAGCAGACGGCAAGGGGGAGAAGTGAAGGGAGCTGAAGAGTTAAAACAAAAGGAATCAGGTATACAAGAGTTATGGCCATGTGGAGACCCAGCTAAGACACTAAAGTGGAATAACATGAAGCAAGCATCAACAGAAGGCAACCAAGAGAAGCAGGTAGCAAAAAGAACAGCCAGCAGCTAAGTTTATTTCTAGCCTCTTGGTGTGCGTAAGACATCCTCTTCAGATGTGCCTGATTCTCAGAAGAAATGACAGATTTAGCTCTAGCCTCTTTCTCCCCAAGTATTGTGATTTATATACTAAGTTCTCTTTTCTGGTCCCTAGCCTGCCATCAAGAGGGTGATGCATTGCAAGATTTGTAGGTTAAGTCATACTTCCACCAGTGTAATCCACGAATCTCCAAGATTTCAACAAAGTTAGAGGAAGTGGTCAATATGCCTTTTTTCCCTTGTGCCTGCTCTGCCAGCCAGAAGTACATAGAGGAAAAATTCTTCTTTGTTCTACTTAGTTCTGTGCTAGGAAGTACTTATGAGGAAGTGTTTTGAAGTCCCATGATTTAACTCGTGTAGATGTCTTGAGCCTTATGTGGAAGAAGCAGCAATAGAGGGTAGTTTCACAGTTTGAGGTGGTTGGATGGTGGATATTGGTTGGTGGATATTCATTAGGAAGGAAGAAAAAAACAGTTAATGTATATTGGTGAGGAATTCTTATCCCATATGCAGGTGGTTTTGATGGTGGGAACTCTGCTTGATTATGTGGGGATAAAGGGTGAATTTTAAGGCTGCTTTCTGAGGGGCAGGGGAGCACACAGTGCCATGCCAAGCATGCACACAACATGTGTGTGAGAGCTTGGTTCCCACAGCATAGCTCTTGAAGGCTGTAATTCCCAAAGAGCAATGGGGCAGAAACTCATGCAGCCTGCTCTGTTGCCTAGTAGTTACTGCTCCTAGGGCTGTTTCATTATTAGTCTCCCTGGGCAGGTTATTAACTGTAGGCACTTCCCATCTTAGAGTTTTAGCACTTCTTTGCTCCCCAATGCAGGTAAAAAGCAGAAATGCAGCTTTGCATTCAGCTTGTGAGGTGAGAAGTGAGAGGCATAAGCACTACACAACACTAAACCTCCTCCCTTTCTGTCCCATTTCCACGTTTCACAAGCCAGCTCTTTACTGTAAGATGTTCTCCATCTACTTACAGGAACATGGGAAGCCCAAACCTCTGTGTCCGCTCTCTAATGAGACATACCAGACTAGCAGCAGCCTAAGCAGTTTTTCATGGCTGTGACTTTCTTTGCGAGTTGCTTTCTTACAGGAGCCTAAGGAAGCTAAGAGGCCAACGCTAACTGAAAAATGGTGGAAAGTGGGTGATTAATTTCTGAGATCCTTTGAGACAGCCTGAGCACCTCCTTGATGGGCTGAGGATGACGCGTTGGCGTTTATGGTCATTAGGACATTTGCTGAGGACTAGCAATGTGGCTCTAAGTACTGTGTCGCCTCATTACGTATTTCTTCAGTGCATTCGTTCTGGAAGTGCTTATGCTAGCAGGTTATATTTTAAGTATGTTTGTAACCAAAAAGAAAAGGATTTCAATTATTGTGATGAATAAAGAGACAGAGATGGAGCCTTCGGGAGTATGCAGCAATGACTGCCTAGCTGCACAGGGGCAGAGGCTGCAGGCACGCATGCATCTTACTCATGCTGAGTTATATTGATAGCAGTTCTGCCAGCCTCAGTGGCAGTATGGGTGCTCACTGCTTATGAAGAAAAGAGCAAGGTGTTAAAAATATATATAATAGAATATAGCAATAAAGAGGTGTGATTACAGTTATTTCATTGCCATGGTAAAATAAAACATGGAAATTTGATACTGATTTTTTAAAGGAAAATTATGGAGAATGCTACCATAATAGGTATTAGCTCTCTGGCAACTTTGCAAGTCATGTAGCTTACACTTAGATAAAATGTTTATAATGGCTGAATAATATTTTCTGTTAATACACCTATTCATTTTAAAAAATCCTCAAAGCAACCCCTCTTTATACTGTAAGGCATGCAAAAAGTTAAATCTATAAACATTAATCTGAGGCAGGTTTTAAGGTTGTGTTTAAGGAGGATTCTTCAGGTACTTAAATGCCTGCCTGGGCTAGTGTCCATTTTAGAACCACATTGAGGCTTAGAGAATTGCTACAAATTTTAAAAGGAGGTTGTGGGCTTACATGGCTTACTAAATCCCTCGCCATTCTTCTAAATATGTCTGCTTATTAGCAGGGCCAAAAGAAGAATATATCACCTATTCTTTCCCCTTTGTTTTCATATGAAGTCCTTGTGTCATTTAAAAACTCAATAGGAGTTTGTGATTAGCTCACTGAACTAACCAGGGTGGAAGCCCGAGCAGATCAGTGCATCTGTTCTGACTGGGATGACTTACACTTCTGACTCGTGAAGTTCCCAAACACAAGGAATGTTTTATTCAAACAATATACTTTAATGTAGTGATGGGGGTTATGCGCATGGCCAGTAACCCTGTCTTAACAGAGAGGATAGCAACTTCCAGTTGAGAGGACAGTAACATCTTAAAATACCTAACTCAATAACCTGTAATCTTCAGTGTATATGACCCTTCTGGGAATGTTTATGGATCTGCATGTCAAAAGTAGTGGTGCATTGGGTCCTTTTAATGCTTTCAAACTACTACATACAATCTCTATCTCCAAATGATTTAATCAGAAGTAATGAAGTAAGCAGTCTGGATACTGTGTTATATTCTGAAATATTTATCTCTCTTCTTGATGCTGAGTACAAACCTTTTCCATTTGCAAGGATTTCACATCTTCAGGACTCAAATCATCATATTCCATGTCTTGAAAGATGACAGGGAGTAGGGCAGACTCCTGTCTCCAGATATAATATTACACTATTAACGTTCCAAATAGAATGAGGTGACAGTTGCATTTCAAAACAGTGTAACCAAAATCAGGACTTGATCCAGAAGGTACACTCTTCCAGAAATGCTAAGGCACTTGCAACTGTTTGATACTGAACTATTTTGGCCTTCAGTTAAGAAATAAATAGGTCAGGGAAAGCCTATGACAGGAATTTAATAGATACATCTAATACTCTCAAGGAAGCGTGAAACTCCTGCTAAAATGAAATTGGGTTCCTAAAAGGTCACAGATATCTTTTAGAGTAAGTTTTTGCATGTCTGCAGAGCAAATTTTGCATTAAAGATAAGGGTAGAGCCTCTGTTTTACTGCTAATGCTCCAAGTTTTCATTTTTTTTCTCCAGATTATGATATGGCTTCCTGTAAGCTAAGCAGCCAGCCTGCTAGATCTGACTTTTACTTTATCGCTGTATATCGACATGCCAAACAGATAAGATATCAAGCAGTAAGTACAAGAAGAACCAAGAGTTGCCAAAATAACAAGAAAATAAATAACCTTTTTATATTGGTGAATTTTAAATCCTGCCATCAGTTTCCCAGAAACCATTATGACATGCATAAAAATCCCAAATTGGCTTTAATCTAAAGTTAATTTTGCCTTTATAAGCATAATTACTTAAAAATTTGGGATAGGGTGCTTTTTAAAATACACATTTTTATATGGGTATATATAGATACACACACACACACCCTTCCTACTGAAACTCCTTGCCCCCCTCAGACCTAGACAGTGCCAAATTAGCTGTTTGGGTAAACCCCTGCTTAGCCAAGGGGATAGAAAACTGCAGTATGTGATGGAGTGGGAACAAGTGGGCAGGGGCAGAGAGGGACAGTAAACTCTGCAAGTGAGGTTTGTGTGCTGCTGTACTGCTGTATCACTGCTGGGATAACAATAATTGGCAAGTCAGTCATCATTTCCGACCCCTTCTCTAACCTGGCTGTTCGGAATATTAATATTAATGAGATGATAACCACGTGGACACTGTAAGCCAGCGCAGGGCTATATAGGCCACTGAAACATGTTGCCAGGGGCTTGCTATTGCCAGCCGCTGGGATGACCAGCTCACAGCTGGCCCAGCTGTGCTCAGCAAGTCCCATCTCTGGCTGCTGTTCGGCTGGATCCAAAGTGACATTTGCTGTGCAGCACTAGCAAAACCTGAGGATTTCTGTAACGAAACAAATGCAGAATTTGAAAGTTGCATTTTCTCAAATAGGGTCGAGGAACTCTTCTGCCTCTATTAGTTTCCTTGTTGTATCTTAGCTAACCTATTGTAGGCTGCCTGTATGCCTGCAGCTACCTCCTTTCTGGGCTATGACCTTATCAGCTTTTAAAGCTAAGCAGGGGCTGGCTTATATCTCATGACCTAACCTTTGACAACCTACAGCCCGGATCCCGGTTGTAATGCGCTTCTCCTCTGTGCCTTGGGGTCCCGTTGATACAGCTGTAGCAGGGACCAGCTTGCTCTGTAGCAGGCTATGCCTGGGCACAAGCTTTTGGCTTCCTGAGCAGCATTCAGTGACTAAAGAGCCTCACTGCCCTGAGAGGAGGCTGCGGGCCAGGTGGAAGTGGCCCCAGATTGCTCTGAGCCTGTATGCGCTCCACTGGGCCCCTCTGGCTGAGATAATTTGTAAATAAGTGATGGTGCTTTTCAGGTCATATGGAAAGTTTGGGTTTGGAAAGCTGAGATAGTCTTCGCTGAATATTGGGCTGTACTTGTTGTATTTGGATAAATAGAGGGCTCTGGAGGAAGAAGTTTGTCATTGAATAACACAGCAGAGAGAAATGCAGAAGCGGCACGATTTTACACATTCACTGTGTGGTCTGCAACCTGCTATACTACTGCTCTAACAGCAGCTGCGTACACACCGCAGCACTTATAAAATGGTTTAAGGGGACTGCCCCTTCTAGTGATTTCAGGAAGGCCTGTAACAATAGTTAATGCAGGAAGAATCTTGCAGGTGGATACAACATATTCGTGCCAAGACAAGGAACAGAAAAGAAGTCATCACAGCTCCGGTGAAAGCCAGATGTTTTATGACTTTTCAGTATGTTTTGAAAGCTTCCCGTGAATGATTGCAAAACTGAGGAATAAGACTAATGGCTGGCTGTGTTAACGTTAGTAGAAGGTTTTACACTGTAAAAATGGTATTTTATGGTCTCTTCACTTGAAAGGTGGGAACTAAGATAAACTGAAGTGAAAACAAGGGTGGAGAATATCACTGAGAGAAAGAAGAGAACTTGAGGACAAAACTGAAGAGGAAATTGGTGCAAGTTGTTAGGCAGCTGGGAGTTTGAGAGACGAGAGCACGGCCTGGGCGCAGGGAACCAAAGCTGTTCCCCTGCCCTGGTGTGAAAGCAGGGTCAGCTGGAGCCTGTGCGCTCCGTTTCCATCTACCCAGGGAACCTACCTCAGCCCAAGCACCTTTCGAGCTGCTGGGAGCCGCCTTTTATCCCAGAGAGAGTAGCAGTCTACTACAGAATAAAGCTCATGCTTTAGAGGTGTTAATCAAGGAAGAAGGAATTTATAGCAGAACAGGTAATTTACAGCCAAGTGTGAAAACAAAAAAACTTTTCAAGCATGCAAGGCTGACAGGAGTGTTAAGATGCCACCGGGCACGGACAGTTTTGTCACTTGTACAGTATCATAGTTCTGCTAATGGTAAGAATTATGTTGTGGGCAGCATGGTACTAGTGAATTACCGTGTTTCATTCTCCACAGCTGATATTTAGCTACCTTCTTTCACAAGAATTAAAAGTACTTAGACAGCAGAAAAGTAAAGCCTTACCCCAGAGTCTGGGCATGAGCAATACTAAATAGCACTTACCTTTGCCACTAGTACTGTATATCACATTTAGGAAACTGGGTCTGGAGATAACCAGAGTGGGAACCTGGAACTGATGGCCTGATAATGTCGTTCTTTGCCAATGGGTTGTGAACTTGATATGATCATGAACCATGCTAGCAATGACTTTGAAATAATAGGTGTACCTTCACTAAGCCTCCTGAGTTATTTCTAGGTTATTTTTATCTTTTTTTAATTGATTGAATAGCATAAAAGGCTATGGGTTCATTCTGCAGTTACTTTGGTGCTTGCAAGCTTTCAGACTCACTGCATATGCCCTCACATTCCTATTTGTATTTGTGAATCTCTGAAAGTTTTACAGGACATAGCACATTTCCAAAGACTGTTATTCATTATTTAAAACCCACTGAACTGTTTCTTCTTGGTTAGCCATTATTTACTACTTTTCATTCACAAACTTCTATCAAGTGAAGGAGCATAAATAATGCCACGTGGCTAGCCTTGTCATTCAGCCAGCACAGCAGCCAAGAGGTGAAGCAAGTCATTCACAAACACATTACAGGCTGATATTTTTTCGTAGACACTTTTTGGGGAATCATACTAAGCAACAAATACATCCTGAACATCAGGATCCTTTCACATACTGAAGGAAGTGTTGCAATTTTACTCGTTTGATCTGCATAGTTCTCTCTGGCTTCTTTGATCCCAACATGTTGATTGGGCTTTTAACAACAATTCAGAGACATATTGTGAAATCTGAAATTCTGCTGAATTCCAGCAGAATTCCCACTGAGTTTGACATTTGTGATCTTAACTTTACAAGAAGATATGTCAAAATATATATCATACGGCTACACAGAGACACACTGAAATGAGGATATGCTTTGGGGAACAAGTGGAATCCTTCACATGAGTATAAAGGGCTCTCATCTGGCACCAGTAAGTGGAGGGGAGACTACAGCTCCCAGCATTTACCTGGTAACTCCCCAACCATATAAGTCCACTCCTGGGTGGAAGGGCATAATTAAGAGCTAAGGGCAAAAGATTTTGCCTATGGGTGAATCTTACCATGGGTAGTTTTAATGTGACTTTTGCCTGGATAACGACAAGTGCCAAGGAGGTGTGAAGAAAGGGATATAAAACCTCTTCACTGTAAATATATCTTGTTGAAAGTATCTTGAAAGAGATATTTCAGTCTTGGTTTTACCTTTTCCTTACTCCTGTTGGTATTGCTTAGATGGCAGTGACACCTTGTGGTACCAGCCTCTGGTGCAGCACCCAGTGGTAGTTCATCTTTCGTTCAGGTAGTCCATACAAGTTTACAATAACAAAAAGCCCAGGGACATTTTTAATTGATCTTCGCAGAGCTAATGCTGCATTGTCCCTGAGCGAGTGCCTTTGCACTCAGCAGGATGCACCTTTTTAAACTCCTGGAAGTAGATATTGTCTCTGAGCATTTGTGGAGTGCCTGCATGGTGAGTCTCTCCGGTTTGATTCACATCTCTTGGTTTTAGAGTAGAAGGAATCAGCTGTAATAGCACATCTCAGTGTACCTTTGCTATGTAATGTAATGTAATGAAAATGCTTGCTGTCTCTCTACACTGGTGAGCAAAGAAACCTTGTGGCTGGAGGAGACAGTGTTCACCTTGGGTGTTTTCTCTCTTCCAGGGGGTTCATGAGTCGAAAGGTGTGACTGAAGATTATTTGAAACTGGAATCACTGATCCAGAAAGTCGTTTCTCCTTATTTGGGCACATATGGTCTGTATTCCAGTGATGGACCCTTCACACACTCTTCTTGTATTTTGGGTAAGAATAATAGAGGCTTTATCTGACAGAGCACAGAGCGCTTCACCGAAAGCTTGGTCCACACAAGGCCAGGGCCCACACAAGAGGAGACCTCCTGTACTGACACAACACAGCCATGCTCTTTCATAAGGAGGGCTGAAGATGTGCTCTATCACAGTGAAACTTGCCAGTGGCAGCAGATGAAAGCAGATCATTGTAACATCGTGCTTATTACTTTAAATCAATGAATCCGGGGTGTGTTTAACTTTTCCATTGTACCTTTTAATGAAGGGTTTAACACAGGGTGCTTTATGGGCAGTGAGAAGAAGAAAAAGAAAGCTATTTCTAGAGTGATGAGTAGTGTCTGTTCATCAGTGCACAAAGATTGTGCAAAGTGGTTTAAAGCAGGAAAGAGAATGGGAATTTGGCCTAGAGAAGACTAAGTGATAAGCCTTCAAACGCGTAAAAGCTTTCTGCAGAGTGGAAGGTAAAAAACGTTTTTCCATGCCACTGCAGAGAAGCAAAGCAGAGTGAATTCCACATAGCAAGAGAAATTCAGATGCCACGGAAGGGAAACTTTCCAGTGTCACCTTGGTCAGGCACTGGAATAAACTGTTTCTGGAGCTTGTGGAATATCCATTACTAGAGGGCCTATATACAAGTCACATAAGCATCCATAAGGAACAGGGTGGGTATACATGGTCCTGCCTTGTGGCAGAGGGGCTGACTAGGTGACCTTTTTGAGTCCCTTCCAGTTTATGGTCTATGATTCCCTGAGCATTAAAGCATTCAATGACTTCTGCAAAGGCAAGATTAGGCCTTAGGATGAGGGTCTTTTGAAAATTCCATTTATTAATTCAGTCTGTTGAAAACGCAAGGGAAATACTAGCAGCGCAAATCCAAAGGGAAATGTGGTAAATTGTACCCAAAGATTTATATGCAAATACTGTGATAGCTTGCTTGAATGGAGAAAGCAGAGGAGCAAATGAGTTAAATTGTGCATTTTCTGTGCAGTCAATTTAATCTGTTTGCTTGTCAGAAATGGTCTATAAAGTAGTTGATTTTCCCCTGAAGCTGAATGGAAAATGGTTGCATTGCAGTAGGTATTTAAGAAACAAATCAGTTTTATGTGAATAAATCTAGGCCGGTTATTTATGGAAAATGGTTTAAGATTACTGCTTTGTATTCGTCACTTGCCATTAAAAGGCCACCAGCATTTAAACATATCCTCAAGTTGACATTTTCTGAATACAAGCTTTTATATGTCAGGACCAAAAAAAAAAAAAAAAAAGCACCTAAAGCATAATAAAATTCCTCTGAAGTAGGTTTCTAGAAAATAAATGTTCCTCTGTATTATGTGACTGCAGAAGATGGCAAGGTTTTGTTGGACTGAACACCTCCCCTTGCTACTGCCAGTAGTGCAGACCTGTAGCAGTACCCCTGAATAGTCCTACTCTGGTCAGTGAGTCTGGATCCAAGGGAGCTGAGTGCATAAATCTCTGCTACTTTTAAACTAATGCAACTAGTTCTGTCCAGCTGTTTTGGTAGTATGATTTAAAGCTGTGACATATTTTCTGTGGGACTACTGCCCCCCTTTCTTCTCCATCTGGCTAGCACACCCAGCCTTCTCTTCCAGCCCAACCTTGATGTGACCAAAAAGTCAGAGCTCCTCTAGCAGGGCTGCACCAAGAAAACTTTTCTGCATGCCAGGTCAACAAAGGCAAGGTCTGAAAGTGAACTTGGCTCCATTGATTTTTACTGTTGAGGCAGAAACATCTACAAAATGCAATCTTAAGTACAGAAACTGTTTTTTTTATTTGTACAGCATATGACTGTAATTTGTGTCCAGGTAAGCAGTTCAGTATAACCTTAGAAGAGAAGGGCATTTCTAAAGGAAACTTTATGGGTTGGAGGAGATACATATATCTGCATCATGATTTAAAGCAGACAGTTTATACGCAGTGGCTGTGGCTGACTTCCAGATTGTAACTCAGTTCCCTTCTCCAGCCGTGTCCCTTCCATGGGGATGGCGAAGTGACAGCAGCAGGAGAAAGCTTCAAAAAGAGAGATTAGTCACACCACTTTTTTTTTCTAATACAAGTGAGTCTTAGCAATGAAATGTCCCCAAAAGTTGGAAAGACGGTCATTTTGATCTAGCTCCATGAGAGCGCTCCAGTCCTAAAGTACTCATAGATGATCTCCATGCTGAATTGCTGCCATCTACTGCTCAGTGTTTGGAAAGAACTCACTTGGTTAACAGCAGCATTAATAAAATTTCTGCAGGAATGAGTGCAGGTTTGTTTGCCAGAAAGACTGTTGTGGGCACTGCCATCCAGTTAACACTGCAGAACGCTCGTGGTGCTCTTTCCTTGTGTGGTCTCTGAACAATGCTTTCAATTTAAGTTTTTCGAAAATGATTAATAAGACCGCATGCCTTAATCCTTGTGCCCCAAATCTGAAGGGACCTGATTTTCCCTAGGTGGGTGGCTGGTTCCCTGCTTTCTTATAGAGATTGATAGCACTGTCTCTCCAATACAGTTTTGGTTTAATGTGAAGAAATGAGGTTTTGAAAGCACAAGTAGAGGTAAAACTAAATAGAACTCAATTCCACCAGACCTGGGGCAAAGTTAGCTTTCAGACACTTAACTTCTCAACTACTAGAAATTAGTGATGACCTTTACAACCCAAAAAAATGAAGAACAGAAATTCCCATTCTGTTGTTTCTTAATGAAAGTATTTGCAACTGCATCTCAAGTGTCCTACAGTATTTAATACTTTACTGCAGCTGCTGAAATCATACAAATATAAGGGAATCTTAGCTATTATTTTTAAAAATAGGTTTCTGGTCTTTAATATGCCAAAGGAGTCTAGAAAATATGAATCCTATGGGTCTATAAAGCCACCAAGATGTATTCTTTTAAAAAATTCCTGTCATTTAAGAAAGGCTTGTGAATATTAGGGCCTTGACTTTTCTTTTTCAACACCTGTAATTAGTGATACCATGAAAATATTGCAGATGTTGTAGATACTAATCTGGGTCTTTGTCTATTCACAGAGAAGCGGTACTTCAGGCGTTCGAAGTCGGGTGACACCCTTGCTAAGAACCCTGTGGTGAGATCGAAAAGCTACAATAATCCATTATTGACACCAGTAGCCGAGTACGAAACTGAGGGCATAGCTGCCAATGGAACAGGCATCCGAAGGCACTCCGTTTCTGAAATGACCTCCTGCCTGGAGCTCCAGGGATACTCCAATCTCACCACTATCATGGACAATGGTTCCAAGAGCTCCATGACGGCCACGAAGAACTCACTCTCAGGAGACCAGGAAAGGCCCAGCACTGGGTCAGTGCAATGTTCTAGCAAACTCAACACGGTTGAGCAACAGAAAGGACTGTTCCACTCTATGGATGACCCACATGGGTCTTTTGAGCTGGACAGGGACCCTGCCTTGATTCCGGTTCCTTCTTCCAGCCCTGAGAATATAGTGGATCAGATTTTGGAGTCAATTGACTCTGATTCTGAAGGTATTTTCATTGATTTTGGCCGAGGTTGTTCCAGCTCGTCGGCCTACAACGTGGATGTGAACAGACAGAGCATCATGTGAAGGACGTCGGGAGACAGATCTTGGGTTTTAATATTATATATGAAAGTTGCTAATGCATTAAGTCAGACTGTGGGCAAGCTATTTATGTCTAGGACCAGCACCTCAGTTGTAAGTCATCACAGCTGCACTGAAATACACAAACACAACAGGTGGCAACAGGTGGGAATCTGCTGCAGGGGAGAAGAAATCCCAGCCACTTCTGTACCCACCACTCTGCGGTCTGATTTCTTATTGTCTTTATAAACTTGGGGATTCACAAACTGAAAAGTGTCTGGTAAATTGCTATTAGTGCAACTGGCAGTGTTTTCTCAGTAATACAGCCTACCAAATAGCTGTGTTCACTTTTACTTATTTCAAGAAATTCCTGTAAAAGTTCAGGTTGTTCTCTGAACTGTAACATCTCAGCCAGAGCACAGAAACATATCCTTTTAAAAAACAAAAAGCAAAGTTTGTGGCCCTTCATGCCACAGAATACAGTGATAAAGAAGTCTTTTAATCTGTTCTTGTACATCTTGTATGCACTCCTTTGCCCAACGATGACTAGAATTCTTGAAGAAAGGCAAATAAACAGAAGTGTGCTAACTGATGTCATGCGAAGCCTGATGTCTGATGTTCTGTTTCACAGCCAATGCCTTGTGTCTGTGAGAGAGTTGTCTTCAAATTGGCTCTTAAGACCATGTTAATTTGCTTTGAACGTGGCACTTCCAAGAATTCTGTGCACTGTCAACTCCTGGAGTGTCTATTGTGTGGAGAACCTCCAGCAGAATTCAAGTTACTTGTTTCCTAAGTAAATAAAAACATGGGCTCTTGGTGAAATCTTCATTATATATTTATGTTCTTAAAGGAATACTGTAATGCGTATACTGTAAATTATGTATTGATATTTGGGGAGTATGAGCCTTGCAGTTCTTCTGATCCTGAGCACTCTCAGCTCTTTGATTGTCCCTAGCAGTAACATGCTATAACATCTGTGTCAGTGATTTTACAGAGGATTGATACACATGATACTGATGTGAACTGGAAATCTTGATGCCTGTTAGATTTCTGACCTGATGATTTTACAGGAAATGAAGAGCAACTGCAAGTCACCTATTCCAGGTAACTCTTCGGGAAGAGAGAGCGCTTGCAGCGCTGCTCAGCAGTGGCTGAGCGCCCACTTGGCTCTGGCAGTATCTGGTGCTTTGGCGCAGATACTCAAAGATTTTTCAGCTTTGCTCTGCACTTGCACTGCTGACCCCAACATTCACCAAACTCTTCTGCAGGTTTTGATTACATTTCTAGACTCAAGGCCCCACTTTTGATACTTAATTTCCATTGGCCTCATTACTTGATCTTTTGGAAACCATTAGCTCAATCTCTTCATACCTTCCTGCTTCCCTGCTGGAGTTTTCAGGTTCCTAATAGATGGACAGGCTCCACTTAATACAGAGATTTGAGAAACTCAGAAAACCGGCTGAGGAAGGAACTGCAAGAAGGAGACAGAGGTTAGGTGCCTACTGTGCTTCTTTGTGTCTGGCGTGTTCAACTGTGAGCCCTCCCCTGCGGGTAGGCACTGAATCATACTTAAAAGTTTCTTTTTCTCAAAGACAAATAAGTTCTTCTATGCTCCAATAGTCACAAACCTAACAAACCAGGACACACATCCTTGAGCAGGATGTGAGCATTCAGACCTAACCAGTTTGTAACATACTCCCTCAACTTTAGTGCCTGAGCACACTGTCACCCCAATTTTTCATCAGGCTTTAGGCGTACTCTGAGCACAACTGCAGGACCAAGACATGCTGGTAAGAGAGACATTCCCCTCTGAGAGTTTTGCTCCCAGGCTTTTGCAATGGGACCATCTGATGCAGAGCAGGGTCAGTGCCAAGGTACTTGTTAGCAACTCATAGAAATGTAGGTGCAGCAGAACATGCCCCCAGCAAGAACATCTGTGATACCTAAACAGGGCCTGAAGGGATCTTTGAGGTTCAATACGCAAAATGACATGGACAGGATTCAGGCACCTAACTAGCCCTCTAGATATGCAAGTGAAAACTGCGGATGATCAAATCACTCATTTAGCTGCTTCCTAACTGTGCATCATAACTCTGTAATGCCTAACGTCCTCCACTGGGGCACACCCTGGAACACTTCACTTCTGATGGAGCTGAGCAAGTTGGCAGCTCCCTCACATCTAAGGTTTATCAGATGCCCACCAACTGGTGTTGGTGCTATCAACAAGTGTTTCCCCACTCTCTGTGAGATGGGAGACTTTACTAGCCTGCAGTCTCGGGGCACAGTTGCCACTTTTGGTCCTGCACAAACCGGAGGAGCAAGAGGAGGTCACACTGTATTTGAGTCCAATATATCAATGGTTTGGTGACTCTCCAAAGTGGAAGGCTCATGTTTTGCTCTTTTTTTCCCCTGTAATGTTATGGACTCTCAGATTAATGACCTGAGCCATGGCCTCATTCTTTCTGGCAAACTCTGTTCCATTTCCTGAATTATTTCTTAGATCAGAGAACGTGAGTATCTGCAACCTTGTTTTAAGGACACAGTATAGGGGAGGAGAAGAGTATGTTCAAACCCCTAAAAGAAAATTAGAAAAATAAAGTGGATCAAGGCCTCCTCACACCATCTTCCCTTAGGGAACATTAACTGTTATAAGAGTAATAAGCTTACTCAATCATTACTAAATATTTAAGTACGGTTTCAAGTGAGAGGAGAAGGGGGCTGCTAGGACCCTTCCCACCTGAGCCTTTGCCTGGTGAGTGCCCTCCCTTATGAGAGGAGACCTTGAATCCCCTGCTCTGCTGGGACTGAACTAACCTCTCCCACACTGTAAGCATGGGATTAGTGAGTAAAAATCCTCTGACTATTTTTAAAGGGTTATTTAAAGATAGGGTTCAAGAGAGTGAATGCTCAAGAATATTCCTAACAGCCATTGTGGTAAACCTCAAAGAGGAGTAGGATTTAGGAACTAGTTTTGTCTCCAGCATTTCCTACTGGCCAAGTCAGGCAGCCTTGTGCTTGTTGTAAAGCCCATTCTTGGACACCTGCATGTCCATGTGCACTGCTTGAGGAACTGGGCTATCACAGAGCCATGCCCTGCAGCATTCAGCATTGTAGCGTTGCAGCCCAGCACTTCAAATTTAGCCTCTACTTTCTATCTCTTACACCTAAAAAAGACTCTTCAGAGTCAAAGCCCTAGCAACAGAAAGACCTTACGTAGGCTTATGTTAGCAGCATACGTACTCTTCATCCTATACAGACTTAGACCTGTTCACCCGGACAACATTGGGGGTGGGAGGGGAGAGAGAAGGGGAAAAGAGCCCCAAAAGCTGTGATTACCAGCTGTGATAGAGTGGAAGGAGTATTTAAGGGAATTGAGTTCAAGCTTCTTGTGAGTCATTAGTTGCTTCTGGATGGTGGCATGTTCTGAAGCTCTGCTGAGTTAGAAGGAAAAGGCTTTTATTTATCTCCTCTAGGATGATGAGGCTCTTGATTTCCTGGAGTTAAAGTAAGTTAACCTGATGACGCTAAAATGGAATAGGCTGTGGCAGTTGTTCAGAGCTAACCGAACTCAATTTGGCTCTCCACTAGCAAATGTGGTGTATACAAAAGTCTGCTTTATCTGCTATGCAAAGACTCTTCTACTGGGGTAATTACTGAAGAAGGAGCAAACCCATGCTGACTCTAAGGGCTCAAGCTGCATTATGAGGCTTACTTGTTAGTTAAAGAAAACATTATAAACTCAGTAGGCTTGCTAGGAAGAGTCTGAAAATCTGAAGTCAGAGTGAAGTTCCCTACTGCAATGGTGATAGGGTGGCTTTCTATCTCTGCTTCAAGTTTATATCAAAATATGTAGGCAGATATGATTGCAAAATGAAAATCTGGGTGTTGCAGTTTGGCTAATTCCTGTGAACTGCTACCTCTGTTGTCCTCAAAGCTGAAGCTTCTCCTCTGCTCCATTCCCCAAGGAGCAGCATTGCTGTTGGCACTATGCAAAAAGGTGCCAGTGGAGCTGTGTCTTAGCTCTGTGCTTTGAGCCTTCTGGCAGGTCTGCTTTGTGTTGGAAGATCATGTGTGTGGCATCTGCGTTATGTATGGGTCTGCAGGGTGCGGAGGGGCATGGACTCCGGGCTGGGCCGTGGGGGGTCAGGTCTTGCGACCGGTACTGTGCCAGGTGTGTGCAGTCAGTGTGTCAGTGTTCAGGGAGTTTAAATGCTGCACAGATCCTGAGGCTATCCTAACTGGTGATCCTCTCTTAATAATCTGAATGCAGGCAAACTGGGGATATGGTCTTCTCAGAGGCAGATTGTGAAGTCCTTACAAAGGAAAGAGGTGTATCAAAGAGAATAGCACAGCCTCTCTTACTAACATGTATTTATAAATTCATGGCTTTCAGCTTTCAAGCGCTGCTACATGGCAGTGTCTCAGTGTACCAGTGATGCTCAGTTTTTAGGTCCTAAGGAGGCATTCTCTGTCAGTCATCCCTCCCCATCCTTCCTTTGCTACAATAAACTAAGATATTTCACATCTTAATCCCCAAATCAAGAGTTCACTGGTCTTTCCCTCTTCCGTGGTTGGGATGGATTTCAAAACCCTATAAGGGATATACTGAGCAACTGTTAGCACTTAACGTTCCTGTCATTTGGCACTGCAGGATGAACTTTGTGCAAGCAAAAGGGATGGGGAGACTAACCCTGTGAACAGCTGCTAAGCACTGTAGAGAAATACTATAGCTCCCTGTAGTACAATCAGAACTAGCAGAATAATTGGTTGCAAATCATGCTATCCAAATAGGGACCATTTTGCTTAAAAATGGAGAAAATGACTTCCCATTATTCAATTAGTTCCTGGCAAGCTTTTTTGATAGGTGTTATCACTAAAATGAATGTGCTTGCTGATACAAACTGAACTGGTAGGCTGCTGACAGAAGAACTATGAGCCATCTGATTTTGGGAACTTACATACGTGCAAGTGTAGTAAAACATCTGGGCCCTCTCTAAAGTTCTGGTTCAAGATGTGTGCAGATTGTCCTTTGCAGATTGGATGATATCCCTCAAGAACATCTTTGAAGTAAAGATGTCAGAAAGCCCTTACTGTTATTTTGGCATAAATTGCTTTAAAGGCCTTCCTGATGTTTTTGCAGTATGAATGAACATTAAAAATTCTACTTTGAAGCAACTGCTTAGTTTGAACATGTGTCTAATCACAGCACTTCCAGAAGCATCTGAACTCAGCTAGAAATCACTGTTTTTCTTAACTTAGGCCCCCTGTTAAAGGTGCTGCTTCCCAAGCCAGCAAGAAGAAGGATCTCTCCTATGCTGGAATGATCCATTCAGTCACAGATGCTGTAAATTCTCCCATCCTGGCTCTGTTTTCTTCCCTCTGCCCAGCAACCATTTCTCAAGCAGTGTCAGCTGTAATTTGGATGAAGAACATGGATGCCTGCAAAATAGCTGCTTTATGGCCAGGCTGCAATCGCAGGTGCTGCAAAGCTGGAGGCCAGCGCCCTGCTCCGCTGAGGGTCAGGGGGCTCCGCTCATGGGCTTGCTTCCAAGCAAAGGGCTCTACGAGCTCATGATTTTTTACTCCACTTGACACGGTGGCAAGGGAGACTGAAAAGTGACAATACACAAACATGTTGCTATGCAAAAATCCCTGTGCACTGCCACCTGGGAAGGACAAAGAGCCTGGCCCTTGGCAGAATGAGGACATGGCGGCACAAACACATTTTTCCTATTTATTTTTTTAAAGAGACTTTTTGTTGCTGGTTAGGTTTTGTGGTGTTTTTTCTTTTTCCCTATATGGCTTCTAGGCTTTCATCTACTTCATGTTCCTGAGCTCTGTTCTGCAGTGCTGTGACTGTCATTTAAGAACTTTTCCAGAGTATCAAGAGTCTGAGGAAAAACCTCAGATATCACTAGAGTTAGCGATGCTGCAAACAACATATGCAACCTCTTTAATAATTCATAAATCCTCAGCACCAAGCACTCCAAGAGAATAAAATTCTGGTTTTATAATTGGAGCTCTATTTGCACCTTTCCCCAACAGGAAGAAAAAAAAACACTTCTGAAATGGAAATAAATATATTTTGCCTAGAAGAGCCTTCTGAGCATCCCTTTCCTTTTGTGTGCCCGATAGTAGTGGCAGCAGCACAGCTCGTTGTGCTTAGTGGTTTGCAAGCACAAGATCAAGCGCTTGGCTGCTGAGGTTGTGTTTGCCTCCCCAATAGCAATTTCTGCCTCCTCCAAGGAAAAGGCAGCAGCTGGTAGAAGTGCCTAGGAGCCAGATCCAGCCCTCGGCCTGTCAACCTGGCCACCTTCCCCCAGCCCCATCTCCCGGGGGAGAAGGGGCAGAGGAACCCATTCCCGTTTCTAGATTCCTGGTCCCGTCCAAAAGGAGGAAATACTGACAGGGGCTGGAAGAGCAGCCCAGTGTCTCAAGCTGGGGACAGGGTGAAAAACACCAAGAAAGCAGCCAGGAGATGGCATGTCCTAAATCCAGCTCTCAGCAGAGCAGCTTGGGGCCTTTTATTTGCCTTAACTGGCAATGGGCCTCCAAAAAGCACAGGCCAACAGACACTTTCTGGACTGCTACTGCTGCTGTTTGGCCGCCAGTCCACCCTTTCGAGGAGGGTGGCTGCCAGGGAGCAGCTCTTGGAGGTGTTGAAGATAGGTCCAGGTCCCTCTGCATCCTTTCCTGAGGGACCTCGGGCACTTGCCTGTCTCCTGATCCTACCGGTGCACTAGGGTCTTTGAGGGAGCAGGTTATAGCAAATGAGCAAATGTCCTGAGCTACTGAGAAGTAGCAAATAGGCTTGAATGTTTTGCTTGGCTCCAGGGTACAGCAAACCATTGGACACGAGCTCTCAGGCACCCTCTTGGCCCAGTTGCTCCATCAAAATCAACAGTTAAACTCAACTGGCCTCAAAGCACTCACACTAATGCAGAGTCCTTCTGAAATCCCACACCTAGCTTGAAGGTGCTGCTCATATCTCTGTATCTCTGAAGCCACATTTTGGAGATCTGCAGGAAGGATTTAGCTTTGATCCCCTATTGTAATGTCATAATTACTTTGGTGTTTTGATATTCTTCAGGCAGGTAACTTGACTAGTAATTAAATAATGGAAATAGCCTATTCTTTCCTAGATGGTGCACCCTTGGGTCTTGTGTTGCATAATTGGATTAGCGAGCTGGCTGCTTGCCTGCCTGTAGCAGGGTTGCCTACCTGAGAGAAGAACGAACAGCCAGGGAGCACTGCCAGAGCAGAGACAAGGGGAAACTGGATGTATAAGCAACTGCGGGACTGCTGGGCTAGTGCCAGATGTTAAGTGTTAGTTAGTTGCCTCTGGAAAATGAGATATCTGAGACTAAGGTTATATTTTTACTAGAGAGGATCTGTGCCTGCATTCTCATCCTTAGGCTTTTCAAACTCTTCCACAATATATTTGTTTTTTACTATTATTTTGGGATGAAATGATTTTTTGCTTTGCAGCTAGGAAGAGTTTTACTAGATTTCAAAATGCATTCCCATTATAAACTTTTTTCTTTTTTTTTTTGGTGCTTCTAGCCCTCTGAACTTTGCATTTGGAAATCAGGAATTAAAGGGAATTCTTAGGACACTCTTATTGTCTTAACAATGAACATTAGTCTTGGGGTCAGATTGCTGGGCTGGTACTCAGAGACTGGAATGGTTTAATACCATGTCCTCCACAGGCTTATTGCATAGCTTTAAGACACTTAATAACTCTCTATGTCAATTACCTATTCATAATATGGGGATAATGTTCTTTATTTGTCTTCCTTCCTCTTTACATTGTCAAGTGGATTGTCTGTTGCTTAAGGGTTTCATGATAAAGCTTGCACAACAAGAGGTGGTGAATTAGAGAATGCATGTATTTAAATCAACAATGCAACCCTAATTTTTGTGTGTTTAACTTTGCTACCATCATATTCTTTTAATGTAGCTGCACCATTGATTTGGGTCTATACATGATAATTAATTCTTATTTATGATCCATTCCTTATCTATCCTCATGCCTTGTTCAGCTTTCCTCCTCAACAGCAATCTTCACTGGCACATTTACAATGACACTAGGCTCTGTTTCTTGATCTGATTTAATATTCTGTGAGTTTTGAGCACTTCTTTTTTTTTTTCTTTTAAATCTGTTCTTACCAATATCAAGCTTCTTATTGCCCATTACTCTAAATAGTTTAGTTCTCTCTGAAATTCCTCATTTTCTGTCCTGATTAAACTCAGTAACCCCCAGGAGCAAATATTTCTCTACCTTATGCTTCATCCATCTTTTCCCGTCACTGAGTAAATACATGAAGCAACACAGGAGCTCCTGGAGCAACTTGTGAGGACTTGCTGCTCATTTGTCTGTGAGGAAAGCCAACTCTGCAACCTCTTGCCCTCCTGTCCCTTAGATAGCTCTTGATCCATGACATCTTATCTCTGACCTTGTAGCTACTTTGTTAGTAATTTTGTGTAAAAGATATTGGGAAGTCTAAATATCATCAGTTCTCCTTTTCCACCACTTGGCTAACACGTTCAAAAACACTGGAAGGCATTAGGCTTGATTTTCAAAGAGGAAAATTTATCTTCCCACGTACATTATGATCTCAATTTTCAGCAATACTGGTATTCTTCATGATCTTTCGAATCATTTTTCTTAGATATCATTTTTCCTAGCAAAGCTTGCTAGTCTGTAAGTGCTTAGATTATACCCTCAGGCTTATGTTAAAGCACAGGTATTGTACTTGTGCTCTCCAGTTCTCTAGAGCAATGGCTGCCTATTATAAAAGGCTCCATAATGCTGTGAATCATTAATCCCCTTCATTCCTAAACCTCATGGGTGTACAACCATCTGGGATGGTAACAGGCTACAGGAAGCTGGTGAAGTTAGTAATTTCCTGGGGTATCCCCAGGCAATCACTTTATATAGTAAGATAGAGGAGCAAAAGTCGGAAAGGAAATGTTGCATCCAAAAAATCGGAAGCAGACTGGCATGTGGATGCTGCAGCAGACAAAAGATATAAACCTTTTAATGCCAAAACTGCAGTTTCTAATACAGCTAAGATCTCTCTCCAGATCTGTATCGACAGCTTCATCCCTTCCCTATTACTCAAGCTTGTTCAAGCCTCCTTGGGGGAGGAGGATGAACAGAAAATACTCAAAAGCAAAAATTATATGCAACTCTGGTGAACTTTGTACAAATTGTTATGGTAAGGGTGGGAAACAGTTTTACAGGTATCAAGCTGAATCCTGTTTTGTCCAAAAATGTTCCCCATCTTTGGCAAAACTGACTTTTAAAATTATTTTTAACCGCTTTTGTGTCATCCACTCCAAACGTGAGAAGTAGTGGCAGTAGAGCACGCTGTACCTCCAGCAAACTAGGAAGGACTCAAGTGGACAAAAGCTTCCTGAAAAAAAAGCCCAGATTTGCAGGGCGTGTTGACTGGGAGGAAAAAGAGACAGCTCTACTGTTGCGCAAACATCCCTGGGACTCCCCGGCTGCTGCTACACGCAGGGGAAAGGCCACCAGCTGCACTCTCTGGAATATGGTAAACACTGCCTAGAAAAAGGGACTTGGGATGTTTGTTATCTTCCAGATTCACCTCCTTTCCCTCCTTGAAACCCTGTCATATCCCAAGGATGCTGTTCATACGCTGAATTGTATTCGGGTGTCAAGACCCAAGGCAGCAGTTGGAGCAGACTGGAGTCTGTCCAGTCTATCCAAATACATCTGTGGCAGTGCTGGTTTCCCTGTCTCCTCCTTCTTTCTCCTTCCTTATAAACAAGTAACTTCTGATTACTGAAAAACAGCTCAAATACTTTGATGAGGGTCTTGCATGGGTCAAGTCCTGGATTGTGCTACAGATGCATCCACAGTGCATGGTTCATGCAGATACTTCCACTGAGCTCATTCCTGGAGCCTCCTGCAATCGGAGACTGCAAACATCCAGCACGGCACAGGATCTGGCCCTCTTAGTCTGGAATTAGCAAATAAAGGCAAAACAGAGCAAAACTGATAGCACACTTAGCAAAGAAAGGAGCTGCACGTTGATGCTTCCAGGCTGCTGTCTGGAAGGGCAGTGCACGTGGTTACTGTCCAGATTCAGGCTAATCCAACTTTCTGTCAGCAGGAAGCACTTAATGATTTGTCCACACTGAAGAGCTAATTTGATAGCCTTCCTTTTGCATCTGCCAAATGTTATTCCTTGAACATTGTGCAGAGGCGGGGATTCTCTTCTGGCATGCTGCAGTTTAAACACTTTGCTGTAAATGCTCACAGCAGATGTATAGGTATCGGTTCAGGCAGTAGGAGTGTTCAAATATAGCACTGAGTCACTGCTGAACAGTCTCATACATGAGAAGATGTGGCTTTTTTCTTTCCTGAAAAAAATCTACTTATTTACTCCTAAAATGTCAAATCTTTTCTTCTTTCTGGCTGAGTAAATTTTAGGGATTTGAGTAGTGGTGGTGGTGGTTGTTCCCCCCAGAGGATGCTCAGAATTAAAAATCTTAAACTTCTGCTTTTCTGCACTCGGCACACACTAGGATTATCCTTCTGTCTTTTCTAATGCAAATGACTGTATTGCTCTTACTTCTTCTTTAGTACAGTAATGTTGCCTGCTCATTAGGACCTCGGTGACAAAAGCTGAGCCCTGGCTTCACGTGCTAAGATGGTCCCTCAGTGCTGTACCCATGGCCAGGCTGCACGCTTGAAAAGGGAGAGACAGCTGAAAACAGAACTGACTCAAAACAGCTTTGCTATTTGCTCTGTCCAATGTATTTTCCCTTTTCCTCATTAACCAAGCTGCTGCAACCTTTCCTAGCAGTCTCATCAATTCTACAGCTACAAAAAAGGATATCATAATCTTGTTGGGGTTCAGGATCCACTTCTGGGGCCCCTGTTTGCATGGCTAAAAAAAACATTGATGATAGGGGTAAAGATGGTAAGGAGATGTCCCCAGGGCTGAGCATCTCCTGGAGGTCTTCCTGTTGCAGCGTGTGCTGCAGAAGACAATTTCTCATCTCATCCGGGCCAAGAAAGGGGTATGGTCAAGCACGCTAAACAGCTTCCTTCAGCAGCACCTCCTCCTCTCTCTTCTCTAGGCTAAAGCATATGTAAAGCTACACTGAGTAAGGAGCCTGCTCAACATAAATGCTTCCTCTTCCAGCAAAGGCCTTTCGGGGGATCTGTGCAGTGCAAGACTGGCCAAGTCACTACCACAAGTTGACATATTTTGCCAGTGTAGGAGTCTAAAGATAATTCTTGGGGGAGGGACCCTTCCTCATACCTGTCTGGGTAGCAGTTAGTCTTGGGACCAAGGTTTTTTTTAAAGTCTTTCTGCAGGATTTCTATGGCCTCACTTCTGGTTCCTTGGGTGAACAGTGATATCAAACCTATACGGGCTCTTGCCTACACAGTTTCCTATTGGGATGAAAGAATCCTGCAGAGCCACTTCTTTGGCTCTTTCCACTACGAATGTGTTCTCTAGTTCAGAATAACTAGGCTATAGCCGTGGATCAAATAAATACATGTTCCTACCTCCAGCCACTGGCCCTAATTGGGCCAATTTTTTACTGACAATGGCAGTGTTAATGTTTTTTAGATGGTGGGCCCCCTGGTCCACAGAGGGCTGTTGTGGAGGCACAGTGTGCTCCCTGTTCCGGTGTTCAGGTCATCTTCTTGGATGTGCTTCCTGCTCCAGAGGGTCATGGCGTTGGGCTTGGTGCTGGCATGTGCACTGCCTGCACTTGACGCTGGTGAGAAACAACACTCAAAGATTTCATCAGGAGTTATATACAGTTCTGGTGGGGATTGGCCCTACTGCCTCTGAAGGAGAGCTGCTTCTGATTATTGGTTCCAACAGCTCAGTCCTGAGACTTTCTTATCAAGAAACATGGGTCCTCTGCACATTTCTTATGTCACTTTTACCTTCAGACATCACTTCTTCTTTGCAGGTTCAATGGTATTGCAGCTCGTTTTAGGTGCTTCCTGTTTTAGCAGTGGTTTGGAGCTTGTGCAATGTTACTGTGTTACTATCCAAACTGGCCACTGGATTGCACCATTGCTCCAAATAAGTGCATCTGAAAGCAATACAGCATCTGAGAGCTGAGAAGCCAGCTCTATCTATATAAAAGGCCATTTGTGCTCTCTCTTTCCAAAGTAACCTGGTGAGTTTGCAACAAGAAAATCAGTCTCTGATCAAACTTATTTCTTCAGCTGTGAGTTGAGGGGGTCTAAGAAACATGACAAAATTAGTGCCCTTTGATTTTCTCAGACCCTGGTTCCTGTGACATATTCAGCCACTCTGCTGGTGAGCTGTGCAAGGTGTCTTGGAAGAATTCTGCTTTTCTGGGCTCTCATCTCATGGCTAAGATAAGAGGATTCAGAAACCTGGAGAGTTAATTAATCTTTTGAAAAAAACTGCTGAGGCTGGGGGGGGCGGGGGGGGACAGAGGGGCAGCACAGAAAGGCAGACAGCATCCAGGCTGCCCAGCACAGCCATCATAGCAGGGCCATCTCCTGAGACATGGAGTATGGGGAACGGGAAAGCTATTTTAATGGACTGAAGCAAACAGCTCTTACAAGCTGTCTCACTGCCACCCCTGGATGGCACCTTGCTAACCCCAGGCATATCCAGAGTTGCTGCCAGTTTCCCTATAACCCACTTCAGGAGCCAGCAGCATGTGACATGGGCACAGCTGCAGGGCTACTAAAGCTCTATAACGATCCATATCCACAGAGACCAGTGGACAAGCTGACACTGATGGGGGTGGGCAGCAGTCACTGCCTGGGAAGACCCTCTCACCAGTCTGGGTCAGGGTCCCCCACACGTAGCTCCTCTGCTTTGGGCACACAGTGAAGGCAGTGGCCTCTTCTCTCCCATCAGTGTTCAGGTCCACTGATCAGTTTCCTCTGGGATCTTCGGAGGAACTTCACCAAATCTGACCTGCCATGGTTTGTGCTTATGTTGGTGGTCTCTGGTCTAGGCATCGCGTGGGTTGTCCAGTCAGATACTTTTGTCTTGCCTTGATTTTATTTCAGTTGTCATTAGCCTGCAGTAGACTATGCCTCTCTATCATTTGTTTTGACCAAGCACCTTGCAGCTATAGCTAATTTTGTATCCTGTTCATCACTTTAAAACCACAGTTTACGCATTTGTCTCTGGCACAAACCAGGTCTCGAGGGAAGGCCAGGCAGACTCCTCTACAGGTACCAAACAGACCAAGTGGGCAGGTTACAGAGATGAATGGAGAGGCTAGCACAGGTTGGGAGCTGAGGGCCAGGGCATCTTCAGCAAGGCAGTATCTTGTTCCTTCCTGTATGTGAAGTTTTCAGAATGCAAAATGCTGCTAATAAGCTCATTGGCAGTATCTTGCCTCTGAGAGGTGGCTTTCCTTGATCTCCCTGGGTTTCAAATGGCATGCTGTTCTTCTAAGTGGTGAAGTGAAAAGGTAATTTTGGATCTCAGTCATGAGAGGTGGTTGACTGCTTCTCTGCTTCACATTGTCTTTACTCAAAATGCACAGTTCTGTATCTGATAATCACATATACAAGACCCATGGTCTTTCCTGGGCTTTCTGTGTGGCAGAGCATTTTAACCAGGCAGTTAGTTTGTGTGTGTGGGGGGGGGGTTGTGAGTGTGTGAGTGTGTGCGTGTGAGTGAGTGTGTGAGTGAGTGTGTGCGCTCAAAGGCCTGTGCCAGAGCCTTGCCCTCTGTGGTTCTGGTCATCTAAGCTGACCTTCTTGTATCTTCCCACCTCATCCACGCCCCTCTCTTATCCCATGATTCAGCCTAGAATATTACCACTTTTCCTCATGACACTAATCCTGCCATGGATATTAACTTGATTGCTTACATCTGAAACCTGCTTTATTTACTCTGTGAAGCATTTTGACAACTAGATGACCATCAAAGACTCTGCTAAGCAAAACCTTAATGGTGATAAGTCACCTTGGTGGCTTTTTTGAGAGGTGAGAAGGATATAAGGTTGCTTGTACAGAATTGGTATGGCTGTGGGAGTGGGAGAAGAGGTGGCATCTAACATGTGTGAAACATCAGCAGAAGCTTTGTTTTGTTTCAGATGGTGCAATGGGCTGTCACAGCTAAGAGACACCCCTTCCCAGAGCACACAAGAAGGCAGTGATTATCATTACATCTGGCTGTTTGACTCACAGATAGCTGGTTTGAAGGTAAGGAAGACATCAAAACAAACTCAGTCTGAGGCACTTAACTCATGTCTAGCAAGACATATTCATTGCTCTATCACTGTGCCCCAAGGCCTTGACTAAATTAAAAAAAACCCTCACTCAGTGAAAGTCAATGGGATGTTTGTATGTACAGCAAATTCAAGAACCTGTACAATAAATCCCAGTGCTGTTATTTTAAGAAATAAGGGTGGAATGTGTATTTATTTCACCAAAACCAGATATATTGTGCAAACATGAAAGTTATGCTTTGCAGTCATTGTTGAGTTGTAATTTAAGATTTAAGATGCCCTTATGAAATGTTGAATTCAAAAAGAATCTGTATCTTAAAAATATATACTCAATGTAGGTAGGAAGGAACTTAGCTTTACAACTTGCCACATAGCTGTGATTCGTTGAGACTGTTTGATATAACTGTTCAGTCATTCTCTGGGATTCGTTGGATGATTCAGTGGGCTTCAACTGATTATTATCTATTAGGCTTGAAAGAAAGTTTAACAGTTCAGTATTAACAAAAAGTCTGTGATGATTTTCCTGGCTATGATACAAAGAAAGGTCTACAATATTTGATGAATGACTGAATTTAATATGTCTCAGCACATGAGATAATGGGTTTTGTGCTTTTATTTATATGCTATTAGTGTGGCAATATATTAATGTGCATAGCAGCTGCTTTGTTTTACATACCTGGCTTAAAAAGCAAAACTATCCTTAATTTGCTGGTGTTGTTGGATCAATATGTTTTATACAGTATGAGCATGAATATCATACTCAGTTCCTTAAATCTTTAGGCATGAAGGGAAGGAAGGATAGGTAAAGACAAGGGCAGATTTAGATCTCTCTTGCCATTTTCCAGTAGCTAGAGGTAGCCTGGGCCAGCATTCTTGCAGTCCAGGCACACTGTAATATTAATCTTGTTCTTCAGGAGTTTCTATTATTCCACTTAAATAACCAGCAAAAATAATCCAGAAGTTCAAAGGCTTGTCCAATGCCGTAAAAAGAACCTATCTAAATTCATGATTGAACAGGTTGTTTCATAGTCTGCTGAACACACAGCCCTCCAGGCTCAGGCATGAATCAGAGAGCTGTGGGGACACAAATGAGGTCCTGGGAAGTGAAGACCTGAGGACACTTGTAAGGGAGTTGTGAGGAGTTCCCATCAGCAGAGACAGCCTAATTCCTAGCAAGGAAGATCCTGCTCCTCTACACTTTTGGAAGTCCTTCCTTTTTCTAGCTATGCTGGAAAGTCGCATCAAACTAGCACAAGCCAGCTGCATCAGACAATGCCAGTGGATGCTTCTGCCAACTCGACACATCTGCAATGCACAGACACCTGGACCAACAGAACCAACATGGAGCATTGCTTGCACAGCTGCTGTCATTGCTGAGACAGTTGGTCCAAACCCAAAGCAGCTTGTCTGCTTTTCAGATGGGCTTTTCAGGCTCTTTTCTATTTTGTGCCACCTGACAACAACTAGGAAGAGCAGAAGGTGAAGGCTTTTTTGAAAATGGCTTTTACCAGACCAGAGGGACAGTGTTCGACAGTTGTTCAACACTTCTCAATTCAGGAGGTGACATTGTACTTCTTCTCACAAAAGGCCTCTCTCTTTCAGGAGGAGAGACAGGCCTCCTGCAACCGTCAGTGAGAATGGCCCAAGGACCTCTTGGGGCAGGGTTTCTTCTCTGTTTGGAGGAGACCTCTGGGCCTCCCCCCTCCCACTACTGGCTAAGGTCCCTGGCAATGACCATCACTGAGAGAAGGACTGCCAAAGAGGTTGGTGAACAGTCCCTTTGGCTGCAATTCCCACCACCATCATCACCAAAAAAGCAAACAACACAACAAACACCACCCCTCCCTCCCTGTCCAACTCCTCCAGCCAGAAAAGTGCTTTTCCTTGAAAGGGGAAATGCCATCCAGTCCGCCCTGTGTCTGCTGCCCAGATGGGGCTGTTGGCTCAGTGCAGCCCAGGAGCCCTCTGCGACGTGGACTTGGAGCTGATGCAAGATCCTCTGCAGTTACTGCTCTCCAGGGTCACTGAGTCAGGCCCAGCTCAGCTCGTCCTGAGTCTCCTACTGGGTACACACAAGGTACAAAACAGAGGGTCAGCCCTGGCCAAGCACATAATCAGATCGTGGCTTCTCCTTGGCCCATGCCTGTCTGCTTCCCTCCCAGGCCAAACCAGACTTCACAATGGCTACAGAGAAGCTAGTCCAGTCAAGGCCCCAAATCTCCTCTTGCCCAGCTCCTCTCAAAACCACAAAGGTCATACCTCTTCCCTGGCAGGCATCCTGGACAGCCTTGCTAAGCGCAGATGGCAGCCCAAGCAGTCACAAAGGCAGTGCTGGCAAGAGAAGGGCAGCAACTGGGAGGGTTGTCCCAGAAGGAAGGCAGGTGTTTGTGCTCATACCTGGCATCATGTGCCAAGCTAAAGAGGGGAAGCAGGAGCAGGGGTGCAGGAATCGGTCAGGACTTGAGAACTGATGGTTTCCTTCTGATGTCATCAGTTTGGGATTTTAAGGAAGAGCTCTTTCCTTTTCAGGTGTATATGGGAGTCTCTTTGGGCAATAGGCTTTTCTTTGGGAAATGTGCCTCAAAGGCTGCTCTCAAAAGCAACGTCTAGAGCTCTGCAGCAATATGCCTCCCACCTGCTACTGATAAAGCTACCGAGGAGGAACACCCCTGGGAGAAGGACTGCCAAAGAGGCTGGTGGACATTCCCTTTGGCTGGAATTCCCCAGCATCTCCACCAAAAAAGAAAAGGAAGGAAGGAAAAAAAAAAGTAGCAATGGTATGCATTTTACACTTCCAGAAATGACAGCTTTGTTTTAACTGAACTTCTGCTTCTCTTTTCCAAAGAAATAAATCCCTGGTCTGCTTTGTGTGCCTTAGGACTGTTTTAATCCAGTCTGGGAAATGTATCCAGTTCTTGGGTGGAGGCACTTTGAAGACAAAGATCATAGAATGAGGCTGGCTTTTATCCTGGGAATAGTTTGCTCCATCCCCAGGAGAAATTCATAACCCTCTGCAACCTTTTTCTCATTCTTATATCACCCTGCTAGCCCACGTTTTTTCCCTGAGCCCAGCACTGCAGCCAAGTGGAACAGGAGGAATCCACTGGAAAAGGGAGTTTAATGTGCCTCCACAATCCCACTCAGTCGGGATTCCCCCAGTTCCTACCAAAGTCATAGAGACAGGCATGGGGTAGCCTCTGGTTTTAAGCAAAAATATTTGCATATGAGAAAGTTAAAAGGTCCTTTCCAAGGTAATGGCAATTTCTTGTTGCCCGATGAGTAACAAATAAATATTCTCATTTTGTTATTATTTTTGATAGCTACTAACCTACACCGTTCTTGTTTTGCATGCATTTGTTCTATAAATGGTCATTGCATTTTTCATGTGTGCACACGCATACTGGAAAGTTTTCTGTTGAGAACCCCACCCCTGAGAAAGCATTAGAGTTGCTGCTGTATGACAGTTTAAAATATTGCCACATCTCTCTCTTCCTTGTCGCTCTGCTGATCTCAGAACCCCTCCAACAAGGTATCAGCCAAAGGCAACACCAGTGCCAGCTGTTCCTCCTGTTCCACTTTCATGGGCTATTCTTATTCCCACAGTCAATACTGTAAGGGAACACATTGCAGTCAGTTCAGAGCTTGCCATCTTAAATTAAATAGGTTCAAGCAACTGAGATGTGAATATAGTCTATGCTAAAAGAGCATGGGGGTGGAAGTGAGGAGAATGAGGTGGAAGGTGGAAAAATAGATAGATATTCTAAAAGTATCTTAAATAATCATATCAGACTTGCTCTATCATAGTCTTCAGCCCTCAGTGGTTCAGCAGTGTAGTAAATCAGGCTGTGAGTTTTGCAGGGCCAGATCAAAACTGCCATAGCCATGGGATGCAAAGTGCTGCACTCATATAAACTCACTCTGCTGGCTGAATTTGTTTTAAAAGTAATTACAAGCCGATTAAATAACAGCAGGCTAGAAAAGGGGTTGGGGGTCCTCTCACAGCCAGCAAAAACTCCATATCATGTGAGCTGGTTAACTGGATAGAAATGTGATCAATACTTGACTCGGACTGAATTTGTATGGTTAGTTGATTTAGTCATACAGAGACCTGGTATTAGGCTGCGTGGAATTGTGTGGTTCCACATAAGCCACTTTGCTTCATACTTCCAAGGGAATTTACAACAGGATTGCTCTTGAAAGCACTCACAGAAATACTTCTAATTTCAAGCAATTGCCATACGTTTGACTAATTAACAGCATGATTGATATTGTGGAGTTTCTTTAACTTTGTGAACGAGAGAAAAGAGCTTGTAGCAAACAAAGACAGTAGTGTTTAATCCCTGACCTCAGAGAGAAAGCATGTCAGGAGGCTGAAGCTGCACTCCTCTGATAGACTTTGTGCAGTCAGACATCAGAAATACAAAAAGGGCAGAATATCAAGTGGAAGTAAGGCACTCCAAAAGCCCTGGAGCAGGAACGTGGTGGGAACTCAAAGATATGCACATAAGTTCACACTTTGAGCTGAAATTTTCAGAGACCAAAAAAAGAGCAGAGTGGCAGTACTGCTTGTTTTTCATCTGGAGCTGAGCAAGTAACCAAGGTGAGATTTTTCTAAGGTTTCTAACCCACGGGGGTTTAGTCTCATCTCTTTACTTCCTCAAGCATTATCAGAGAGGAGGTGTGTGTGGGCATCACCAGCAGAATGTTTTATTTTCCTTTAACAATTGCGAAGATTGTCTTGGGGCATGTGCGGTCAAAATCTCATGGTTGAATATAGGGAAGAAACAATATGGGGAACCTGAATTCTAATTTCTTTGACTTTAAAACCTTCTAAAATTTTGTGTGCTTGCGTTTGGCTCAGTTTATCCCTAAGTATCCGACTAACAAATCATTCTGGTTCTCAGTAGTACTGGGGCAAATCTCTTTAAACTCTTCATCTGGTCCTTAAGCCAGAGAAGCAAACAGTTTTTTCTGTTGTAGTCTGAGTGCATGTGATATCTGGCAGGAGCTGGGTAGTACCACGAAGGGCTTTGTAAGAGCAAAACTGTCTGTTAATTAGGAGAAGCATATACTGTTGTCCGCAATTGTCAAGGCAGGAACACTAGCTGCAAACAGATGTGGATTCTGGGAGGAGTTTTTCCAACCACTTTTCCCTGAAACATCCTCCTCCCTCCAGTCTGGAAACGCCCTCTGAGTTCCAGGCAGGACCTAAAGGAAAAGCTTTCTCTGGATTAGAAAGTATTCCTATTAAATAGGCCCTGGCTTACTATGTTATAGGTAGAGTGTGGACCTCTAGAAAGCTAGTGCCAAAAGTGTGACCAAAGGTTCTCTGCAGCCTATTTGCTACTGCTTTTATTTCCTCACACACTGTCAGAGGCAGGGGGTGTCTGCTGGATTCAAAATAGAAAATCCTTTTACTAAAATGAATTTGTAATACTTGTGAAGTGGCATTGCTGTGTGGGGCTGTGCAAAGGGATCTAGAGGCAGAGAAATAACAGAGGATGTCAAGTCACTGAGTTCTTAACTCTCCCACCGAGATTAGCTGCAAGCAGCAGTACAGGAACAACTGCTGCAGTTGCAAAGACTCTCCCAGTTAAACAGAAGGGTTGAAATGAGATGTCTTTAAAAAAAAAATTGTCCCCCTGCTTCCACTGCCCTCCACAAATCTGAGGGGCAATGAGCAAAGATGTTGCTAATCAGTAACACCAAATACTATTATGTGGCCTGGACGCAGTCCCAGCCCAACTCAAGAAAGTCAGTGGATTAATTTTACTTTTTTTCCATTTTAAATGAGTCTTTTTTTTAAGGCTTAGCAATTTTGGAAGAGGGAAAGGAAGAGATATGTTTTTGCTGTGTGTTTAGCTGTATGCAAAAAAACATCAGGTAACGCCCTGGTGAAAAGTTACTATTTCTCACATTGTTGCCCGTAAAGAAACACATAACTACGAAAGCAGTTATATGCGGTGCTTTATTCAGGGCCCGGGGTCTCAGGGACTCATGTCCAAAGCTGAGAATCCCAAATCCCCGTTTACCTTGGTTACATATTTATAGTGTTTGGTTATATAACACTATTTSAATACAATCAACAGAGTTGCTATAGTATTCGGTTACTTAACATAATCAACAGAATTACTAAGTTACATGATTGTTTCCCATTTACGGTTTCTTCAGTTACCATTGCCAAGATTCGCTTATCATTTACCTAGTTCATCAGACCGTACAGTTACCCAACACCTGTGATTATACTTTCATGCGAGAATCCCAAGTATAGCCTATTTTAATCAATATAATGTAACAATTCCCCCCTTTGAAAATACTTCAAGTCTTCCAGACTGCAAGGATTTTCATCTTCGGTTCCCCACGTTTCTTCATTCCAGGGGTGATTGTCTTGAGCTGGTGATTATAGCTGGTTCAAGATCTTCATATTGCGGTGGCAATTCATGAGTCTTCCTGGTAACGGCTTTTAAAATTTTTCCCAGGCGTTGCCGTTCCTTAGTAACAATATTTTGAATCAAACGCAACACTCCCATAATAGCTAACATAATAATTATAATTATTATACACCATTGAATTAAAGATGCTACCCAACCAGAGATGTTCAATCCAAATGACTTTGCTAAAGCAGCAAC
>NW_020450980.1:0-222235 GCF_003343035.1 Apteryx rowi
CGCAGTAATCAACGGTTTCAGGTTATCCTTTCTAAATTAGTAACTGATGGTTTTGTGTTATCCTTCCTAAATTAGTAATCGCATTATTTTAATGGATGTTACTAATCCAAGAACTTGTGTGAGGATATAAACTTTTTTTTATTATTATTATATTACTGTCTCAGTCGTTGCTATCGAACCTTCATAGCGTGACAGTGAAACACTGCCAAATACACACAGATGATTTGGACCTCAAAATAGGTGGAGTACCACCTATCCTTTTGCCCTCACCTGACAATATTTTTCAAAGTCTCAAAACATAGAAAACAGCAATTTTAAGGCCTGGATAATTTAAAAGCTTTTTTTTTCCTCAAACCTTTCCAGAAAATTTTTACCTCTGGGCTGAGACCAAGCATGAGAAATTTCAGCCCAAAAGGCAATTTTTTGGAAAAAAATTATAACCTGCTGAAAGGGGAGGTTTAGAATGAAAGTGCTTTTCAGCCATAACTCTGCGACATCAATCTTTAACACTTTAGCTAATGCATTATTAAACTACGGTTTATTGTATGAATTATGTGTATATAATGTATAAATGCATATATTAGCGTATATGTAATGCAGTAGCCAAATATTATGGGAAAAGATAAGCTTTCTGAATAGCAAGAATTATAAGCAGAGGATATACAGAAACAGAAGAGATATTATACAACTATTAACAAGAATCCATCCTTACAAATGAAAGGCTCTGACATTTGCCCAGATCAAAAATCCAATTTTACAGCACTAGGAGATAAGGAATTAAATGGAGTACAGATAGCATCTAAACTGGTATTAAAAGGTTAGCAGTGCTTAAAATTGATTAGTTACCAAGACCAGACAGCCTACATCCCGGACTGTTAGAAGAATATGAGCCAGATGTTGCAGAAGTTTCCTTTGTAGTTTTAACAAACTTTCAGGCTACGTAAGGGCTTCACAGATTGCAAAGTGGCTAGCATAATCCTGCTACGAGGCAGGCATCCCAGCATGTCACAGAGCAGCTAAGTTAACATCAGCTGGAAAAAAAGCAGCAAAAGCCTTTAAACAGACTTACCAGATCATATCGATTTCACAGTTAAGGGGGTAACCCTCCCTCTCCGCAATTTGGGAATTAGGAACCAGTAGGTTTGGGGAGGGGAAGGCATTGACTGAATAGGTCTTTTGGAAACTGAAAGACCACAGAACCAAGGGATGTGTCAGGTTACAGATGAGTACCACACATCAAGTTTCAGACTATGGCAGGTTATATAAAGATGTCCAGGAAAGCTCAGTCTCTGTCCGAGGCTCATCTAAACTACTTATTGCTTTCCCAGCTGTCATCATGCAGAAAAAAAAGAATAAAATTAAAAATAATTCTTTGTAAAGACAGACAAAAAGTTAGTATTTGGACACGTGTTCCATTTTCATCTCAGAGAAATGTCATGGATGGCAGTAAAAAAAGTAATAGGTGACTGCTGAGGAAGTTTATGTCATTGCTAGGTTTGATATAAAAAATGAAAAAAAGTCAGAAAGGGATAAGAACTGTTTAGGTATTTGGCCTAATATGGTGATGGAAACTGTCACTGAATGTAGATATAGTAAATATATCAGAGCAAATCTGTCTATAATTCTTTTTATGGAAAATTGTGATCAAAATTATGGATTTGCCCTGATGAAAATGTGTCAAAAACTTGTGAATCATAAGGAAATACAATTAAGTGTCAAAGCACCTATTTACCTTAAAAAATACAAGAAAGTTAGTTTCAAACAAAGCAAAGGAAAAGGAAGGAAAAGAAGTTATTCTGTTCTGAAGAGAAATCAGGCAATACTTCAGTAATTAATATTTATTACTTATTGCACCTTTCATACATTGAAAATGCTGAACAAATACCAACTGACCTGAACAACACTCCTACAAGACGTGATACACATAATTATGGAAATTAAGGTAGGGAGCTGGCAATGAACTCTGAGATCCTCCCTTGTGGGGAAAAGCGTTGCACATGAGATGAGACTGCCCTGGTAGGGATTGCAGAGCACACCTGAGGACACAATTTACACCCAAACTGGAGAGAGAGAGGAAGAGGGGTAGACAAAAAGCTGTGCAAACCCTCCATGGGATATGCAGCTGAGATGCTTATAAATGAAAGCAGTGGAAGTTGATTTTGACACAAGGCCATTTTCAGGTTTGAAGGTAATTACATTCAAGTGAAGCACACAAAAAGGACATCAATGTGTCAGTTTGGTGACTTCATTCACAGGGGCTGTGAATTCATTGGATCCTGCTCACAGTTTGGTGGGATTTCTCTACTCCTCTGCCTGGGATGGGTGCTACTGATCCCAGATCTCTGGGAAAATCCTCAGCATGCCCAGGCAGTACCCCACCAGGTTTTGCCAATGCTAGAAAATGGGAAAAGCTGTTTTCCCACCAGCATGTGTATGAGCCAAACAAGGCCCAATGAGGTCCATCTGGCACTGCCAAGAGAGGACTCTCTTGTGATGTGCCCTGCCGCATCCTGTGCTCGTTGCGGCAGTTTAATACGCTGCTTTTCCATGGGACGTATGGGTCAGCCTACATAAGCTTCGAGTGAGAGACCCTCTGTTCATCTCCAGAGCACAGCACCAATACAACGCATGAGGGAGAAGACAACAGCTATACATGTTTCTTTTAATTAGGAGCGTGGCGTTAAAGTGGGAAACTGAGAATCAGTTCACAGTCTGCCCCAGCTAAATTCTCTGTTTGAGACTGATTCATTTTCAGTCAACTTTTCTGCAGCTTAGTTTACCCATCTGTAAAACAGGTAATTCAGAGCCAGATTGTTAGCTTCTGTGAACTGGCACAACTCCACTCAGTTCCTAATCTCAGGAGGGGACATATTTGGCCAAAATTAAGCTTCACTAATCCTCAATGAGTCAGACAGAGTGATTTACATCATGACCTGGCTCACCGCATCCATGTCTACATGGATGGGTGCAGATGTGACAGGAAGTTGATCTGATCCAGATGTTGCATAGCTCTTCTTAAGCTAAAGTGGCTATGCAGTTTCCAGAAGGGATCTGTCTTACGTCTGTCCAGCTCCTAACGCAGAGATGACTTGTGTCCATAGGGCACCAACCCACATAAAAATAATCTTTCTCTACCTCACAGGAGGGATGAAGTCTAATTAATCCCAGCTAATCGGGCCTCTACAGTTCCCACAGAAATCAAATGACATCAGGATTGTGTGTGAAACATGGCTGGTATTCAAAGTATTATTTTTATTTTTGTTAAAGAGAAAAAGTGATCCCCTGCAAAGCTCTCCCAAACTGTAAGCAAAATAACAAAATCAAACAAGAACAACCTCCTGAAATTCAATGTATGGAGTCAAGCAGAAAGTAAATAAGCACACACCTGACAGGAGAGCTTCACTTCACTAATATTAACTGAGCATATGAACTGAATGGGCTTCATATTTCTCTCCCCACTTAATGTAACTTTACAATCTTTCTCCAGTCAAGAGTTCCCAGCCCATGGTATTCCTTGGCAGAACCTCAAGACATTCTGCTTGAATGGAGAATCAGAATTTCACACATTTCTCTCTTATGTGGCCTGCCCCCCAGTCTTGACAGAGCATGAGAATCGATGGTTTAGCTCTCTAACTTCCCCAAAGATTTTTGGCTTTTCTGCAAGGTTAAAATATAATATGGATTATATACCTATTACAAGAAGCAACTAATACATATTACGCCATATTAATCATAGATGAAGTTTTGAGAGCATATGTTCTCAGAAATCATTCCAGCTGTTTTTTAAAAAGGACTGAAAGAATTCATGGACTGGTATCACAGATCTCTTTAAAAAAGAAAAATCTTACCTGTCACAAGCTGTTGTCCAGCTAATCCTACTGGAACCATCCCTAGATTATTCATAGCTGTAGCCCAAGCCGTTGGATCAGTGACTGACATGTTAAGTTGTGTGGTATCTATAGCTATACTTCCCAAACCATCAGCTGCTGCAGGAAAAGAAGCACATTATAAATAGAAAGGTCAACATGCCAAGATTTTTAACCAAAACCTTCGCAGAAAATGAGATACCAAGACCATTGCATCTTTTGGGTTTATTTTGTTTCTTAAATATGATTCACATTTTAGACCACTGATAATAGTACCTGGTACTGTGCAGAAAAAAATAAGGATATTGGGAACATTCAACAGACATTAAATGAAACAGGAGTGGTCCAAAGTGGAAAACTTTTTCACCTTGAGGACAGTCAAGCAGTGGAACAGGTTGTGCAGTCACCGTCCTTGGTGGTTTTCAACACAAACCTGGATAAAGCCCTAAGCAACCTGGTCTGACCCCATGGCTGGCCCTGCTTGAAGCAGGAAGTAGGACTAGAGACCTCCTGAGGTCCCTCCCAACCTGAAAGAATTATTCTATGATCTTATGATTTAATTTAATTATACATAACCAGTGGCAAATTGTCAGAAAGCTGTGAGAACCAAACACACTCCAAGGAAAGACCTGTTTTACATGAGGCACTTTTTTTTTTTTTTTTTTTAATAAAAGACTTAAGAATATGTTAGCCACTACCTAAACAGAGGTCAAGACAAATTGATTCACTCTGTGACATATCTAGTTTTGTCTGAAACCAAAAGAGAATTATCATTACTGTGGCCGAAACAGACTGAGTCCAGGTATAGATTTTCCTGGGCTGGGGAAGGAAGAGGGGGTCTGGGAGCCGAGGGGATTTTACCCTTCTGATCATGAACACCAAACCCAAAATGTGACCACATATCTCACATATCTGTGTATTCCCAATTCACAGCTGTAATCAGTTCCTTCCAGCTATCTTCTTATGGCCATTGCAGATCTGAGATATTTACCAGCAGCCATTGTTTTTTTCACCCGTTGCTTTTGTTCCTGTTAGACTTCTTCAACCAGGAAAAATTAACTATTGTATTAGCAGCATCTTGAGATGGGATGTCATCGAATGCAGGGCCCACACACAGCTCATTAGGCTCTGAAAGAGAACAGAAGAAATCAGCTATCAAGTGTCACATTCACTTCAAAACAACAGGCTGCTTTGAGAATCTGCTCGGAAGCTTCTGCTTGCTCTCACTGGATCGCCAGTCCCAGCCTCGTTACACACAGTTAGTGGCCGTTGTAGAGGAGTTTCAGCGAATGCTCAGCCTTGCCTGCCGAACAAACAGTGCCACGTATGAACCTGTCAGACTGCTTGCCTCTGGCTGAAAAGTCCTTCACAAATTAGGTCTTATCAGCACCTACACAGCCTCCTCAGCATGAAGGCATCAGCTGAAAGAACATTTAGGGATGAATGTGATTTTTTTTTTAACTGTTAACAATTAACTAATGTTATGAGTTTCGAGGAAATAGTTTCCTATTCTGAGATGAAAGGAAAAAAAAAACAACCCTGCAGTGACTTTCAGAAGGGAATATGCGGAGATGCAGAAATGCAACACAACCTAACAAAGCTGAGGATGATGCCTGGTCCTTAACTCACATTGTATCTTAGGCTCACAAAGGTTAGTTAATTCGATGCAGCGATGGAGCATCTGCTTCTAGTTAAAATGTGTTGCTTTCACCAGGTCTCTGTCAGACCATGAATTTTACATAACTTTACCTTTTTGCTGTTATTGTTGTTGGAGAATCTCACCGCTTCAGTGCATTGCTGACAGTAAAAAGAGGTTGAATAAGCGAACAGAATGAGAGGTGTGACCAAAGGCTGTGAGCTGACAGCACTCACAGCAGATAGAGAAAATATCGAGATTAAGATGAACACACAGATATGCCCATGCTAGGTCTTTGTGCATTGGTTATATAACTGATGGCAAAGGGAACTATTATATTTTTGGTTGGCCAGCACCTTAAAGGGTCTGATCTGCAAGTCTTTGATACTGGTGGATAGCTATCCCAACTGACTGGCTGCTTCCAGATATAAGGGGTGTGGAGGGGTCATTAATATCTGATGGGTGCATGTTGGTGACTTGTTCAGCCCTAAGACAATTATGCTGACTGTCTTTTAAAAAAGTACTTGAAAGACCTTAATTATGAGGTTTTTCAATACGCAAACCCTAAGAATTCATCTTTAGAAAAGAAACAATTAAAGTGATTATACTATATTTTAGCTCAGTTCCTCCCACACTTTTCTTTTTTCATATGATGTGCATAAAGTACAAGCTAGACAGGTTTGTATTATATCTCCCTGAAACTGTACAGATCACTTCATGGGAACATGACCACCCTAATAGCTGTAAAAGTAAAGAAAGTAGCAGGGTCAGACAATGCTGTACAGTTTTTAGTATGTTGCAATTTACAAATAACCATATGCTAGGCTAAAAAGCATTTGCTTCAAAACTACAGTGGGTCTGTTTAAAAGTCAATATTTATCAACTCTTAATATTTGAATTTGCAATTCCAATTCTTATTTGATCTCTACTATTCATTGCACATAATATAAAATAATTTTATGATAAAATTAGCTTTTAAATAGCATCTATAAACACCAAAAACATTGAACAATAGTCCTCTGCAGGGAATGTGACTAATATCAGGCAAGCTGCCTGAGATTTATATCAAGTTTTTAAAAACTTGGTGTCTCCTGTTCAGTTCCTTAAATTCATACTTAGCTCTTTTCACTCAGGCTATAAACTTTTGACCACAAACATCTATTTCAAGGTTAGGACTGGCTGAATTATTCCTTGTCAATAAGTTATTTCTCTGTCAATACAACCCCCTTCCTCTTTAGGAGTCATTCCCAAATCAATCCTGATTTACAAGTATATGCTGAAAGCTCAGATGAGAGTGGTTCATCTATGACCCATGGATCAGACCTGGCCTCCTGCATGGTTCCATGCGTCTCATGGCCTTTCTTGTGACCGGGAGCCTAGTTGCCTTGATGTAAGTGAGAGGGCTGAGATTGGCAGCGTCTGAAGTCCAGTAGTGATAAAATGCCTCTTCATACATTTATGTGTGCTAGTTGCTTAGCCCCGTAATGTATTACCCTGCCTGCTTAGGAGGAAGGAGGTGCTGCCTCGTGGTTTCAGAAGATGACCTTCAAAGGCATCTCAAACAAGCAGGGATTACTGGGCTAAGGGGCATAAAATGCGTGTTGGACTCTCTCTGCTACCACCTCTTCCCCCCCATTGTACTGTTCTGTAAAGTGTGTGCTGAGTGACATAAGGAGATTTGCCACTGGACTTTACACTTTCCTCCCCTGCAAACCCACATTGCCAAAAATGGTAATTGGTCCATAAAGAATCAGACCCTGGGTCAGACAAACACACCTCAGCTTATTGGAAACAAAGAGGTGATTTCTTTTGCATTTGCCTCCTACCGTGATGACCACAAATTTTGAAATTTTTGTATATTTTTGTGAACCAGCTGCACATATTTGTTAAAAACTTTGCAGAGGGGGAATAATGTGATGCCGTGAATATGAAGTAACACAGAGTCCCTGGGTTAATTTGTGAATGCCGTACTGTACTATGCCACCGGCTGTGCCTGGTTGTGCCGTGGACATCTTTGCTCTAAACATAATCTCACAGCCCACAGTGTCTCTGGACAGCGCTGCTTTCTCTCCGGCCATCAGGTCTACTGCCCTATCAGAAGGAACTAGATGCAAGGCAGGCTGAACCAGGGGAAAACTGCAAACCACATGCGAGGAGCCTGAAGTGGAACTAGTTCTATCTAACCAAGAACTGCTGCAGGCTATTTTGTCAGTGGGAGAGAGCTGAATAACAAGCATAAATGCACCTATGAACACTGAATAATTTGCAGCAAGCTGCAGGCAGAACTAATGCTACATCCTAGAGGCCGTGGACTGTAGAAGCTAGTGCTTTTACAAGGGAAGATACTAATTGCAAAGATCCCTTCTGCTGACAACTCACAAATTACATTAACACAGAACAACATTATATGGCTAAAAATAATCTCACAGGCACTTCATGCCTAATTTAGAATTAACTATTAGCTTTTGTTTCAAAACTTTCAAATGTTCCAGTGTGGAAAGGGAGGGGAGGTTTCATTAATGTCCTAAATAAAATCAGCTTTGGGCAAATTTCAGTGTTTCCTTGTATAGCTTAGATACTGCGCTATTATACTCTTCATAAACACTGGAAACAAAACAAGCCAGAGAAACAAATAAGCCCACTGTATTTTCGCTGTCTAAGCCATATAAAAAGCAAAGTGATGTGTACGATGAGAAATGCATCTATTAGTAAAGGTTCTTGTTCCCTTAAAATTAACAGGAATCAGTTATAATAGGCAAGAAAGTGCAAGCTTATGCAGGGATCCTGAGCAGATGTAAATCAACACCATCTCACTGGCGTCACACCTTTAGAAAGCAATCCTGATTTATAACTGAGTAGTAATTCTATAAGCATTAATGACCTGAAGATATATGTAAAAGAAATCTGCATTTATAAACACTTTCACATGGGAGTAGCTTTACTCTAGGGGAGTAACTCCATGAGCATATGAAGCCATAATCCTGATGAACAGGAGAAAATATGTAAAGTCTTCCAGGTGCTGCTGGTTGTTGAAGCATTGGGAATGGGGGATGTTAATAATAACTTCCTTGGGAGCTTCTGATTAACAAAATTCTAATGCCAAACACAGCAAAGCAGTTCCACAAGGCATTTTTTTGTGGTTATTCTTTTTCTAGACACAAGGCAAGTAGTGATCCTTGGGTGGTGGATTGTAGAAGACACTTAGACTTTCCTCAGACTGGTTGTCAGGAAGATAAAGCACCCTCAAGTCCGTACCAACGAGCWTTTCTCAGTCATAGCAGATTGTACTTAGTACACATATTTTATACCAGGCAATTAAATGCACTTACCCAAATGAACACAGAACTTGGTTATATATTGTGCATCAATTATCACAGGCAATGAATGCCATGAGACAAAGAAATTAACACAACATAAAACTAATGCAATAACACAGCAGATTGCTAAGTTAAAATCCTACCCTTTAGATATCCATAACACCACAGACAATGAATTATGACATGGAGTGAGGCTGATTAAATGTACCACAGTGAAGAGCCTCCATGGAGTGCCAGGGTCAGCAGCCAGCCCTGGGATGCAAGGAGGAGTCCTCTGCCTGGCTCCAACACAGACCTGCTCAGTGACCTTGAGTCATTTCACCTCTTTGTCTAATTTTAGCGACCACTAAATCTGTCAAGGAAAAGACTTATGCCATCAACCTTTTGAAACCCGGGATTACAAGTTGCAAAAGCATTAAATATTATTGGTGCCAATTCTCGAGACAACACAGATGGCTAGGAATGATGTGTTGTCTTGTGAACCACTACATCTAGGCAAGTTTTCCAGTTCTTAGAAGAACACGTGTGAAACATTTGTTTCTATTCACTGTGATTCATAGGACAGCAGTCATTAGGTTGGTCACGCTCCACCTGACCTGCCCCAGTAGGCAGGTCATTTACCAGATGAACTCAAGGTTTCTTCTAAAATACATCAAGTATTTTGTACAGATTCTTTCCAGTGTTTTTATTTTTCCAGCTGCAGGATGGATTTCCAATACAGAAGAAAGAAAAGAAAGAAAAGATAGACAAGGAGTTGCCATCAGTCACTATCAGTGCCTTCCTGACCATCTTTGGAGAAGAAGAAAGCTAGGAGTAGCAGCAATGAACATGATAGGTTCTTATCAGAGCCACCCTGCCTGGAGTATATGATAGAAACATCTCCAGTGTGACTCCAAAGATGACTTTTACCCCTAATATTGCATGTGCAATGTTTCAAGAAGAGGCATTGTCTTATAATTTTGCATGGTTATAGGTGAGCATGTTAACTCCTAAAAAATCTCACCTAAAATCTGGAATTCAAAAGGAGTTGAAGGAAAAACATTTTCAGCAACAATTTGCCGAAAACCGTTTACTAATTCAATTAATGAAACGTAAGATACTAGAGCAGTTCTGAAAATGTGTCTTATCTTCTGGGATGGGACCCTTACTTAGGCATCCAACATGTGCTTCAGCCCCCACAACTCTGCTGGACAGAGGTGCCTTCCAGGGTCTCCAGAGAGTCGCCCTATTTACCAAGTTTTCTCTGTCAGGTTTCCCTCTTATAGGAGGCCCTCTAAGGCACAGGTTAGTTCTGTAGGAACTGGTGCTTACCTTAAGAAAACAGTTTCATTAGGCACAAGCCAGTGAAGATAAGCAAGGTCCTACCCTTAGTGCTTCGATGGAAGCTCTGATCATGATCACATTATTCTTTTGATTTTTAGTCTTATGAATGAATTATAACACCACTGCTCATTCTAGACTATATCATTAAAAATTACATTGTCATCTTATAAACTCATAAAACATATGTTGCAGCATTAAGAGATTTCTCTTTTTAGTATATACACTGTATTTATATATTTTTGCATACTCGTAAAGGATCCTCTCCATCAATTTGCACTGAAAATAGTTAAAGAGTAAATCATGGCCATACTGATAGGACAAGACAACTTAGAGGAAAATCACAATATATTTACAGTTTCCTCTTAAATCTAACAAAGCCAATTTGCACAAAACACATTTTCTGGAAGAACTGCTCATTTGAGATGCTGCATTACTAAAATCCTCTGCCCCAGCAGTTTTTGAAGATAATACGTGGAACAGACAAAGGCCAGATTTTCCTCAGAAAGTAGAACACTGGAAGATTTCAACAGTGAAAAAATAAAACAAAGGTCTGAAAGATAAACAGGTGCTCTCTTGCGATGCTCCTTTAAAGGTCATCCAGTAATATTTCATGTTAAATCCCAAACTTCACTGGCATCCCAGAACTAAGTCTTAACAGTGTCGAGAGGATGGGGCCAGACTCTTTTCAGTGGTGCCGAGCGACAGGACGCGAGGCAATGGGCACAAACTGAAACACAGACGCTTCCATCTTAACGTGAGGAAAAACTTTTTCACTGTGAGGGTGACAGAGCACTGGAACAGGTTGCCCMGAGAGGTGGTGGAGTCTCCTTCTCTGGAGATATTCAAAAGCCGCCTGGATGCAATCCTGTGCAATGTGCTCTAGGTGACCCTGCTTGAGCAGGGGGGTTGGACTAGATGATCTCCAGAGGTCCCTTCCAACCTCAGTGATTCTGTGATTCTGTGAACAGGTTACAAATGTGCTTTTTCTTTTGTGTGCATTCTAGCAGCTGCAATCTGAATACGCTGAAGTCTATAAATAACAGAATCTGGAGGCACATTAAGCAAACCATTATAGAAGTCCAGCTTAGTGATAAAAAAGCATATGCAGTACCAAAATCATCTGGAAAAAAAAAAAAGCAATTTTTCAGGCTAGCAATGCAGTGCAGCYGTGACAAAAACAGGTCTGATCATTGCTTGAATACAGAACGCCACTGTGAATTGATGACTCTGTCAAGCTTACTTGAAATCACAAGTTTGTTAATTTGTTTCCCAYTTAGGAGGGCAGTGGCCTACTGAATAAGTTAGACCAATTCCTCTTTAAATTTTTGCTCTGTAAGACTTTATATGCAACCAAAAAAATTTTTATTGAAATCTTTCAATTACTTCTAGAAGTATTTTAAAAATAGGCCTTGTATAATGCTGTTTTCAAATGAAGGCTACCAAGTGCTTCAGAAACTTGACATCCCACATCRCTGTATTTCAGACAACAGAGAAAGCACCCAAAGCATCTGGACATATTGAAGGGAATTAAAATATAGTAAAGAAGATGACTCAATTGTGTTGGCTTCTATACAGTAGACACATTCAGAGAAAAAATTCCTAGTTACCTCAAAGCTAGCATTTACCCCAACCCTTCCAAAGAAGAGAATACATGAGAAAATAAGACAGATGTGATTTAAAGTCTCTCTGTAGCACAGAAATAACACAGTGAAAAGGCCTGCTTGGTTGTTTAGTTCATCTCAATGTTAATCAGACCAGAARGGGATTCCTCAATCGAGGCATGCAGAAAAGCCGGTTTCACAAAACATTGCCGGTGTCACACCAACTGGGGCCCCAAATGCCACAGAGGTTTCTTCTTCTTCCCTTGGGACACCAAGGGGTGTCTCCACACAGGCAACCTGCAGAGGGGGTGGAGAACAGGTGAGCCAAGCAGATGGCCCCAGCCCCATGGAAATGTCCCCAAGTCATAACCCAGCTGGTCTCACTGGGGAGCAACCAGCTGTCTGCAAGCGAGCAGGGAGACCTGGAGAGTCACAGGGTGGAACTCACCAGCTCGAGCCTCACCTCGGCTTTCTGGTCCTATGGGGGCACCTTTAGGTCGAGTCCCAGAGAAACCTGGGACATCCTTGCAGGAAGAGCATTTTAGCTTCCTACCGAACCTAAAAGTGAAATGCCTGTGGCAGACCCATGGGGACAGTATCATACAGTCCACCAGAGTGAGGCAGGAAAGCCTTGCTACTGAATTTCCAAATGAACACACATTACTCTCTTCTAGTCCTGGAAGACCAAGAGAGAGCTGAGTTTCGCATGGCAACATTATGTATGGAAAATCTATTTTAAGTAACTTTTTAGAAGTTTCTAAATTGTATTCATTATCATTTCTCTTTTCCTTCGAAGCCTGTATAATTGAACTCCTAGAGTTAAAGCAGCCTGTCTTTTCAGGCAGAGATTCATGGAAAAAAATTTCCCTGTCAATCAAGCTATTTTCATATTTTTAAAATATACATATATCTTTGGACCAAATTGTGACATCAGGGGACATCTAAGTGTCCTTGGCTATGTGCCTGGGTGATGTGTCGAGCACATTTTCACAAAGCACTGAAGCAATCTAAAATCATATTGATCAAAATTTTAAGCAAGACCATCATGTATTGTCTCAGTGATGCCAGTTAAGTGAGACTCTGAAAGAGACATATTGACTTGTTTTATTTGTTTTAATTCAAGGTTTCTGGTGATAAGTTTTGCTTAAAAGAAAAACTACTATCTCTTTTATCAACTATATCTCTCCTCTTTTCAAAAGCTGCCATCACCTCTTAGCACATCACATTCAGGATCTTTTCTCCAYCTATAAGCTCTGAATTGGTAGTGTGCTCCCTGGTCTCATTTATCTTCAGTTCCTTCCATTCCTCTTAGTATATCACCTGTTCTTCTCCATTTACCTCACAATTTTCTTTTTTGCTTTTCTTCATTTTTTTTTTGTTTCCATCCATTGATTTCATGCTTCCCCTTACAACAAAGGCACATTTCTTGCTTTACTCTGCCACGGGCGATCCCCTCATTCAAACATCTCTTCACAGCCAAGACACAATATTGTCTATTATACTGTGTTCTGTTTCATTGTGTGGGGGAGATTCATCTCACCTAATTTCAGCTAAAGTAGACATCTGGGTCTGAGCTCTTCTGCTGCCTTCATCATCAGTGGGGAGAAACAGATTCTTCAGGTGATCTATTTTAGAYATCTGCCTCACTATGCCATGAAACACACCTCGAAGGTATGCATCTCCCTTCACTGGCACTCTCTTCTATTCAAGTCTACGCTGCAGTTTTGGATGAGGACATTACTTTTCGAACACTCAAGGGATGAGCTGGGTTGTGCCAAGCAAATTGCACCTTGGGAGTCCAGCCACCACTCAGCTACCTACTTGCCATATATGAATCCCAGCAAGACACTCAATTCTGAGGGATTTGGCTCCCACGTGTGTCCTTTTCCTGCCTGGTAATTCCAGCACAGCAAAGCTCAAGGGAACAGATATTATGAGTCAGATTGCAATAACTCAGGAGAATGTCCCCAAATATAGATACGTATATATATTTAGAGAGAGAGATGTCTTGCTTTCTGATTTTTTTCTTGCACATCCCCAGTGAATAGGCGAACATATGACTATTAGTGTTTGATAACGGGAGCTGCCCACTCAAATACATTTCCTACAGTTGTGTTGCCCTAACTCTGCCTGCTCTCTGGAGACAGAATTCATTCCAGCCCCTTTCTTCCTGCTTCCAAATGAATCCTATCCCCCTCACCCCATTTCTTTTCCAGACACTGAACTCCCTTGCTCCCTGCAGCTCCTGTTTTAAAGATTAGTGAGGACCACACACTGCACTCGGCTCCTACGCTCCCCTCGTTTCTGCCCATAAGCCTTGTCCAGGCTGCTACTGGCTTTCTTTGTCCTTTGTGGCCTGCTCTGGGGCAGCTCTCTCTTTGAATTAGGAGGTGAGAACAGCTACAGTGAGTTTCCCTCTGTCCTTTCCCTTGTCCCGGGCTGGATGCTGTTATAAATAAAGGAAACAAAGAAGTTTTCCCWTTTCACACAGGACAGAGCAGAGCTTCCAGGACATTTTGCTCTGTCATTGCCATTAGCTTTCAGCAGAGATTGATGTTGCTAAGTGGAGCCAGGAATTTTCTCTCTTTTTCAAGCTTTTGAGTGTATGGGACCATGAACAAGTTGCCGCAGGGCTGCAGACTTAGGGAATATCACATACTCTGTGGGTGGGCTCCTGTTTATGGGACACTCAGATACCTTCTTTCCCGCTGAGGAAGAGGTGATCCCATATTTAAGAGAAGGTCAGATCAGGCAAACACACAGTTACTGTGCATCTGCTGTGCTCAGGAAAACAAAAAGTCACTTGTGGGCTTCCCCCTTTTCACTGGCTGCTGAGGACCAGGGCGGAGGGTGCTCCAGCTACAAATCACAGTGAATATAATGATGCTAAAAGCCCTCCCTTTGAGTGGTCCTGCTATACCTTTACCCAGCTAACAACCCTTCCACTCCCCTTTCCCTGATGCGCTCTCTTGTGCATATGTATTTGTCTTCTCCAGTTTCATTTATAACTCTTCAGGGCAGCAAATAGTGGGGATTTTCCCTCAGGCAGGGCTAAAACCTACTAGAGCCCCAGCGATCTTTGTGCTGTAATTGGGCTGACCCCGGTTTTTGGGTTTCGCCAGGAGCGCCCCTGGGCAGGGGTGTCACCGTGCTGGCAAGGACTGAGCTCTAGGGCATGGCCACCCTTCTGCCAGGCATTTGTGCAGCACCTCATGCAGCCAGGCTTTTGTCCCATGAAAGACTTTTAAGATGCTACTGTGATATAAAACTGTGAATGCTGCTGATGATAATATCCCCCTCTCTCCTCATGCAGTCCCTCCATCTCTTTCACGTAGTTAAAAATCCTTTCACCCACCCTTTTCTGACGTGACGTGTGTTTGTTTGTCTTGTCTTATTTGAATTATAAGCTCTTCAGGCCAGAGAATGTGCCTTTATCTATGTTGGTAGAGTACAATGTAAATTTACTGCACTATATAAATATTTTCTAATAACAAGGGCAATAACAAGAATAATATATTTACTTTACTGTAATACAGCATTTCCGGGCTTCAAGATACAACCCAGAGTCAACAACAAGACCAAAAAATTCACAGAACCTTTCATCATGAAGTGGGAACCTTGAAGTCACTGTGTGAAACTTTGGTAAATTAGTTACCTATATTCATAAATAGCATTTGTTACTGCAGTAAAAATCATTGGAAATTGGCCCTCTGGAAAACATAAAGCAGAATGTAACCAGTGTAAACCAGCAGAGCACTGCTTAACATGAGTATTATGAGGGTCACAAATGGTCTGCTGGTTACTTTTTAAACAAACATAATGTTAATAATTTCACTGCGGCATTATGAATAAAGCATTTAGCCTGTAGCTATGGATATGGTAACTGATGGTTTGGACTTGTTTGTTTATATTGTCATCTAGCAGGCTCGTGTACCATGCTGTCTTGGGACCGAACCTTGCCTTCAGCCCACGGATGTGCAGCGGAGGTAGCCTGCATGGCCGAGGTGCCCAGGGTGCAGGCAGTTCCTGCGGCTCAGCGGCCTCTGCTCCATCGCCGAGCAGGGAGCAGAGAGCTCCCCTGGCACCCTGCGAGGCAGATCAGGGTGCCAGGCTCAGTACCTGTGCCTTTCTGGCACTGTCTCCGATCATGTTGTCCATGAGTTGTATTTTTGAGCTGCGAGGTATTCAATTAATCAAAAATTCTGGCGATGCAAGGGATTAAACTGACAGGAGTACAAGGCGCCCTTATTTATCCATGTGATACCACAGGAGGTGCGAAGCAGATATATGGAGAGACAAAGCCCAGTCCGTTGAATTTACAATCTAAATAGACAATGTTTTGTGAGACCAGCATATTTCTGTCTAAAATGTATGGTTTAATTTAGGAGTGCCTTGGTGACACTGGTGGCCTGTGATATATAAATGGTCAGGTTAAATGACCTATTTGCCTTCTTGTCTGAAGCTCAGAGCAACAGCAACTAGAGCGGTTTGAACAGGTCACATTTGTTATTCTTTTAATTGCCTGCTAATATTTCTTTCAGTAGGAAAGACTAATAGGCCTCTTCTATCTCTAACTGTCTTCCAAACTATCTGAAATTGCAGATTGACCAAAACAAATAAGTGGTCTTCTGTTCTCTAGAAATGGAAAAGGAACAGGACCAGGATCCAGGAGATTTCTGTTCCTCATATAGCTCTGCAATAGACCCTGGGCAAGTCATTTAAACTGTCTGTGCCTTGATTCCCCACTCGTGAAATGGGGTGATACTACTTTCTTTATCTCACACTTTATTCATCTTGCCTAGTTTGGCTGTTTTATGTTCACGGGATATGCCCAGTGTCACAGGACCATGTCCTGTGTCTGCATATAACACAGGATTGTATGAGGTCAAAAAACTTAGTTTTTTTTTTCTAGTAAAAAACAAAACCAAAGCAAGGAAGAAGAAACAAAAAAGACAATGATCATAATTTCTCATGGAATCACTATCTATCTGAATGTGGAGAAAATAGCAAGTTTCCTTTAAAAGGACTGGCAATGAAATTCACACTCTGTCAGGTGTAAATTACAGCCTGTATCTCATCCTGTTCTATCTGYAGCTCCTTTCTTAGTCATGCATAGCAGCAGTGTACAAAAATATTATCTGTGTGTGATCAAGCAAGTATGGGCACATAGGATGCAAACAAAATATGAGCCTTTTTAAAAACTGCTTACGGATATCTTAAAAGAAAATTAAAAAGTTTGTAATCAGGTCATTTCTCAATCAGATAACTGATTTATGGTAAAAACGTTTGGGAACACAATTCAAATATATCTATAATTTTTTTTGCTCTAGGAAGGTATAGAGAACTGGGTTAGCTAAAAGTAAACCATAAAAAAAAATCAAAAAATAAATCCCATGAACAAATGATTGTATTCTGCAACCACAGAAATACAGAACACTTAATTAAGCCTTTATCATAATAGAGCTGCTCACTCGACTAGCATGGGAGATGTGCTTTTCACCTTTTTTTCCTAGTATTTGGCATGAGACCTTAAGATTGCACGTGCTTTACGACATTTAATAGATGACTACAGGCAAATATCTCTACACCACACTAAACTCGGCAGAAATCCAGCTTCATCTGTGCTCATCTTTGAAATGGTGAACTCCTCCCCAAGTCCCGTGGTGTGTTTATGAACGACACTGTGAAATGCATCACTGACACACAGCAAATCATCACCAAGTTCTGGAAAAGCTTCCAGATGGGGCTGTAGCACATTGTCATGTTAGTGTTTATTTCAGTGTACGAATAAGATTTAAGTCTCAGTAGAAATGCAGTATTATTAATTTTCTTGAGGAACACTGCCACTAGCTGCAAGGGGCAAGCATATTCAGTTAAATATCATGGCCAGAAATTCTTGAGCTAGAAAATTCTCTCTGTTACGTTGCCAATTTCTCTTCTTTCAGGAATAGTTTGAAAGTCTTAACTGTCAAGCTAACTATACTCAGACTCTACCTAAGCCTTACTCCTGACTAGCCCTCCAAATAGTTACCCTGATGTCTGCAACAGCTCAGAGAAGAAGCAAAAATTTTTCAAGATATTAACCTAAACTCTTTCTTGCACCACTGAACTTAAGAATTTTCTTATTTGATAAATGCATCACTAAAACAATTTCATGTGGTTTCTCAGCGAGTGAAAAGAGGTGCTCTACCTGCTGCAAGTGGATATAGACTCTCTGAAGAATCTGCAGACAACGTAACAGGCTTCCACAGTCATCTCTGGCACAGCCTTTGGACTCACCAAGATAAGGTGATGAAGCTTTTACCCTTGGCTTCCAAGAAATCAACATCTGAGCCAGTAAATTCTGCTTAATTGGGGAACATGCCTGTTTCTATATGTGCTATAATAACGAAGATACATGCTCCATCTTATCTTGGTGGTACTAAGATTCATGTATGCAGATCCATCAGTGAGAATGGCCTGGCCTCTGTTATCATTAATTGAAGCATATTAAGAGACTTGGCAGAAAAAAAAAAMCAAATTTGAAATGTCAAGAGACAGATCCATCTAGTTTCACATCCTGTTGTTATAATATACCTTAATTATAGTTAATTAGGAGATATTGTTCCTGGTGGAAGAGCATCCAAGGCAGCTTTTGTGGGTGATTAAACACTGAACAGAATCTGATGCATTTGTTGAATGCAGGATCTGTTTATTATGACTATATGACTCTATCTAGAGTATCGTTCCTACTGCATAGAAAACAAAATAAGTCACAGGCCAAAAATATTTCACTTGTCTCATGACGTTTTAAAATTCCCAGTTGCCTTCTTAAATTTTCTACTCCTGGCCTCTTAGGACTCTAGAGCATGACCCAGCTCCCACTGAAGTTAATCAGGGACTTCTCAGTTGGCTTCAACAGAGCAACATCAGATCCTAAATGAACAGCAGGTAGAGGAGAGGGCTAAGGGAAAACAGTTGCTACAGGGATTCACCTTTGTGGAAAAATAATGCAGTTGGACACAATGTCAATGAGGGTTTCAATGCCATTTGTGAAAGAATAATCTTTGATTTATTGGTAGAGTGTGATTAGCTGGAATCCTTTCCTCATACAGTATAAAATACAATAAGTGGAAACTCAGGCCAAAACCATGAGCTCAGCTTCTGCCAGCATCAATAAGGTTTGTGCACATTCATTGATCTATGACTGTATATGACCCTGAAATATGTTTTGCTGGGCTGCCTGAGTTCATTGCTCATGCTCAGAATAGAAATGGCAGGATTGGCTTTATTATTGAAAAATAAGCAGTGCATGTCTTCTGCCTGAAAAGAAACCACATTAGCATTTATGAAGTAATCGTCTCTTGCTCTCTCTCTCTCTCTCTCTCTCTCCTTTTTTTATGTAATATGATTGGCTAGTTTACCTGTAGTAGAAAAGATCTTGTTTATTGTAAATTCTACACACTCTGGATTCCTAAACTCTCCTTTACTCTGGACTGTAACAATTGTGATAAATCATTTGCTATTTACTCTTTAATACAATTTTTTTGTTTGGTTGGTTTGAGCAAAGAATATTATTCAAAAAGTAAAAAGCAAAACCACTCTTTTAATACATTTTTCCATTCCCAGTGATGTATTTTATCTTTGATATGTGATCCAGCTATTTAACTACCTCTCACCACTTCTTCCATGAATTGTTTATACAGCAACTTGGCAGCATAATTTGCATATCACAGGAAAGATCCCATTACATGTTCCCAGAGGTGTGGTTTCACCAGCTTTATCACTTTCTGCCACCTATGCATATCCCTGAAGCACAGTGTCTGGTTAATCCAGAAAAGCATTTCTTGGCTGGCAATAGCAATTAAACATTAATGGTGCAGTTACAAAATTTTCAATCACTCAAAACTTATCTCTCCATTGTCTTCCATAAAAATAATATATAAAAAATATATTTATCTTTTCATACAAATTTTCCCTGCCACAGGAAGATCACAGAGCATTACTTTTACTGTATTCTATTCAACAGTTGTAGACTTGACCTAAAATAATTAGACAAGGAACAAAAACATGAAGGATGAAGAGTTGAAAAGAAGAGAAACAAGCTTAGAAGCAGAGTAATTCAAGGTATGACAGAAGAGTCAGAGAAAACTTGAAGCTGAACACTGCATTATGCTTCCCAGATTGTTAGTCTGTGATGAAGGGGACACTGGCTTGAGCTGCAGGTTAGTTTCTTGGTCATCAAAAGCCCATGTCTGGGCATATTTCAGATTATTCTTCAGCCATTGTAATGTGGAAAAACTGGCAGTAGCATAACTTTCCCTGAGAGGAACCTTTATTCCAAGGGCACTCCTAGCAACATCAAAGCATACAACCATGGGGAATTAGGGGATAGAAATTCAAGATCCACAGTAAAACACCAACAAATTTCCTTGCACAAAGCATTGCTGACCTCAGATGTTCTCTCTATAAGCAGACTAACATTCGTGCAGCTTCAAATAGCACCATCTGACAAAGAGTTGAGGGGAACAAGCATTGCAGGTGCTAAATCCTGCTACCTTTGCTTGTCTCTGCAAATCCTTCCTGCGGTAAAAGGCTGCACACATGAAATTTCAGAAGGACAAATCCAGTCTGGGTGAAATTTGTAGTATGAGATCTAGAGTTGACTTATTAACAAAAACAGCCTCCTGAGAAAGTACCCCAGATAACAGTAGTAGCACACATCAGTTGTAAACAGTGCAATACCTGCCCCAGCACACTTCTATATGGCAAAATGACAAACCCACAAAATCCTTAATATCATGAAAGATGGAAGGCAGAGAAGTGGTTGATTCACTGACAAAACTAAGGGGCTATGGAGTCACTACCCTTTGAGTCACAAAGTCAACCTCAGTGTGCAGTGATTGAAGCTTGTTATTCCCCCATAGCCTGAGAGTGCGTTATATAGTGCAATAGCTAGCAGCCCCAGTGACATAGCAAAAGGCAGATTAAGCACAGCTGTCCCCTCAGGTCCAGGGATAGCCTGGTTGGCAGTGAGGAAAATCCAAACTGTTCCTGCCTGTTTGAAAGAGAGAGTTTGGTTTCCAAGTCTATCAGCATGATTCTTTCTGAACGCATTGTGCTGCTGACATGCCACCCTGACATTTCAGTTTGGTAATACAAAAAAACCCAAGAAGTCAGGTTATAAAATCAAATATGATGTTTTCTGCATGTTAAAAGAAGACTGTTTCCACTGAGACCTGGAAACTCAAAATGTGGCAGTGCTGTGCCAGTACATGAAAACCAAAAAATGGAACTGACCTGGGTTTCATGGTTCAAGCGTGTAGTGGCAGGGATCCCGGTACTACTTCCAAATTCAATACTTGAATAAAYACAGTTGTAGTTTCTTGAAGTGGATGCTTTTAATGCAATCTGAAAAGGGTGAGAGAAAGGGCATACTCCTAAAGCCTATATTTTTTAGGTAGAAATAATTCTGCCTGGAGAAACCCGGCTTGTGATTGTTTGCTATTAAAACTGTACGGTAGAGAGGGAGCGTCTTTGAGTTCACATACTTAACGCTCAGTGGTGTGTCTGCAGAGTGGCAGGAAATAAACAACAGCGAGGACAGGTTAACCAGAGACCTGCTGGCTAAAATCTATATGCYTGGTAACAGAAAGAAGGTGGCTGCAAGGTCAGACATAGTTTAATTGTTTCTAATGTGAGGATCAGCCACAGAGCTACAAGCCAGAAAGACTGCTATAACAAACTGCAGGCACTGCTCACCTCTCCCCCAGACCCAAAACAGCAGTTGCACATTTCATTTTAGTCTTTCTCAACTGATCAAGAACATCCTATTGTTCCCTGAATATAGCACCAGAGCAAAACCTCTATACAGTAAATAGAAAGAGAGGACAGGGAGATTAAATAAGCTACCTATGCATGGATCTCCATTGGAGTATCTAAACACCACCAATCTCACACCAAGAAACTGAATTCTCCATTCTTATTTCTGAAGACAGCTGTGTGCCTCCTGGAGAAATGCCACTATTCTGCCATAATTGCATTGTACTGAGGAAGCAACCACACAGAAGGTCAAACAAACTCACATAAAAATGTCTCAGGCTGAGCCTGATCTGAGAAGGTAGAAAAATTCCCTTATTTGGCATCTGCCTATTTCACCACTGCTGCAACAGATTTCCCTTTGTTCACAATTGTGGCAGGCAGGAAAAAGAAACGCTTGTTGAAGTCACCAGCCACAGCTCACAGGGGACCTAAAAAAGACCAGCAGTGGATGCAGACTTAGATACAGAGCTGGGCAGAGCACAAGACAGAGACAGGACTGAGAGCTGGGAAGTCCAGACGTGGGGAGGGCCTGAGAGGAAGAGGAAGGGCAGCTGCCTGCTACACTCAGAGATGTGCAGAGGAAGGACRAGCAACGCTAACCTTAACAAGAGCTTGCTCAGCTGCAAGATGTAAAGGATACAGTAGACATTTTCCAGATGAAGATCTGTCAAAAGCACTGATGCTGGCAGAAGTCAGATGTGTTTGGAGAGAGTTTGCTAACAATCTTCTGTGTTACTTTTCTCAGAAAAAGACTGGGGTGCTCCCCCAAAAAGCAAAATGACTGTATAACAGAATTATAGCAGAGCAGTTCTGGGGAGACACCCATTGTCATGGGGAAACATAACGTAGTACTGCAGTTACATATATTTGTTGCATACAGAGTATTTATAGATGGTAACCTGGGCAATTTCATACCTCTAGATATTTATCCTATGCTTGCAAAGTGAAATGGTATTTTTCATCCCATCTTGACTGGAAAAGATAATACATTTAGGGTATAAATTGTTTAGAATTACTTGTTAATGCTATTGACTTTTCTGTATCTGCTTGTTAGAGGGACAGGAGGGAGACGGATAATACTTTAAACATAAAATCATAGAGGAGAACAAACAGAGAGAAAGCTTTGTTTTCAACATGTTTAAACTGTTCAAATGACAGGAACTGGTTGCCTTGGAAGCAGATCTGCAGCTGAATGAAACCTTTCACCTGTCCAAAGTATGAAATATTTATTATTTGAGGGTGACTAGAGATTCGATAAAGCCAGACGTGATGTAGAAAGCAGACTCTGGCTCATCACTTCCACAAATTACAGAGGTCCTGTGGCAGCCAGATTAGACTTGGCCACAGAGAAAGGAAAGTGGGCTCAGTTATGGTATTGCATGTTGGGATAAATAAAACAAGAGGAAGTAACATATTCGACTCTCTATATGATTTAGCCAGGTTTGTGAAGCAAAACGCTGATGCTCCTCCTATACTGTGTGTGGTAAGGCTGCAAATGTTATTGTTTCCAATTAGAGAGAAGAGTCCACTCTCTCTTTAGATATTTACTTTTCCAATAAAATATTCTTGGCCACTTGTTTCCCCATTAAAATTGCCCAGTGTTTTTGTCTTGTAGAAGTTGTTGGGTTTTTTTTCTTCTTTTGTGTGTGTTGGAGTTAATTTATTATAGGGCTGAAACTTGGCAGAGATCCAGACAGAACAATCTAAAAAATGTTCATACTAAAATTCAGTGATGGGATTCCTTGTTTATTTTATTGCGGAGTGTCCCTGAGACTTTGAACCTACAAAATGGAACTCAGTTGATGCACAAGTGGGCATGTAATCCAGTTTGCTTTATTTTTCAGGAAGACATTAGACATCTCTGTTGCTGCCGACACAATCCTGAATACGAACAAAAGCCAGAGCCATTACTTAAGAAAGTGATGTTTTTGTGTAGCTAATTTCAGCAGAAAATCACACTTTAAAAGAACCTTGACATTTTTGCACTTTACTACATTTTTTTTTCTCAGAAAAACTGGATTTCCAAGGACTTTGACATCCTTACTATTGTTAAAAAGGTTTTATGTCTGCATTCAAGTGGTGCTGAAATTGTCTAATTAAGCTAAGAGGTAAAAATAAAGTCCAATGCCATCATATCCTAAATTGTACTACAATAAACTACAATATTTGTGCTGCACGCACGTGCGTGTGTGYGTGTGTGTGTGTGTATGTGTGTGTTTGGAAAGTTGTAGAGTTAACACACAACAACAAAGTACAATGCTTCCTTTCAGTTCAGGCTGCTTCCTTATCACATTGCACATGGCAATTTCATCAAGATTTTAACAGTAGATATTGGATCAGATAACACTGTTTCGAGGCAGGATTGCAGGCTCTTGGGCGCTGCGCAGAATTGATTCTGCACTAGCAGTTAAAATGGAAGCGAGAAACGGACAAGACGGGGAGGTGAGGAGGGGAGGAAGAAGACCACTAGAAAAGAGGTGAGATGGTATCAGGACAACGTTGCTGTAYGAATGGCACCACCATGACTAGAGACTGATGCATATTCTGTTGGCAAATGGGGGCTCCTGGCTTCACCGTGGCAGGTAATGTTCATCTCTAGCCTCTGTTCACAGCACAATAGACCTTAACGTGTTAACCAGTCCCCTGGTCCAGCTACGCTGCTCTGGCACTATCCCTGTGCCTTACTAGGGTGCTCCCCTGACCCTGGGCAGGAGCACTTTCTGGTCTCTCGCACATAATGCTCATTATGTGCTGAGGAAAGCGGGCTTTCCTAGCCTGCGCCTTCATGTTTATTGCTTTCGTGCAAATTACTCCCTCCAAGCCTGCTACAGTAACTCTTACAGAGTGCTGTGCTTACACTTCCCCAAAGAGTTTGCTGGGAGAGAGGTTGCTAGACTCCAAGTGCACCAAAAAGTGCAGAACGTGCCTTCTTCCCTGCCTTTCCATCTGCCTGGAATACCCCCCTCCTTTCCCACCGTGGTACATCAAGTACCTTCCCTTTCTTTCAGAAAGCTGAGAATCCATCTGTTCGGCAAAGTGCTCCATCTGCAACGTCGACGAGTCCAGTGATGTGCTGCCAATATTGCAACAAAAGGCTCCTCTAAACCCGTTGCCCGGGGTCTGTAACACAGCCCACGTCCCCCGGGTGTGGATGCTCGCAGACGGGACGCGTGCGGGACTGGTGGAGCCTATTTGTTTGGTTTTCCCATTTCAACAAAATGCTTTCCCATATCCAAGGAAGGAGGCAGCCGCACTTGGCAAACACATTTCTATTATGTGCTTCCTACCAGAACTATTCATACTTGTGTCCTGGAAAGAAAAAAAATCCACTTTTTGTTAAGGGAGTTGCAGAGTGTTTATCAGGAAGAATTTGCAGGGAATAAAGATGGTAGGGAGGGATTTGAATCCCTTTCAGGGACTGCTGAGGACTGTATCTGTGACAAGCAAATTAGGGAAGGGGCCACAGTTACAAAGGAGGAAATCATGCCAAATTTTCCCTTCAGCATGGTGCTAGTGAAGGGCTGAGCTTTGTAAATGTGACTGATAAATCTGTGGATCGGGGCGGGGGAAGAAGGTTCAGCCTGAAGGCAGGCAGTTTTTCAGAGGACCAGTGCATGGCACTTTTGCCATTCACGCTTCCATATCAGAGTTGAATACATATTGTACATTGTACAAATATATATATATATGTGTGTATATATATTTATGTATATGTATATGTATGTGCATACATACACACATATGCACATATATAATGTGCATTAGACATGAGTTGCCTTTACAAACATTGGCTGCAGCATTTGCTTCCTACACTATTCTGGCTCAGGCATTTTAAAAGCCCAGTACTGATAGTTCTGCATATGTAATTTAAACAGGAGTCAATGCATGCAGGCCTGGATGCTCTGACTGCATGTACTTTAGATTGCCTACTTTTTCTGTCACTGTTTGTCAGCTGCAGAGCACTAGGTTTAAAGCAAGTTAAAATCTCATAGAAATTCCTGGCTGTGAAATTATATTAAACTCCCAAAGTTTTCAAAGGTGATAGTATGTTATTTTCCATCACACTCCATCACACTCCAAGCAATTTTTAAAATCATTTCAGGGGTCTTTTTAAAAAAACAGGAGACCTCTGCATTGGAAGACATAACCTATACCATTTCAACTGTTTTATGTTGATGCACTTTTTAAACTGTATGTAAGAAAATGAAAATTTGGACTCAACAATGCAGTTTATCCTTTATGAATGTGGCTTGCACTAAGTAGCAGGTTCTTCAGAGAAAAAGGTACATTTAAAACAGGTGAGCTTTGTTGTTTTTGAACAATAAAGAGCACAAGATTATCCTCAATGGTTGCTATCGCACTGAACTGTTGCATTAATCTACAATGCATGTACAAATTATTACTCTAAATAATCTGTATTTACATGTCAGGAAGCAATTTAAAAATATTTTTAGCTTTTCTACTTTAGCTGCCACAGAAATAACAAAGTGTCAAGTCTCTAACCTAAGAATGCAAGCAGTATTAATGCATCTCTCTTATAAAGAGTTCTTTCAGAGAGAAATACTGATCCTCATCTAGCAAAGCACAGCAGCATATTTTGGAGCTCACCCATCTATAGCAAAACACTTTGGAACGTGTTTAAGTTTAAAGCATTTGTTGAATAGGCAGAGATTAAGCATGTGCTCAAATGGTCTGTTGAACTGGGGCCTTTCTTAGGCTTCCAGCAAGCAATCTGAAATGCTCTGTAAAGCACAGGCACAGGCACCTCCTAGTGCTGAGCTGGCTGCAACACCCAGAGAGGTCTAAGAAAGGTGGGACATGAAAGATAACAAAAGGAAGTTAAAGCCTGAATCCAAACATCACAGGGAACTTTCCTTCCAATCCAGGCAAGACAAAGGCTTGCGGAAAACACAGAGCTGATATGTCCCAGGCGAGCCTGGAGCACTACTGGCCCAAGACATAAACATAGCAAGAGCAAGGCCTGGCCCTAGAAAACCTATCAGCTAAGTCGATAAGGCAGGGCAGCATGGTGGAAGGTAAGGATCATTATTCCCTTTTGCAGACAATAAAATGAGGCACAGACAGAGGAAGTTACCTGCTAAAGCAGAGCTATGACAGGAACTTGAACTGAATCCCGTCTGATTCTCTAACCATCAGACCAGCATCCCTTCTGTTTTCCAAGTAAGCACTCAAATCATAATTAAAGTAATTTAGATGTGTATCATGTTATCCAGGGAAGGAATTAAAACCTTTTTGCAAAGAATTGTCCAAGTTACTTGTCACATCTAAGGCACAATGAAGGTGCTGCAGAGTGCTTATCACCCACAAGAGCATTTTCCTCTTCCAAATAGGTATTGATTAATTGTCTTTTCTTCTATTTTCTTCTGTATCTCTTAAAACCCCAGGAGCGTGTCTAGTTTCACTCCCAGTTTCACTTAGGATAGTTATTTATCTCTGCAAAGTCTCTTTTCAGTCTTCTCCCTACTCTTCACTCCCTAAGTTATTGCATGGCACAGAAAGCCCGTTTGTTTTCCCAAGCTGAGTTCTTCGCAAGCTGTATAGCTCTCATCTTGCTAGAAGTAGGTGAGCAAGAACACAACTTCCCAACCAGAAAGGAAAGCTCCTGCCTTTACTACTACATGAATGAGGAGGAACAGATAGCCAACAGCCCTGGCAGGAGTTGTGGGGAACAGGGGAATTGTGTTAGGCTGTAGTTGTTCCAGTAAATTTGGGGGTGGGATGGTTTACATCATGCCGTGATTTTGAAACATTCTGCATTTTCAGTCCTTGGAAGGAGATTTGCATCATATACACAACACTGGAAACTACATGACTGGAAACCAGAGTTCTGTTTCCTCATGGGCTCAGCTTTGCTATTGTGGTGGTGTCTGCAGCTGTGCCATTTTCAGCGTCAGTGCACCTTGTCCTCACTAATCTCCTTGTGGTTCTTCTCTGTGACCCTCAGGAGGAACTAAACCCAGTGATCTAGTTATGAGCTTCTGCTGGGGCTCCACTGCGACATCTTCTTTTGCAAACACTGTTTTTGGTCTCCCAAGGGAAGATGACCTCCAAATGAATGAACAAAAGTGCTTGTGCTAAAGCCTTATGGTGATCATGCTCGCATGATACTTTAAGCTCACCACAAGCTGCAAACTGAGAACCTAATTGCTACTGATAGGAGCAAGCTGGTAACACAAGAAATATTTCAGTGTGAGCTCTGCCAACAAAAGACTGTCAAACTTCTTCTCTCCTCCCTCCTCTGTTTCCCAAAGGACAGATCCACTTCCAAACACACACATTGGCACCGAAGCTGGACACCAACACTGCATGAAATTAAAGTGTTGGCTGCAGCAGAATTTCATCACCGACGCACACCTGAAGGACCTATCCCCCCCCTTTTTTCACAGTCCCTGAGTATCCTGTCACACCATGCGGTATCTTTCAGTGAAGCCTATATAAACTGTCTCCTAACATATACACATATGTGTGTGTGTGTGCACACATATAACTAACAAGCTAATTAATCAGCTAACTAGTTAAATAACTCTCTCTGTATATTTATTGTTAACCTTCAGCTTGTTGGGTACCTTATTCTAAGTATTTTTTCTTTAATATCTTCTTCACATTCCCTCAAACTTTCTTACCATTTCAACTCTGCACACAGCTGCTTCTCCTTGAAGCAATTCTGTTGCTCAGTTACCTTTCACAATAATCAGGTGTATGTATCTCCCTAGTATATCTAACAATTGCTCGTTAAACCAGGTCTCCAGTACTCTTAGAAAATAATTAAAGACCTGCTGCCAATAAACAAGTTATAAAGACATTACAGACACAATACTATATAGCAAATGCACTGGAAATCCGGGGACAGAAAATTCTGATCTGGTATAGACTGGGCAGAATAGTTGAATACCAAATTAATTGCTAGTAGTGACAGGCAAATAGTGAAAAGAAAGTTATGAATATTCATTTTAATTTAAAAATGAATTTATTGTGGGTGAACAGAAGTTCCTTTTATGTTTGCTTCCTACAAATAATCGTGCAAAGTAAATTTGAAGCTTGTACACTGCATGATTTGCTTCCAGAATAGATATAATTGATATGGGATTTACACAGCTAGAAAAAGCAAGGGAAGCAGGGTTCCCAAAACCCTTTGGAATAAACACACAAAGGTAATTAAACAAGCCAGTGAAGGAACTGACTCCCTGCACCATCCTTAGCTAGAGCTGTGTACATGGATACCTAATTACAGTTTGCCAGCAGCTGAGGTGATGACAGAAATCTACCATCAGGCAATTCAAACAAAAAATAAACTAGAGATAATAATTCTATAGGAAGAACAAGAGCCTGAATTTGTCAAGTAAATGCTTCACTTTGCTTTAATTGCTACACACAGAGTGAAGTGAAACAGTGGTATCTCGGTGACCAGATAAAATATGTCACCTTCTCCCCATCCAGCGAACCGTGCAGCATTGAACAGATGAGTCTCCTTCCTGCCTGCATTAAAGGAGAACAACTGGAAAAGATTTAAAATTCAGTGTGTGAATCAAGCAGTTTTCAGTCGGCTCCAACTCAATCACCCCATCTCCAAGTCAATCACTGACAGCAGAGGCAACTCAGCAACAATGAGCATTTGCATTTTGCAATTCTACTATATGTGTTTAGTCAAGAGAGTGATGGTTAATCTACTGTTCTACTTAATTAAATACTCTTAAAATTATACTTTAAACATTATCTCATATCTTGCTAGCACAATTATAACCTATAACTCTCCATCTTCCATCAATCACTAATTTGCTGTGTGGCAGAGTAATTTCTCGCTATGAGGCATTCATCTTTAAGGAGTCAATGTGTACCTAGTGTTACCTACCCTACAGTGGCGGGTCACCCCAGTGAAATTGTATCCCCAGAGTGAAGAAGCACATGGTACCATCTTACTGAAAGCCACTGTGTTGTGCCCTGCAAGGAATGCCATGGCATGCCAGAGAAAGCATATAAATGTGTTATAGAAGCACATGGTCGGGTCGGGTCTTGGTCAGGTATTCCTAAAGAATGAGCGTGCTGAGGAGGTGTGTGCTTAAGAGGCACCGTCAACCTGCAATGCAGTCAATGGACAAGTGGTGGAAACGATTTAACTATACAGAAGAGCAATGGCCAGGCAATACACAGATGATTATCAGATCCATATAGTTAGCAATTCGGAAAAAGAGAAGGCAGTGAGGAGGGGGGACCTCTGTAGCTGAAAAAAAAGCCTAGAAACCAGATGTTTCCTGTAAAAGAGCGGTAAGAAAAGTGAAAGGGGGACAGCCTGTCAGGGAAGCTGTGGACAGACATTTTTTATCTTGACTTTGTAACCGAGTACTGTTCACACATTACTGTAAGGCTTAGCTCTGCGTTGCTCCCTGTGCTTATGTGACACTCCAGGCAGCAGTAATTTCATAGCTGCACAGCAAGTCTACTCCTGTTGGCTGAGGTGCTCACATGCACTCTGTCCTGGGGATCAAATTAGTTTTTTTTTTCTAAATACTGTTTTGGAGGTGCACTTCACATGTAAAGATTCTTATTGCTGACTTTTGGATAATCCTTGACTCTTAGGAAGGTACACATATATGCATACACTGTTTAAATAAACATTGTATATGCTTCTATGCCAGCAAAAGCAGGTGTGCATACCTCTTTTCTGAAGTTTGCCATTCAAAAATATGGGGGAAAAAAGCTTTCAAAGGGGACTTAAATCTACTCCTTTCAGAAATTCCTCATATCGCAGTGAAGAATAAGAGCCAGTATTCATTTGTCATAACTTTTAAGATCTTGAGGATTTTGTAATTTTATGCAATGGTTACTTAGAGATTAAAGCATACAGATACCAAGCATATTAGACATTTCTAAACAAAACAGTTACTATCAAATACTTTTTGATCAACAAGCAGATGTAAGAAAAGCTATTGAAAATGAAATACAATCTAAAACAGTTCTTGCCTAATACTAAACTGTGTGTAAAACATAAACTTTTTGTCACGAAAATTCTTCAGAAATGATTTACAGAAGAAGACACGTTCCAGTTTCTCAAAAATTACGATCTTGGCTGCTTCCAGTTAAACTATAAAAAACAATTTGTTTTGTTAAACCAAAGCTTTATTCCTCAAAAGCTTTGCTGCATTGCCAAGAAAGCCAATGTTCAGAAAGAAAGTAAGAATGAAACTTTACCAGTTTGGTCACAATTATTTTATTGTCTATTATAAGGTTAGAATGATCTGTAAATGATTCTGATATCTAGTCCTTCGGGCTAAGCAAATAATCCTGATGGATCCCATTTGGTCTTTACAGCACATGCAGCTTGCAAGAAACATCAGTTTCCTAGGATTTTTTTTCCGTCTCCCCAGGAAGGCAGGATTGTGTAAGACCTGTCCCAACTAATAAAATTACTAGTTATAAAAAAAGAAGTTCCAAAAAAAATTGCAGGAGGATGTGGTAGGCAGAACACGTACAGTTTTCATGCTAAACTATTCTGGTTCTGTGCTTATTTCTACTCTGTTTTTCAAGGAAGGGCACAAGCACTTATTCACATGCAACTAGCCTTAGGACAAATGTAGACTTCCTGTGCAGTTTTAACGTTTTTGATGATCATTCATTTCCCAGGTTATTTTTTATTTAACAGCAGTATTACAGGAATGTCTCTTATAATTGAAGTCCACTTGAATCTACTGAATTAAGGAAGTTTCAGCTGTTCTTTTTTTTCTCTTGATAAGGCATGATAGTCCTCTTTCCAGATGTTTACTACAGAATATATCTACTAAAGTCCATATAAAAAACATAGTGTGTATATTCCATATGTACACATTCCATATTCATAATCCATCTTTTGTTGTATTATGTTATACAACATTTTACATGCTGGACAAGAAATTATTCTACCATGCTATGAGAAATTCTGACACACAAAGATTATTTTACCAGCCTAAATTGGCACAAATATATTGATCAAAATCTTAAACATTTTATTGAACTGCAAAGAAAATTGCAGTTCAGTAGATGAAATATTTCATATTGATGTTGTTTCAGAAGTTCGTGAATTAACTAGCTTAAAGTTTAAAAAGCCCTTTCAAATGGAAAAATCTAATTTCTTAATTTGAAAAAGTAAAATTGAAATACTTTATCAGAAAATTCATTAAAATACCACTTTTATTACCACCATCATCAGTTTTGATTGTCAGCTTCTGCCAAAAAGTTAAAAAGAATCCCAACTTTAATAGATTGCCAAAGAAAATCTTCTGCAGTTAACCTATTGCAAAAGGGTGTTGTGCAAAAGATGTGGTTCCACTAAGATACAGATTAATAGAACAAGCAAGAAGAGATGATTATATTTATACGGCAAAACAGATCTATCTGTGGCAATAGTAGTATTTATTAGACTTCAGCTTATTTTCAGTCTGAATGCAAGCATGTTTTAATATTCCAAACAACCGTAGAATGCTTCTATTTGCTTTGTTTATTAAAAAAAGAAGAAAACACCACAAATATATATTATTCATGGGTACAGATATCTCAGCCCATAAAAGCAGTGAGCTCTCAACACATATTTCTACCTGGTATTATAAACCAAATGTATAAAATGAACAGTTCCAGAGAAAAGTACATGATTTTGCAGTTCACTGAATCCTTTCTTTAACAACCTTTCCATTTCTTATTTGTGTAAGCAAATGAGAGCAAACCCCGTAGTTTCTCAAAACCCACAAAACATTTCAACTTTATTTAAGAAGTAGATGAAAACAGCAAACTACAGAAAATGAGCAGAATTTACAGAATCACAGAGCCACAGAGGCTGGAAGGCACCGTTGGTGGTTGTCTGGCGTGATCCCTCAGCCAGATTAGGGCCAGCGTGGAGCAGGTTGCTCAGGACTGTGTCCAGTTGGGTTTTAAATACCTCCAAGGACGGAGAGTTCACAGACTCTCTGGGCAATCTGCTCCAATGCTTAACCACCTTACTGTGATTTTTTTTCCCCCTAATATCCAACTGGAATTTTTTTATGTTGCAATTTGTGTCCATTTTCTCTCCTATCACTTTGCCTCTCCAAGAAGAGTCTGGTTTCATCTTCCCTATACCCCGATTAGGTAGCTGAAGAGAGCAATTAGACTTCTTTTCCTAAGGCTGAACAAACTCGGTTGTCTTAGTTTCTTCTTGTATATCATGTGCTCTATTGACACTCAAGAAACATGCTAATTATTTATTATAAAGACATAACGGCGCTATCCAAAACCCAACCATGCCAGCTGACAGATTACAACCTATTTCAAGGGCCTTTTGATCAAATCCTTATTTTACGTGTGCACTTGAGTCAGTAATAAGGATGGGAGGAGAAAGGGAAAGATTAATTATATCACAGAGCTGTTCAGTTGGGTATCTCTGCTTTCTGTTTAAAGATTTTTCATTGAAATTCATATCTGACTTGTAGGAACCTAAACATCTCGGTTCTTGTTATCAGAGGTTTATATACTGATGCCTTCAGAAGTATGAATGCCCTGATAAGTAATTTGGTTTAAAATGAAATGATACATTATACCTATCTAGTCTACAGCAGGAATGGAAATCTTTACATTTGATTTGCTAAATCTTTTGTTCTTTTCTGATTACTGTGTCCAGTAACTGAAGTACACTCTGTGAAACTCAGAGGTCACTGTGAGAGAGTATATTGCCACAATTGCTGGCAAAACACTGATCATTTAATTCTTATTGAAGTTCTAACATTTAAATACCTAACTTTCAGCTTTCAGCACTGGAATTCATCTATATCTCTGTATACCTTTATTCTTTGGACATTTCATGATTTCTCTTGAGAATATATGGAAAAGGAAGCTGTTTATATGCACAGATCCAGAAACTGATTCGCTTTCCCAACACAAGCATGAGCTAATAGGATGGTAAAACTGTGAATCAAATATTCTGTGGCTTTAAGGCAAGCTGATAAAGTCATAAAATGATGCTCCCTAGAGACACTGAAACCTAGCAGAGAATATTTTCTGAATAGTTTCTCATTTTTTGTCCAACGCAATGTATGTTTTGAGTCAAACTTAGACAAATATGATCACTTTCGTCACCATCACTTAGTGATTTGACTGCTTTTAAAAAAGTCAACCACCAAATAGGGAATTTTCAAGTATTTTCAAGTATTCAGAAATAACACAAAGCCTTCCACCACCAAACAAATTCCATGTTTCATTGTTCTCATTCCCTTGAAGCAGGAAGTGCACTCACTAGCTGTTAGATATGAAGTGGCTCTAATTCATTTGTATTTCACTTTTTCAAGAATCTCTTTTTTTCCCAGTGTTTTCAGGGCAGTCAGCCAGCAACATTTGCTATGTGACAGACATCTGCAAGAAATGTGAACATATACAAAATTCCAGCTTTCAGACAACTCAAGCTAAATTACTAGCTTTAGGTTTCAATAATAAGCTCACTGCAGCCCACAGCAAAGACAAAGCACAAATAAAAGCAATCCTCTGCCCTATGGAGATCGTAATAGACATGACTAAAACAAGCTACTCTTGAAGCAGGAATTTATTCCTTGAGTTTGCATCATCTGCAACAGCGTGATGGAGAGATCATTTGACTAATAAAAGGATTTCAAGGTCTCATGTAAAAAGGAGGAGTTCTTCTGTAGATAATTTTCATAAATTTAGATAGAATGAGGGATAAAAAGTGGACTTATTTGAATTTTAGGAAACAGAGGATCTGGCACTCCGAACATGAAAAACTATGAAGAAAAAGGTGCATGAGCTCTGTAGCACTCTTTCTGATGATGTGGATGAGAAGATCTCATACACATCCAGATCAAAAGGGAGATAAGATCTTGAAAGTAAAAAAGAAAAATTTTAATGTGATTTCCCAGGAAAAGGGCTGCCAGGACAGAAGTCAAAGGAGAAGATCTCAGAAGGCTGATAAATGTAATTATAGCAGCTGCATCTTTGGTAGGCTTGCAAAGAAAGTCAAATCTTTACCCCTTTAAAAGCTCTTAAGTCCTTTCTCAATTACTGCTCCATGAAGTTAAAGCTTGTTGGAAACTGGCTTTATGGGAGCTTGGGAACTAGCTGTAGTAGACCTCCTGCCCTTTATGTGGACACAAAATGCAAGCTGGCACAGGGAAGTGAGCATGCTATGTTAAGTCTGATCTGGGAATGCACCAGAAAAGATTACTTATCAGAGAGAAAGCAAATGAGAATCATGGCACTAGATGACAGAAGACAAAACAAGCATGCAGAGATGATTCAGTATGTTAAAAGTGCAGAGATTAGAGCAGAGGCTCTCCAAACAAATGAGGTCAGCCATGCCAGAGGTATGGAGGGAGGATTCTGTGTCCTGTGGGAGTTAAGCTGAAAAATGGAGGGAGAGGAGGAGCAATACCAAATGTGATGTAAAAGTGATGAGAGAGGGAGGACACAGCCATAAAAGCAAAGGGGTCAATGAGAATAGGATAAAATTAAAATGAGGCGCTTCTGAATGTTGTTATGCTTATTATATAAATTACATACATTATTCACTACTTACATAGCTGTTTCAAGACCAACTGCATTATTAAAATCAATACAAAACTGCCAAGGTGCTCCACAAACACAAGCTTGGGTAATGTACCTGCCCTGCAACATTTACCATCAAACTGAGCTTGGTAAATCTCATCCATTTAGCCACAAATAATAACTGTCCAAACCTCTGCCAGATCTGCACTATTTCCAGACTTCAGCTATATTTACACACCCACAGTTAGCAGCTGACAAGTCATATATGAGGGAAATTGCCTCCCTCTGAAAAAGAGCTCCCGTCAGAGCTGCTATGTTCCACATGGAAATAATTCAAAGCAGTTGTCATGAAAGAGCAGCTGTACTCAGAGCAGTTGCCACAATGGACCTGTTTACTCAACAGACCTGTTCCAGCACTTTTGCAGTACTTTTATTCAGCTGTTAGGTGCGAGAGGTAAGTTTTCTTTCTTTCTTTTTTAAACTCCTCGTAGCTCCATGACGCTAGCAGAAATAAGCCCGAAAGAACGAGAATGAAGTCAGTGGGTGTATCATGAACAAAACACTTCCCTGAGATCCAGTCAGTGTCACTAAAGTAGAGCAGCTCCAGACACAGACAAGTAGGCATTGCCTAGGATTGGCTCCTGCCTACTTTATTGGTGCCTGATAAATGCTATCAATGCCTGAAAAGTTGGGGAGGGGCTACTCTAACCTGAGTGGTCTCATTCTTTGCCTTGTGCCTGCAAAGCTGGTAGAGAAGGGTAGACATCTCACGTTTCAATAGCTGCCACCTTCACACCAAATCCTGACCATGGCTGTAGCAGATCCCTCTAGGAGGTCTCTCGTGTTTTCCTCTTTCTGTATTTCTTTTTTCCTATTCCTCAATGGGAGGACTAAGAAGGTGAGCAGGAATCATTGCAGAGGAATGAGGAGGAGGGTTTATTTTTTAAGAGCTGAAGTGAAAATAAGATGCTGGATGTTGACAAGACAGGCCTGAGAGTCCCAGGAGATGTGAGCTGGGTGACCCATATCCCAAAGAGAGAGTGATGCAGAGGAGAAGGTGTTTTCTATTTATACTTATATTTACTATCCAAAAAATGAAGATGCATTGGGTCTGTGAGGTATTGCAATACAATCATCCCACCCCAAATGGCAGTTTATGTTTTCACTTTTTCAATGTAAATCCTGAATGGAAATCTTTATAGTTTTGCTTTGAAGATAATTTAAGTAACTGCTTTATTCCCTAATCTATGGAGAGGGAATACCACAAATGTCACAGCCACTTTAGTTACTTATGAAAACATTTGTAAAAATGTTAATATCTTCTGCTCTATTTGAGCACTATTGCCCTAAGTAATGAATCAATACAGAATAGGCTTTATTATAAGGTAACATTAACCTTGGTGAAATACTCAGTATTCCTGAATCAGCTCAGATTTGCTTTATGGAGATACTTCTAGATAAACCTAAGATAAAATGATGACATGCTGCATTCAAGACACTCTATGAATTTGAGATATTTACAGAATTTTGGATCCACTGAAAACATTACAATGAAAAAAATATGTAATATTTCCTTAAGTACCATATATTCTATCTGATTTTATTTGTTTCATATAAAAACAAATAAAAAATCAAGTAGCCACACAATACATCCATAACTGGTATGTTATGCCCACACATAAAATGTATTACCACAGTTTATTTGGCCACATATTGTTAGGCATCACGTTAACTATTTTCCCCCACCTTTTGCAGTGCTTTGTCTGTGAGCACAAGCATCACATGAAAAATGCATATTTTCAAACCTGAAAGAGATTGTAACTTCTTCACCATAAGTGAGCATGACTTAAAAAGCATGCCACACCAGCTTTTGGACTGCACTGTGCCACAAGTTATCATGGCTGTAAAACAGGCTGGCACAGTTGAAAAGAAAACATGTGACAGAAGCATCACTTTGCTGAACAAAGTGCCCGGTAGTGCTCTCAGCTCTAACGCATGGTGTCAAAATTCACAGGATCTGCAAAATTCCCACTCCACCACCACCACTGGCCAGAGGCGTTTTCATCAAGGTGTTGCTCCCAACCTCTGCTACCGGGATCGCTCTTTTGTACGTCTCTTAAGTTGTCTGTAAATATAACACCTCCATAGGCTCCATCTGGCTATAGCAACAAAGTACAGTAAAGGTTTCATTTTCTCTCTTCTAACTTTTCAGACTCTGGAGCATCATTAAAGGGGTTCAAGGATTCCCAATTCATCTACTGGTTATGTAGGCAGTTGGGGTAGAAGAGGAAAAGGGAGACTCTCTACATTTTTTTTTTTCATTTCTTCTTCTTTCTTTCTTTTTTATTCTAGATTGGCACCCTTTCCTCTGCAAACCATCCATTGCCTACCTTGGCTTACTCTCATAGGTTTCCTAAGCAGTGATAGAATGATATTGACATTATCATTGTCATTTTTTCACTGCTGTCCAAGATGTTATGAACAGCAACAGTGAATATTGTCCAAGATAACCAGACATTGAGTAATATGAAGCCAAAATAAGACAGAAGGACCAAACAATAACATCTAAGGCTGCCTTGCACAAATGGAGCCAGCCACTGAACTGAACCAGATGTACGAAATGCTCCCACAATCAGAACCACACGTTAAATCCACCCCGTCCTACTCCAGAGCTCTTGTAGGGTTTGTCAGTTGTGCTGTCCAGCAATCGCTCCCCAAACAGTCAGCGCTTTTGTTAATTTTCTCCCTCACCTTTAAATTAAAGCTAATAATGAGAAGCAAGAATGGCCGCACCTGGCAGACAGGAGTGGCATTCAATAAGATGAGCAGCACTTTGTGATGCTGTTTTGCTCTCTGAAATACGCACTTCTCTGCCTGTCTTATTCTGACCACACTTTACTCTCAGAGCCAAGAAATAAGCCAAGAAACACTCTTTGCAGGCTGTCATTAAAAAAGAAACCACACAGCATTGCTGGTACCTGGATAAATAGCCATTAATTATTCAGGCCTGAGTCCCAGCCCCAATCTGTGAGTCTTAGAGGAGCTGCTGAAAGGGGAGCCAGGACATGTACTCTGGGCACTGCTCTAAATGGGAAGCACTCAAAAATTTTACAGAAGGATGATGCATGCAAGGGGCTTAAATGTCAGTATTGAAGGCTACACCAAAGTTTTTGTTAAGCTTTTGAAACTCCTCTGAGTTATAGCGGAGAAGCTTGAGCTTGGGATTTTGGAGGGTAACAGAAAAATGTCATGCGTTATCTCACAAGAAACCTAGCTCATTCAGTTCTTGTTAAGCACCTTGTGTTCATGCATTGAAAAGATACATTGTCATAGCACAGTTTAAACAAAGGTATTTCTCCAATGTGAGCGTATTGACAAAACCTGCATATGACGGGATAAAGACTGCTGAAAGACAAGACACTGTTGAAACTGGAAACTAGGAATGAGCCATGCCCCTAAGCTCCTACCAGTCACCACAACAGCAGTGATGAGAAAGGAGAAGTTCATGTCCCTCAGTTTAACCTCTATAACACAGATGGTCTTTTTTTTCTTCCCCCCAGAGGGCCAGACACAGGCATGGAACTACTGGCTTAGTCCTGTTAAGGTTGACCATCATCTGTAGAGCAGTATGGAAAAAAAATAAATGTAGTCAACAAATGTCTGCTTTTGAAAACTTTATCACAGTTTTTCTGCTCTGGCTTCTTCTGCCCCCCCCCCCTTTTATACAGGGATTGCTGCACCTACTATATTTGTACTGCTGCAGCACAAGTAAGCTATATTTTTTGTAAGTTAGAGAACAGCATGCAAGCAAATAACTGCATGTGGCTATTATTTTGTATCTCTACCCATATTTTTGACTTTTCTGTCTGCACAGCATCTCTGTTGGAGCTTTTGATATTCATTTTAAGTCCAGCCAGTATTATAAAGTAGCTGAGACAAGTTCCCTCATTCACTTAGACATTACGTCAGCATGCCCTTTCTAGAAAGGATAAAATATTTATTATGATTAATACAAAAGGCATTACAGACAGAGCATTTCATGAACATCAGAATAGATTAAAATTTAAAACAATAACATACCTAATAGCTTTTTTCTACTTTGGAATCTGGAGGGCTGTATCTTTTACCATCTTAGAAGTTACATTAAAAGATATTCTTATAGCATTTGCATTTAGGCCTACTCTGAAGTGAAAGTGAAATGCACACTAAATTCAGATCATAGACTTTTTAAACTTACCATGGGGAGGAAAATTTTATGCCACATTTGATCTCAGCAAACACTGCTTGGGTAACCTGGAGCCTTGCTTTTGTTTTATGTATGCAATGGGAAGCAATAACCCTTTGGGAATGAACACTGCGGGCCGGTGTGGTGGTCACTGGGCTGTCGGCCAACCCTGGACACTGTCCCTGGACCCGCTCTGCTCACCTTGCATGGGGACCTTGTCGGTGAGGACACTGCCCTGCCTGCCTCACCGTCACCTTCGGCTCCAGCTCCCCTTCCCCAGCGGAACAGCCCTGGCTGCTCCCTGGCACTGGGACACATGGAAACGTTTATTCCCTATTTCTGTAATGTCTTCAAAAGGCTGTTTTATTCATCTTTTGTCCTGCCAGTAAAGGCCAGCACTTTATCAGCTTAACATTTTATGAAAGGCTGGACTGAAAAGTATGAAATGTATCTCTCTAATTAATCAGTTTTACATTCTGAATACAATCCAGTGCGATATTTGATTTCCTAAGGCGGACTGAACAATAAAGGCCAGACCATATCCGGCCGTCCCTCAGGATGGAGAGATGTTTGCTGGACAAAAACAGCCAAGTTTGCTCTGGTATGACAGAAGGAGGAAGACAGGGTCTGGACATTTTGGGAAGTGACTGGCTGAATAAGGTGTGCAAGATAAACAGGGTGGTATCTGTTCCAGACCACAAAAACACTGAAGAAAGAGCTGACCAGGGATTTCTAAAGCATCTGTCTATAATATGTAGAAAAGAAAACTTTGACTTCAATTTGAATAGCATATGCTGGAGGCTTTGTGCTGCCTTGAAATTAAAAAAACAAAAAAAAACCTACATAAAGGACACTTTCTGAACTCAGTAAGCATTGCATTTAGCTCGCAGGAATTTTGTATTATACTTTATCTTGAAAGATAATATAAAGTTTACCACAGAACTAAAAATTAGTGGTTGCTTCTTTATAAATGACAGCATTTGCTCATTATGTTTGCTATTTGCAAATGGGATGAAATGAAAACAAATACACCTGGTGACTTAAAACAACCCATTTTGCAATCTTGAAAACAATTAGGAGCAAATTCAGCTGAGAGAAACAGTTTATTTGGGAAAAAGATGAAAGCTGGGACCTACTTAAGAACATTTTACTAGAGACCAAACAACATTAACGATGAGAAAGAGGGATACTTTCCTGAATTGCCACACTGCTTTACTCAAATTTAAACAGCTATTAAAATAGTGTACAACATGGGGACACAGGGAAATGGATTGCAATTAATATACATTAGAAGATTAGAAAAATGTGTGATAGATGGAAGGAAAAAAGTCAATATCCTGCAGAGTTAGGGACAATAAAAAAATTTTTAAGTGTGTCAGGCAGAAAAGGAATCCTAACAATGACATTAGTCCTTTGCCACACAGAAAAGATAGAACCGCCAATTAAAAAAGAAAAAAAAAAAACAGACAAGGTAAAAATGTTCAATAAATATATCTGTTTTGTCTTTGGCAGCAAGAAGAAGCTCTTCTGAAATTTACCCTTCTACACCAGAAGTGTCTCCCCACCAAATGCCATTCTTTATTCTAGTTTTGTGCTGGCCTATTTGGACTTTCAAGTATTGTTTTGATGGTCAGCATTTCCTTCTGTATTGTCTTGTGTAGTGTTTCTTTAGATTGAGCTTTTCTTCTCTTTCTGTGTTACCATTTGACAATGGACATGAGTTCACTCAACAGAGGATTCATGTCAGTGGCATTCTTTGGAGATAACTTAAATCCATCCGTCATCATTTTTGATGCTTTAATTCATATTCACTGATGATAAATACTTTCTTTGCTGTCAATAGCTTGGAAACTTATTAAACAATTGCTATATCAGCAGGTTCATACGAAGAGCTGGCTTAGGAAGTTTTTGAACCACTAATATTGATTTTCTATTCATTTTAGAATACCAGAGAAATTCTAGAGTGCTGGAAGAAAGCACTATGCCAATTTTTGTAAAAGGTAAATGGGGTGACCAAGGTCCATGCAGCCCTATCAGCCCGCCATCAATGCAGACAAAAAAAGAGAATGCTTCCTACCAGATTTAATGCCATAAAACTATTGTTTATCTTGCCAAACAAGCTTCACTGATGGCAGGGACATTCTGAGTAGGACCAGAGTAAATTTCTAATGGATTTCATCCAAGCAAAAAGCATCATGGAACTTGAGCCAATTTGAAACAAGATAGAAAACAACCATCAGACATTTCAAGAAAAAAAAAAAAAAAAAAGCTAGTCTTATCCTTACAAATTCTTTGGTTTTTTTTTCCAAAATTATAGTGCATCTTCTTTTAGATTTAAGTAGACTATTTAAAACAATAAAAAAGTTTAAAACTGCCCCATTACATAACCAAAAAATTCCCATTTCATGTATTAGGGGATTTTTTGGAGCTTTATGTCTTCATTTTTAAAATATCTCTATGTAAGCTGGATCCTTTGTACATGTTTGGTTTTTCTTTTTTATTTTCAAGTCAACAAGTAAAAATTTTAAAATGCCTGGGAAAAAATGCTGTTTTTTACCCCACATTATTTCTTCATGAAGCCCAAAGCTTTTGGTTATAGAGGGAAAAAGGACATTTCATATGTCTTCTCTCTGATTGCTTTTATGTATTTGTTGAATACATTTGTTGCAGATTCATGCAAGAACATATAAAAATATCAGGGTAATGTAATCAAACAAAAATGGTAAACTTTCAAAAGGATTTGGGGGGGGATTTTAGGGTGTATTTTGTCATTATTGCTTTTTTAGCAGAAGACAAAACTTAATCATTGTTGCAAGATTGGAAGCTTTGTAACAGATATTTTATGGAGTGTTGCTCATAATTTTTTCAAAATATGTCTTTATTAAGATAGATCAGAACATAGTTAACTAATGTACTAATGAGTTTTCTTTCTGCCTTCAATATTTTAGTATAGTGAAGTTTATTTGATTTCTCAGCTGAAATCATTTGACTCCTATTTATCAGTCATTCAAAGCTGACTCTCGAAATGTTCAAAGGTTGTGTTTAGGAAGCATTATTTCTCTATAAGAGCCACAGAACAGTAAGCATATTTATAACCTTGTACATAAGTTATCCTTGCTAATCTTTACTTAAGAGTAAGTTGAGTCTGATACAATGGCTGAGCAGTGTCAAAATTGTATTGGGTTGGGCTTTCACTGCCTGTCATTTTCTGGCTTCATTGCTCTTACTGGTATTTTTTTCTATTAAATGATCAATCTCAATTTATGTTTTGTGGAAGAAAGAGAAAGGACAGGGTGTGGAGGGAAGAAGACCCTAATTTTCTTTCTGTCCTTTGTAAAGCAGTAGCAATTTCCTGACACATTGATGGTTTCTGTGTTGAACTCAGCTATGGAGGAGTTCAATAGCCTTGCATGAGAAGAACTTGAACAGAGAGTGATTAATCATGTATTTTGCAGAAAAATGACCCTTGATGATAATGACACCATACATTTATAATTCATTTATTTCAAAGTACCTAGGAGACTACCCCATAACTGTGTGAAATTCACTGAAAATTTAGAGTATTTACAATCAAATATTTTACATTCTTTCTTTAATTATTCTTCAAAACTCTGCTCCTTAGAGAAAATAAATATGAAACACCAAATTCTTCCAGCCTGTCACTAATGATATACAATTTGTAAAAATAGGAAAACTTTTCTGAATTAACTGGCATATAAATTACATTATACTCCTCCTTTCTATCAGGTGCAAAAGCTCAGACTGTTATTATTAGCAACAGATTCAGAAAAAAAAGTTAATTTATCATTTTTAAAAAGAATCCAGCTCAATATAGAATAAAATAAAATAAACTGAATTACCTCTCTACCCATAGCAGTACAGAAGCCTTCACACCGGGGCAAACCTGGGCTCTCTCAGGCCAGTGGAAGGAGGCAAGTCTCAAAACTCAGTCTTCTCCAGTAACAACTTGTCCCTGGGAGTGAGTTGCCCAGGTCTCAGACCTGCTAACAAAAGCATGCTCAGCTGTTTCAGACTGCGCTAGCACGTGGGGAAAGAGAATTATCTCTAAATTAGCTAAGGCACAACATTTTTAGATCCATGCAGATCACATATAGCCCTGGATTGCACCTGGATACAAACTCCAGGACTGCGCAGAGCATGGGGAGCAGATGCACCGTATTCCCTCCAGATGCTATTGCCTAGACACTGAGCCTTGCCAACTGTTTATACAAATATCATTCACATTTGTGGCTGATGTGAAAAAGGGACTCCCACTGGCCATTCCCTCCTACATTCACTGATCAATTATTCTCATCAAACACCAAGAAGAAAAGTCTTGGTATCACCAGCACTACGGGGCAAATCCTGAAGCCTGAATACCAGAAAGTTGTATAGAAATACCAATTTCGGCAATTACATACCACTGAAAACTCACTTTGCACAGTACAACCATAACATATTGAGTCGCACATATGGACATATCCAGACATTCATGGGCGGACCTGCCAAACTCCTGTCCTGTCAGCTAGCACTTGACGCTCTGCGAAGAAATACCTTGAAATCAGAACCACTAGACAACTCGGCTTGCTGAAAACTGATCTATATGAGTTAGCTTGACAAAATGTGAACAATAGTGCTTGACATCCCACATGTTATCACATGCCAGATGTTCGGATGGTGGAACAGAATGACATAAAAAGAAATTATGTGGAGCATACTTTTCTTTTCATGCTAGGCAAGTGACATTGTTTTGGCAGCACAGTCTGACACAGTAAGTGTGGTATCCTATGTATCTTCTAATTGAAGAGATAGATACACAAATCTGACAGAGAAAAATATTCATTTCATTTTATTTCAGATGGAGTAGCATATATTTAAATGCAAAGTACACATAATTTAGGTGTCTCTGCTTATAAATAATCTCATATACTAAGCCCCAGACTATCCTGCTTGTTTCTTTAAAAAAAGTAGAAGACTTCATTCCCTCCACCTAAATTTGCTCAGTGGCTTCAAGATAAACAATAAATGAAGCAAGAATATGCATGATTATGGTTTCTGATAAAAGCAACAATTGATAAACATAGAATTATTTCCAAATCAAGAACTGATAGCACTCTGCAGCCTCTCAGAGAAACAAGTTGCTAAAACACAGAAATTGCAGAGTTTCATTTGCCAGTGATCAATAGCACTGGGATGTGGCTTATGCACAGGAAAAGCTTTACTTCCCTCTCCATTAGGTGCCTGCCTACTCTAACAATTAGACCACAGAAAGCAGTGGAGGGGAATCCTCATTTTCCCCTGAGAAAAAAGTTTAGTTTTCTTGGCAGAGTTGGGTTCTCTCTTTCCTACATTTCTCTGTTTTTTTATTCTTTGGGTTTTGTTTCTTGTTTTTGGGGGGGAGGAGGGTTTCCATTTCTCTTGCAGCTCTAACCTCAGTCTAAGAAAAATCTATAAATCCACCCAAATGGCTGTTTTGCTCATCGAAACATAGTCAACTCCCGTATTTTTTTTCTTCATGACTTTTTGTTTTACATATTTCTTTCTATGTTTTTCTGAGGAGTACCTATTCCCCTTTGCACCTCACAGAAAGCAAATACTTTAAGATCAACAACATCACAAGGGCTTCTTCTCAGCTGATGCTTAGACTCTGTGTCACCACTGGCTGTGCTATGATTGTATTCCTTTGCTCTTTGTCAGAAAAAACAACATCCATTTTATCCCCCTGCCACACACCTGCCTTTTTACATATGCAATCTTATGTCCAAAGAACATAGTAACTACATTGCAATGGATGAGCTGCGTATGCACTAACTCAGGAAGTCATTTGGTAAAATTAACATTTAGAAGCAGGCACCAGTAGTTATTTCACACATTATTAACTTATATTACAATTCAAATAAGCTTACAGCTGGCAAAAAAAAGTCTCTTCTGTAAAGTGATCTCAAACATAATAGGCTTAATCAGAGATAAATTAAATTAGTCAGTCATGCATACTACAGCATATTAGCACTGAGTAGTTATTAAATACATTTTCTGTTATCAGTTTTGCAGGCAATATTGTAGGCAAACAAACTGTATGAGAAACCAGTAAATAAATTCTATGTTTGGAAGGCTACATGTTTGACATTTCCTGTTTTTTATCAAAATGTTACACGATCTTTACTACCATTACTGGCACCAGGTTAAGTTCCTGTAAATGATTCAGCTTCACTCCCAGGCAATTAGCCAAAGGCAGAGCAGACAAAACTAATGAATACCTAGACAGCAGATGTTCAGCGTGGTTTTGTGTTTTAGAGGGGATTTCTTCCATGGCAATTCTCAGAAAGAAAAAAGCATGGACGAATGAGTCATAGCTGGTAGACAATTGATAAAGAGTAGACAGGCAATGTTTCTATTTGTTATACAGTTAATCTTCATGTTTAGGGCTTTCAAAATTTATTTATGCCTTCACTTTCACTACTACAGTTTGAAAAGGTTTTTAATTGTGTGCAAACATTGAAAAGCATTGCTCTTCTCTTGCTGCTGTTGCAGTTTCCTTCTGTAATGCTATTATAGCAGCAGGAGTATCACCTTCATCTTCAGCTAAAAACTTGTGTGAAATAGAATACGACACAAAATCACTCACACTCGCTTTACAAGGGGAATCATTAATTTTGTGATAGGATCCTAAAACTACACCTTATTCTTTCATCAGTCTTTCAGAAACCTATCAGTACTGTAACTGGAAACATCCTAACCTACTGAGCCTGACCCAGAAACTTTGGAGCACATCTGACATTCTCGTATACTCTGCACATTTAAAACTCAATGTAAGGTGACAAGAACATTAAGCTGCCCACAGAGCAAAATGTGAAACTAATCAGTATCTGTTCTGAGCCACAGGTACAATAATTGGAAAATTAAAGTGTCTGTGAACTGCTAGGGCTGGCTGCATCAAAAAGCAACACCTTGAAATGATTAATGAAGACAAATGTATGCAACTATTTCTATGGACAAGAACTTCAGACAATTGCAGACCAAAAGAATAACACTATAGTTCTCATTTATTTTCCTGTAAAGCTCATCCCTTCCTAGGATTTCCTGTTAGAAAATGTATAAGCACTCATTGGTTAAAAAGAGTTTTAACTGGAAGCTCCTTTCACTCAAAGAAGCGGAAAATACAGGTCCATCACTGCATCTACTGTAACCACAGGCAGTGCCAGCCATGGTATGGTGTGGGATCAAGAGAGAATTCAGGGAGAAAGATAAGGGGACACAAAGGAAAAACAGTACGTGGCAGCCAAAGCACATCACCCTTTTGCAACATGAGTAACGAACTAGCTGGTGAAGGCCAGACAGCTTGTTCCAGCTGCTCCGTGGAGGAGGGAGCGATATGGAGGTATCACGGTCTGCCCCGACCACAAAGGGTTGCATCCCAAAAAATAATTGCTGCTCACAGACTAAGTGTTGGCCTGTAGTACCCCTAGCCTCATTATTCCTGCTTATCATATTAAAAATCACGCCCTTTGCTGCATAATGACATGTAAATAAGGGGGGCATACCCCCAACAACCGCGCAAATGGCAATCTGGCCAATGAAGTATGTCTGCCGCACTTCCACATCCCACCTTCAGCAACTATAAAACAGAGGACAGCTCACTAAAGTTTTTGGAAGGGAAGAAAACTGAACTGCCGACCTGTTCACTGGAGATTGCTGACGAGCGAGCCTCCTTCTCCCTCCCCCAAACAGGGACGCCTCTTTGGTAAGACTCGCGCCTCCGACAAACGTCGGACGTTACCCGGGAAAATATATTGTTATTGAAAGCGCTTAATTGTTAGTTTGAGCTCATAGAAAGAAAATTTGTAGCAGCAAGTGCATTTATCAACGGCAATTCCGAACCTGTTGTATCTGTCGCTTTAATAAAATCTTATTCTTTTTACTTTGCGAAACTGTCTCAGGGAAAGTCCTCAAACAGGGGGGCTCTGGCAGGCAAGCGTAAATTATAAAGATAAGGAAGGGCCTTCCTTCCCTCCCTTTCATGCGGCAGTATGGAAAATGTCAGTTATGATGGTTGCATTCAACGTCAGGTACTTCACCTGAAAATCCTAAGGTGACCTGTAAAAGTAAAGTGACTTGACTAATATGTGATGGCAGTCCTCAAGAGGACTCTTAAGAAAGTCATTCATTGCAATATTGGTTCAAAACATAGCTTCCTCCTTTAGTGCTCCCACTACATCCATTGGTGCCATAGTCAGTTCACTGTCACTGTCATAGGCTGTCCTAACAGGCACCATCATGGGGCTGCTACAGTGACCCTGAGCGACCCACGGAAAAGGCTGGATTTCTTAAGCCTAAGAGAGGGAGTGGGATTAAATAGGTTCTCTTCAAGAGTAAATGACATATTATATATATACAACTCAGTCAATCTGAAATTTTCGGGTTTGGCCCCCCTCTTAAAGTACTGATTAAAAAAATACTTTGAATCCTCTGGAACATCAAAATTGAGTCCCAAGCAGAAAAGATGAAACAGCATCTATTTCTAAAGGGAACTTATTGTACCTTACTGAGAGAATTCTGGCTCCTTGTGCCAGCAGGGCTTTCACAGTGTCTCTTATGTCAAAGCATGTCACATGCTTGGGAGTCACACTGGAAAGAAAATTAGCAATACAGGTAATGTATCAGTGCAGTTTGGAGAAAAAGAAAGGTTTCACCACTTTGAAGACAATCTAAAATACAACTGAAAAAGCCCTGTATTCAGAGACTGTTATGCAATTATACATATATATATATGGAAATGCAGCTAACCACCGTGCCTTTATCATACACAAATGTATGCAGTTGTACTATCCATAAAGATGTGTCCATTTCTACATTCTCTCCCCACACACTTTCCACCGCCTTTTCCTAAAAAGATTGTGCTTAATCTGTTCCAGTCAAGTCCTCCTCAGGCAAGGCTTTTAACAAAAGCAATAAGAATTGTTTGCAACAGACAAGCAGAATTTCTTCACATTTAAGTGTTTATTTCTATTTCCATTAGAAGTAGTGTTTTGGATGAAAGCGCACTTGTGATGATGCAGCTGTCCGAAAGCAGGATGTTCTCACACATTATATTTTCTATCCTTTTTCAATTTCATACAGTGGAAAAGCAGGATTATTAAAAAAAATGGTTCACATATTTAAGATTCAGTTGTGAAAAAGAGAATGTGACAAAGGAATTTCCATATAATTCTGGTCCGTAAAGGTGACTAAGAGTGGAAGTTTAATTTAATATCCAAAGTAAAGGAAATCTGTTTTTATTATGCAACTCTATGACCAATTTGTTGCAAGAACTTGAAGAATACCTGAGATAAAACAAAGTTCCTTGTAATTCTGGACAGCCTCACATACATGGGGGAAAACCTCAGCCATTGTGAGAAACTTTGAATAGGATTTCCAAGGATGCTGAGAATGGAGCTTATGAGGATCTGGTAGACAGAAAACTGGCTGAACTGCCAGACTCAAAGGGTTGAGATCAGTAGCACAAAGCCCAGCTGGAGACTGGTCACCAGTGGTGTCCCCCGGGGTCAATACTGAGTCCAATACTGTGTAACATCTTCATTAATGACATACATAATGGTACCGAGTGCACCCAAAGCAAATTTGCAGGTGATACAAAACTGGGAGTGGCTGACAGACCAGGGACCTTGACAGGCTGGAGAAATGGGCCAGCAGGAATCTCATAAAGTTCAACAAAGGGAAGTGCAAAGTCCTAAGCCTGGAGAGGAATAACTGCATGCACCAGGCACCTGTACCAGTTTGGGGATGACCAGCTAGAAAGAAGCTTTTCAGAGAAGGACCTGGGAGTCCTGGTGGACACCATGTTGAACACGGGCCACCAATACACCCTCATGGCAAAGAAGGCCAACAGCATCCTGGACTGCATTAGGAAGATCGATGCCAGCAGGTTAAGGAAGGTGATTCTTCCCCTCTACTCAGCCCTTGTAAGGCCTCATCTGGAGTACTGGGTCCAGGCCTGGGGTCCCCAGTACAAGACAGACGTGGATATACTGGAGTGAGTCCAGCCATGGAATGCAAGAGGTGTGAAAGAAGCCTCATCTTTCTCTTGTTTTCTTTGCAATGCTGGGAGAAAAAGGGACCAAGAAGCTCTCTGCTTTGGGTGGCAGGGAACAGGTCTACCTTCCTCCTTTGTCCAGATGGCTTGTCATAATGGGAGTAAGGAAGTTAGCAATTTCTATTGCTTAGTTTTATGTCCTGAATCTCTTCTGACTGGAGATACAAAAGAGAAGCCACAGACTTTCCCCTCTGCACAGGATGGAAAGTGAGAGCAGTGAGCAAAGAGCAGTGAACAGAGATCTCTCTCATAAATTTTGTGCAGGCACTCACACAACACCATGCGTATGTGAAAAGCAAAAAAAGAGATTGAGTTAACTGGGGAAAGAAGAAGGAGAAAAATAAGTGGTAGAAGAGGGGTAAAAAGAAAAAAATGACACAGTAAAGGTAGGCATGGAGGGAACAACATGAAAAGAGTGTGCTCAAAGGTTAAAAATGCACTATGATATCTGTACCACTTAAAGAAAAACATAAAGAAATGGAAGACTGGTTGGATCTTTTCTAGAACCTCCTCATCCCAAAGAATTAGGTCTTCTGAGGTGCAATTTCACAAGATCTGTCAAATGTGGCAGATTCACAAAATAATGATATACAAGGTTTAGACTATAGGTTCTTCTTTTTTTAAAGCTCTCTAAAAAAAGGGCACTTTCACAAGTACACAAACACCACCTCCCAGCCATCACTACCACATGTTTTTTACATTAAGTAGCATATGTATAAAAATCTCACCATAGAAAAGAAAAAAAAAAATCCTAAAGCTCACCTCCCATCATTGCTAGAGCACTGATGGCCTAGTCAGTGTGGAACACCAAATAATATGTTAAAAAGTTCTGAATACTTGCTTATTATCTTCCTCTTCTATTATTCTGCTGTACTCCCTTTGCTCTCTTCACATCCTTAGTGAGATGACAAGATTCATAGGAAGATATTCTTCTCCCACGCATATATTGTAATCTAGATAGTCTGATTTCCATTATTCAGTTTGATTTCTGTCACCTCTCTCCATCCATCCTCACTGAAACTTAAATTTCTTAACACTCATTCCCAGAATGTAACTCCCTCATTATTCACGAGCATATTACTGACTTCATTTTGCACATGTTCCGTTTCTCCTATCTTAGCTAAAGCCTCTTTTAAAGAATACCTTCACTTCTCACTCCTTATATTTTTCGTTTTCCCTAGGGGAGCATTTCTTGTTATCAGCTATGATATATTTTTCAAAATCACCTGGAATACTCCTCAAAACCTCACGTTCCACATTTCCTCTTTTATGTCTGACATGTCTCTACTTTTAGATTCAAGAATTATAGAATACCCTAGGGTTCAGATAAGAAGCATTCAGTGAAATATTGTATGAACACGGCAGGATGAAAAATCCACTATATAAGCAGGTTCTGGACAGTTCATCAAAACTATAACAATCATACATTCTGTTACCATAAACAGTAAGCAATTTGCCATCTATGCATAGCATTTTTACTGTGTACTTGCAATGACTCTATCTTATTTTCACTATTAATAAAAAATATGGATTTGAGGAGGCCTGAAGCAAGTTTAATAGAGAATTATTAAAACTCTAATAAAATGATGGATCTACTAAACAAATACATTGATTTTGGATGCAGTGAAATACTTAATATCACTATAATGTCCATGAACATGTAGGCAGGTAAAATTATGCCAGAATTTCCCTTAACAAGCCCTGTTTTTCACTGGTTTCAGAATTTGGCCTGCAAACACTCACTGCAGACTACATTTGGCACAGAAGACTTCAGCCTGGGAGTGTTTTCTTGCTACAAATAAATTTTCAAAACAAATTAAATCTGGGGCACTTCTATGCAGTTAACAGCGCAAAAGACACTTTAAATGCTTGTTAGTGGTCTTCAAAAAATGGCTTTGATTTTTAAAAAAACATGAAACTTGGCAAACGATAAATCCATAGAACTGCACAGTGTAATCACTGAGGATATTCTGAAGGGAAACTCAGTTAAAAATAAACAAGAGTTTGACTTAGTCACTTTCTATTTTTTTAAACAAGATTTACTTTCACATCAGTTAATACTGTTCTTTTTATATGTGAGGCTTTTCAAAGTTATTCCAGTTCTCCAACTGAAATCTAAAGCATATTTTAGCACAAAGCTTAACATACTGTCTTTTATCAATCCAGAGGTTGTAAAGGGGCATTGAAGTGATGACGCCAGAAAAAAATGACCCTTACAATCTCAGACCATTGCTTTGCTAATCTGCATAGCCAAACCCCGTTTCAACTTTTTTTTTGCTATTGTTATAGGAAATGGATGCTTTAACATCTACGTTTAGGCTCACACTTGCTGTCTGCCTGTGGCTTCAGATGAATTCTGCTCAGTCTACATGCAAAAGATGGGGAGAGGATTAATTTCCAGCTCTGAGTAATTAGATTGGGACCTGAAAAGGAGATGGACATTCCTTCTCATGTATTCATGTTTGTTAGTTACAAAGGACTGGCAAAAAGAAAAAAGAAAGTCAGGCCATTAGTTATACATCTGCTACCTTGCTGATTTCAAAACCTGTAGTCTCTTTGACATCTGCGCAGCCTTTCTGTCATCGGCATGTTTGCACAGGTGACAATGATTTAAATGTAATGAGCAACTTTACTGCTGCCATGCAAGAGGAAAAAGAAACCAGTTTCCTATCCCCTTGCTGCACTCATTCAACACACTCAGTAAGAATAAAAAGCGTGAATTTGCTGTGGACACTAGCAAATGGAGCGGATGTGAGTCTATGGAAACAGGGAAAGGCCCTCTGGTAAGATGTGCTGTTTTACCTCTGAGAGTAGATATGCAAAACTCTAGCTCCTGCACACAGAAGGTGGGATGATTCCACATGTTGCTGTCCTTAACTGCCCTCTTTTCTTCCTGGCTCTGTAGCAGAAGCAGCAGAAGGGGGACATGTGCCCATGCCCCGTTTACTCAATACCCATCCTACCCATAATGATAAAAATTCACCTCCACTATTGCTGTAAGCTAAAATGCCAACCTCTGAGGTGGGACTAATTAGGTGGAGGCACATGATCCCTCTTCTGCCACTCTTCACTTCAAGGGCAGTGAGTTCAGACAGATGTGAGAAATAATTCAGTATTGCACAGTCTTAAACTACTGCAAATTAGACCTAGCAGAGCTCATCTGTCCATGAGACCTGAACTGTGAAGCATTTTGTAAGGACAGCTTTTAAAGAAGTATAGTAATTCTGCTGTGGTGGAAAGAGCCTGCAACAACTGGAAGTGTATTCCAATACAGCTTTGTTTGTATTTAACTGGATGGAAGGGAGTATGTCAAACAGGTTGTCATTAATAGAAAAATGTGATATCAGAAAGGGTTATAGCAGCTGGGGGACCTATGCCCATCATTAGACACCTGCAGTCCTTAAGATATCTATATCTCACTCGAGTCTATAGAGTTGTTAAATGGATGGATGGATGGATGGATGGATGTCCTGACTTGTGAAATTTTGGGACAGTTCTGATGACTAGAAGAACAGATGCATGTGGTTAAAGAAGACCCTTAAAAAGGTGTTAGCAGCTTAAAGATGATGCTGTGGTGGCTAATAGCAGAATATTTAGTTGATGCCTTTGAGAATTGCTAAGACTGCTAGAAAAAATGTTCTTCAGTACTGAAATGGGGTACATGAGGAGTATTTCTGAAGAGCTGATGGACAAGCTCTTTGAAAAACCCTTCTTAGAGGATGGCTGTGGTGACTGCTTTTCAGTGTCACATGAAGGATTAATCTTTCTGGTGAGGTTGGAGTGGATTAGGAGGTTTGCTCAGGGTTGGCGGGAGTGTTCTAGCAACCAGTGCCAAGACTGGAATAAATTGGAGCACAGCTATCCTGAAATGAATTAAAATGCTCAGATATTCAGGAGCTCCAGCAGCCTTTTGGGGTTTGTATTATCACAAAAAATACTTCAGTAACATATTTTCTGAGCATTAGGAAAAACAGCTTTGTAAAATAACAGAATTTAAATGTTACGTTTCATCTCTAGGTTGTACTGAGTTTTATTTAATATTTGGATTACAACAGAAAGAGGGCCCATTTAGGAACATTTTATTTCACTATGATGAACTGTACAAACATATGAAGAATCACATGTAATGCATACAACTGTAAAGATCCGCACCTGAACAGTCATACAGGGACTCTACAGTGTTCTGAGACCATAGTTACTTCTTCAGTTACTCTGTATTTTTTAAAAAATAAATTATATTTACATAGTACTTATACCATTAATGTGTGGTTTAGTGCAGAATGTTCACAGATGCATTTGTTATATTCACAGATGCACTCGTTAGTGGAAATAATTGGTTTACAACGTTTATGGAACAAGTTAGTTGTCTGATCTTTGAGGGCTATCCATTACTTGTAACTCTCATAAACTTCAGTGTGAGATCTGGAAGTTAAACATCTCCAGAAGGTAGGGAGTAGAGCTTTGGGCAGTTGGTTTCAGTGTTTGTAAATCCATACGAACTGCAAAATGAAAATAGACAACTAAAAGTGTCTCAGAATGGCAAAGTGCCAAAAATCATGAGACAGAAACATTTTTCAGGTGGGATTACTTAACAGTCATTTAAAATGAATAGTTAAAAAAGTAAAAATGAATAAATGAATGCAGGCAAGTTATGTTGCAAATGTGCTTCTCCTTGGCAAGCTGTAACTGTGTACAGAGGCAAGATATATACCTACATGAAAAGAAAATATATGCTTGTATTTTTAAATATTATGTTCCTGTTTTTATTATGCCCTATTTTTCAAATACTATTAAAATTATCTGGCATAAAACTAATATTTATTCCTCTATTATGAGTAGCAAGCTAAACTGCAAAAATAGGACTTACAGCTAGACAAACACATCCTATTTCATGTACCCATGGAGAAATACAGCTTCTTGATACTTGCTGGGAATGCAGTCCAAGTATGTGGTCATTAAGCTTTAAATCATAGACTAATATGAGGATATATGTAAAACATTTTGTCTTCTATTATTATTATTTCTTTAAATATTTGTCAGTGGCATTTTCTTTTATTTACTTCAGATATGCTGCCACTTGTGGAGGTACACTGTTCTGCTCTTAGCTATTTTTCTAAGTAAATAAATAAGCAAATAAATAAAAAGAAAGCTCACTCCAGAAGTGGTGATTTGTTAGGGAAAGACTGAATATACTCAAGAGAATCAAACTGCAGAACATTTCGCCTTCTCCATAATGAATCTCCAGATCCTAGGCAATTGCAATTACAGTACCCTTCCACAGCAGGAACTACTGTTGTTATTGATACCTTTTATAGTTCATGTCATGTAGAGAGACTCCCAGAAGGTTTCATATTGTAAGAGCAAAGTAGGCCGGACTGAAAGTGGAAGCAGGTTGAAAAGCCTGACATTTCTGCTTGCCTTATCTTAGAAGCAACTTCCAATGCATCAGGATGTGAAGAATGCTAGAAAATAAGTTTTGACTGTTGGCTGGTTAAAGCGATAAACAAATCCCATTAGAAAATATGGGTTCTATTCTTGCATCTTGAATTGCAGTGAAAGGAAAGTATACATTGAATATTCTATGCAAAACAGTCTGGTGACCTGTGTATTTAAGTTTGGATAACGCTGTAGGAGCATATTTGTAGTTTAGAACTTTACCAATGATGCAGGCTCAAATTTTCCATGTTTAGATGTCTGCCGTGGGCTATTTTCCTTACCCATCCTCTTCTTTTTCCCTCTCATTCCTCCTTTACCCAACAGATTAAAAATTTAAAACAACTAGTGCTAGTTCTTCTAAACAATTGGGTTGTTTCTGAGAACAAGGTTGAGAGAGGATTTTTTGTTTATTTTTGTTAAAATTTTCTATTGCCACCTGTAACCCATGCTTATTGAGCAGAGTCAAAAAGGGCCATATTTGCCATGTTAGTGGCACTCTATTCAAATCTGTCCGCATAGCACTGGGGTCTGAGAAATGTTCATGCGTCCTCAGACGACATCTGTGCTGAGAGTTGCCCATCAAGCTCCAGGCCTCCAACTTAATCTTCACATAACAAACTGACCTCATTCCATGACCACTCCTGTTGACCCTAGGCACTAGCTCTGAGATTGTGAAGAATTTTTTGCTTTGTGCTCACTCTTTTCTCTCCACCAATGTCCAGTTATGGTAAGAGAAAAGGAAGCCCTGGATAGGATTCATGTGTTCTAGCTTTAGCTGTCCAAAACAGGAGACATTCAGATCTAGAATAGACCCTTAGTAATCAATGGAGAAAAGAGGCTCCTCTTGAGGGCTAACTGATTTCAGATGCATATCTTAGATCTGTCTGATCTTAGATGTGTATTTTATGATGCTGTGAGTTGTCTCTTGAAATGCTTATTTCTCTTCAGAGAATGCAGAGGAAGCTCCAAGTGGCTAGCTGAGATGTCAATGCCTCCATTTCAGATGACTCAATCAGGACAGACTAAACCCACCCATCCTGACTGAGTGCAGAGAAGCTGCAGATGGGAAAGAGACTAAGGTGAATGTAAGATGTAAGAGCAGAACAGGTGCAGAAGGGACAAAAAAAAAATAATGTTTGAGTGGCAGAATAACCAATGGCTTGTAAGGTATAAAAATCAAGTGAATCTGTAAGTAATAGTTATGCATCTCTCTTCAGAGCCTGGAATTGATCCTGGAGAGCCTGAGTCCTGACATTCCTCTGCTTTTTACAAAATACTTCTAAAATTCACAAGGAAAATGACCGTCTTACTTGTCTTTTAATGTCTGGTGTCCACAGAGGACAGACAGCTTATTATTACCATCAGTTGCTCCATTAACTCAAATGGGAGAGATATGAATTGTGAAGCTAGATATTTCAGCCTACAGTCAGCCTGGGGGTGGAACTATGTAAAATACCTTTTTTAGTTTGCATTTTAAGAGAAAATACATTAAAAGAATCTTAAGTCAAGATCTCAGGAGTTAAGTAATATCCCAATTTAGACAATTTTTATTAGATTCCCTATATTATGCATGGGGTTATATGGGTATGTCTACTGTAGTTCACTATATGTTGTTTTTACTGACTAGGTTTAGGCTGCAAAGTGAAAAAGGCTCTTTGACTGCAAGACCCCAAGCTTGTTAAGCTGCAGAAGGCCAAAGGCATGTAGGGACTACCACAAAAAGATTTTATAATAAAGGCAGTGGGATTTCACTAGGGAGAACCAGTTTCTGTATTTGGCAGCTTTAAGACCTTTCTCGGTTATTGGATGAGCTACACAAGCCAGACAACTTCATTTTGAGTTGGGTGCCACAAGGCAGGAGCACAGCTGCAGATTGAAATCATTGGTCATTGTGTTTTGAATATCTAAAATGGTATGAAAATGTGATGTGCTCTGAAATATCAAAAATACCCTGAAAAATCAATAGTTCAACCTGGACAGCAAAATTGGGTCAATGTATTTGATACCACTCAACTGGGACAGGTATGTGCTGGGAATCTCAATGTTTTGGGCCCCTTGTTAACCTCGGAGGTGGTTAATTTCCAGATGACTGGAACTGGTTTAACCTCAGTCCTACTATGCCTCCATTTCCCATCTGTGAAAGAGAAACAATAATCTTGCCTTTGTTCCCTTCTTCCTCTGCCTTGTCTGACCTGACAGTGAATTTTTAAGGCAGGAACTTTGTACCTGAGCAGCACTGAAGACCCCTCCTATTGCTTAATAAGATTTGCTAACAAACAATTGTAAGACAGTATGGGTGGGATTCATTTGGCTGAACCTGGAGATTTGCAAAGCAAACATTTACATTTGAGCTACTTGTCTGAGGCTTCTTTTACAAACACAGAGAAATAAGCGGGTTTTGGCAGTCAGTTCACTGGAGTATTTTAGACAGCTCTATTGGTATGAGATGGACAGCACCCTCCAAGTGCCCACTCTCTCTGCTAACTATGCAGAGAACTTCAGGCAAGTAGCTCCATTGTAGACATCTGCATTGGAGAGGTCCAAATGTGGGCAAGATGAAACCATCTGTCATTTACCTTTTTAAATACAGAGACCAAATTCACTCCTGAAAGAACTTCAATAAAATTAAATAAGTTTACACAGAAGTGCATTTGTCTCAGGATATTTAACATTTTCATACTCTTTACAATTTTCTACTCCTTTTTCCCTGTTGTCCTTATCTCAGACAGATTTAGGATATTGAACATGCACAGATAAGCCTCCATGACTACCTACTTTGGCAGATAAACAGATAAAAATGTACTGTTAATGTGATTTAGCAAGGTTGGGGTATTTAGGAACAGCTTTAAAGGTGCTTCAAAAGTGGTTTAGTACCACAAAGGCATCATTAAAGCATTTATATATATTTTTTAATATCTTAAGTGGTGGAAAAAAAGAAAAGAAAAAAGAAGGATATATAAAATCCAATATTAATTCAGTGCCAAAAAGAAGAAATGAAGAATTGAAGGACACCCAGGAAATTTGCAGCATAATTATTCTTAATAATTCTTAATAATTATGCTCTATTTTCTATAATTCTATTTTTTTTATACTATCATTTATTTTTTCTCATTTTTCTTTTTAAATATAATCCCTTAAGCTTTCCATTATTTTTTGTATACCATGAAATATATAGTTTGTGCAACCCAGAGAAAGAAATGTGGAGAAATACCTCATTTTTTCAGCCCAGTTTCCTAATTTAGTCCTTGAATTGTCACCACAACTACTATATTAGAGAAGATTGGAGATCTTGAGGTGCTTTTAAACAACATCTTCAAAGAAACAACTTATTTATGCTACTCAGTGGCAATTAAGCTTTCCAGAAAAAAAAACAGGACTGTGTATTATAAAAGTCTAAAAGTGAGACAGAGCTTTACAGAAGAATATTATTTTCTTTTTTAAGGACCAAACTGTTCTGATTTTGCAGTATCCCAATTTTATTAAACTTTCGAGGACACAGAAACTCTAAATATTCACAGAATGTCAGTTTACCCTCTCTGTGGAGAAGGTCTCTCTCTTCCTATTCAGCCACTGATTATCTGCTGAGACAGCTAACAGGTGGGCCACTTAAGGCCAAACTTCTGAAGCAGTTTTTTGTACATCCTTTAGTGCATTTTATTTTTTTACTAGGCCTAATCATTTCAAACACAAAACATTGTACAATGCAAAATGGAAAAGAGCTGTTACTTTGGTGCTGCAGCACAGGACCCTCACGGCTTCTCCTGCAGTTTGACCTCTGCAAAACTATCATGAAGGATAGCCTGAAAAATGTGTATTACTTAGTTACCCATGAAATGAATCAACTTAGAGGATGCTGGTATCAATCAAGGAGATTTTATTTCAATATCTCTATTTAAGTCCTCTTTATGCCAGGAGTCATTGTCCAAAAGAGAAGTGAAAGAAGTCTAACAAACCAGAGCTACTCTAAACTTTCTGATACAGTATCTTTGATTTTAGTCAAAAGCATATCTGCTGCTCAGCTGAAGATGAATCAGATGCTAAACACAATTACATGCTATCAGCTGCCTATGTTAAGGGTCTTTATTTTATAAGAGAACCCCTTTCATATTGTAGAAAATAGTTTTCTCCAGTTTGTTATTTTTTTTAATTCTGATTGATAGAAGTATTTAACTCATATTCACTGTCAAACTGCTATTACTTCTGTGCAAGAGATGAATGCATTTGAAGCAGTAACTTCAAGTAATTGATATGCTGTCACATGTATATAAATTATTGTTACCAATTTGCAATTTCTAATCCAACCACAGTCAGTGTCTTAACTACAAAAGACTTGATGAGAATCTGTAATAAAAGCTGAAATCCTTCAAAAACTTGAAAATGTTAGTCTCAGTGGTGAAAAAATAAATCTTGTAGAGCACCAAAAGGCTTTCTTGTGCTAATTTATGACTACACAAACATAATGTACCTACATAAAAGATGCTCATAAGAGAAAAGAGAGAATCTTCTGTCAGCCCCAAACACTACTTCAGAGACAGGGAAAGGAAGATGCATGTGTGCTCTGACTGTATGGTCAAGATTTTCATATTTTATGTGAGACTAGTCTAAATAATCACAAGCAATGCAAAAGTCAATAAATCATTTTTACAGACTTCCAAGAGTCATACACTGATGCACATATAGGGAATATGAAAGATAATGTTGCTACACGTACTTATCCAATTTATTTCTCTCATCTATGAAAACAGGGCAAAATCCTGAATTTTACTGAATGGGAGAAGTGGGCTATTCATTTTTTTTTTTTAAGGCTGCAGAAAAAAAGCTACATAGCAGACCCAGTACACTCAAAATTTTATGAATACTCAAAATTAAACTGCTTAAAAAGAAACAACTTCTGTGACTGTTTTATTGTTTCTTTGTTTGAAGACTAAATTTATCTGGTTTACAGATTCTTTCTGAAGAATTGGGGAAACATAAAAATCATCACAGAAATGTGTTAAATATTTGCCCCTTTGCTAAAAAAAAAAAAAAAAATACCTGGTCAAGCTACAATTTAAGAGGATCACAGATCTTCCATATAGTAATGGAAAAGCATGGAGACAGGCTTTAAAATGTGAGAAACTTCATTTCCATAATACTGCTGATAGTAAAAGATAGTTATTTACTTATGTAGTAGCTGCAGTTCCTAAAGATATAGTGTGTTAGTAACTCCTTGGTTGATGTGCTGGAGCTCTCAGTACAAAACCTGTGACAAGCGCTGAGCACTGGGGTGGTGCTCTTAGTGCTCTTGTGTTTCTAAATTGGCAGCTCACATGGCTGGAATAACCAACCAGTCCAAAGTCCTAACGTCATGAGGCATCAGAGTAGTGCAGGAGCAGACACCGAAGATGCACTTGGACAGCACGAGTCAAGGAACTGCACTTGCTGTGCAGATAAATCAGTCAATTCCTCTGCTGCATATGTATGCATACACATGCATATACATACACGCACCAGGGCTTGTAACTTTCCAGCAGTAAATCCTTGCTGAAAACACTATTTAAATGGTGTCAGCAGAGCAACTGGGCCCAACTTCACATTATTGCTTAGTAATAGGAGCAATAACATAGTAATAAGTAAATGGAGCAACTGTACTGCTTCAATAAGTTTGTGGCTGAGAGGCACATTTCTGGGAGAAGCTGATGAAGCAGCCTGAATCCATACCAACTTTCTCCTTGATGGTGAGATCTCACCAGCCAGCTCACAGCACACCTTGAATCATGAATAAAGCCACTTTGTACATGTTTTTCAATTGCATTCTTTGCCCATGTGACAAGAAGGGTTTGGGATATGTCGCAAAACATCCAGGTGCAAGGAAAGCATAAGAATGAGAAGCAACAACACATCATGACAGATGTATTTTCATGAAACACTTAACATAAAGACTAAAAGGGCAACAGTGGTTGGGCAAGAGATCACTATAAAATGGCATAGCTCATCTTTGCATTTAGTCAAGAAGTCAAATCTGATGCTCCAAAGCCATAAGGAATAGATGACAACATGAAGTCTGCTGCCCTGTTAAAGCGATAGTGAGGTTATTACCTTTGATGAGGCTCTGGCTTATATTGTTTCTGTAAAGGAGCAAATATATATACTCCAAAAAACCTGAAGGCTGCACTTAGATGAGTGAGATGCATTTCACTAACTTACTAGCTTACACTGAACTATCTGGAAGGCCTAAAATTGCTATTTGTACTTACTTAGAGATTTCAGACAAGTAAAGCCAAAATGATCTGTGCTTTGCAATGGATACAGCTAAAGCCTGGAGGCTGTGCACTGCATTCCAGGATGCCCACAGGGCTGTTCTAGCTACAAAGTGACCCTCAGCAACAAGGGACATGAACTCTTCCTTCAGTCCTGTGGCAATTTTTCAATAGGTTTTGACGAGGAGTCCCAATTAATAAAATCGTATCTCACCAGTAAGGCTGGATAGTTCAGCATCTTCATTTGCAGATTTCAGTGCAATTGTGTTTTTTTGGTGGTGGTGGTGGTGGTGGGTTTTTTTCCCATCCAAGGTATTCCAGTTTGGAAATCTCTTTACTTTTTCTGTTGTTCCTTGTTGTGCTTGAAGAATGCCCTCATTCACCACCATTAATGCAGGCTGGCTTTGAAAACTTTTACACCTCTACTACTAATAGCAACATATACCATGTTTTTGTTAGGACAACAGCCCGGAACCATAGATAAGGAGAACATCCAGGAGTTTGTGTAGTTATAGCTTCAAAATGGACTCTCCTTTCCTTGCCAGGTCCTAGAAAGCTTCTTCAGGTGCCTGGGATGGGTGCAGTTGACTCTAGCCTTATCAGGAGAGGAAGGAGCAGCATGAAAAGCTGATGGACGTTCTCTTGTTCTGTTGCCTTATCTGATACTGAGATTTTGAGCTCTGGTTGGCCGCACGGATTAAATGAAAATCTATCCTTCCTGTCCAGTCATTTGGATCTGAATCCAGATTTTTTCTTCTGGGACGGCGAACTTCCCAAGGAGCTGAATAGCAGGAAGATTTATCGGGGGGATATATTTGTGTGTGTATAGGTTTAGTACCAGAAAGTAGAGTATCAAAGATCTGTCTCTCTCTTTAACTCTCAAGGCTCCTGTATCTTTGCTAACAATAAAAGTAATATCTGCCAACTCTGTCTGGTATAACAGGGTCACCAATACTAAGACTGAAGTTATAGTTAAACCTATAATAGACAATCACTTGAAAAACACGAATTACCAATGTAGGCTAGTAAATTAAAAGTGTGGTGTTATTTGATGGGGTTATTTATATCAACAATATCATAAATTTGAGCTGGCCCTAAAACGGGTTTTCCATACAATAATATTGTTTAAGATCTTAAAAATGTTCTCATTCTATTACAGGAAGAATCAAATACCTTTCTACAATTTCTTCCTTTTTTTTTTCTTAAAAAAAAAAAAAAAAGAGGAAAAGAGATATTCTGACCTCAGGGATTAGGGAACCAATTAAGGATACAGGAAAGCCAAGCAAATTTCCCCAGTCAGCTTGGCACAGGGTCAGGAGCTAATAAATCATATCAATACCATTATCTCGTGTGGACTTCAACTGGACATCAATTCAGCAGCATTGAACATTGATTCAGCAGTTTGAGAAACACCAAAAAGCTTTCCTCACTTTCCCATTTCTCAAGGATGAGGTGCCTCATGTTCAGCAAGTTCTGCATCCCTTTCATTCACCTCCCAGCTAAGTACAAGAGAATGGGGCTAGTAAGACTTCTCAAATGATATTTAATTTTCTGGATGTTTCCAGTGTGTTACTCTCAGACACAGTTATTGTATGAATCTCCCTTATATGTACTCTTGACTCCACATCACAAACATGTTCAAGGCTGAACTCAAAAGCTTTGGAATAATGTGGGGTTTATTTGCTCCCTGTGTGTCTGTAGTGGAGTCAGAAACCATGTCATATATTAGAGTCCTTTGATTCTCTACTTCTTGGCAAAAAAAAAAAAAGGAAAACCTGGTGTAACCCATGCCACCATAGTTACAGACCATGACAGAATTGATGTACTCAATAGGACTGAGATAGTTGCCATCCCTTGCCTTCAATGTTGACCAAATCCTATGCATTTCAGGTGAATTATTTCCAGTTCACCAAACTGGCATCTTTCAGGTTGTCTGAAAAACTTCTGCCTAGTTCTGATATTAATCAGTAATTGTATGATGCTAATTTTTCAGCTTGTGTCCTTTCCAGCTGTCCCTTCACCCTGCCTTGGTTGTGCAATGGCCAGTGCATTGGCATACACCACTGCGGATGATTTGGGCTTTGTAAACAGAACTTACGGAACAGTTATATTGACAGGTGACAAGGAACAGAGAGCTCACGTTTAGCTATGTTGACTCTACTGTACTAACACAAATAAAATACAAGGGAAAAAAGCCTTTTATTTTTATTGCTAGCATTTGAAGATAGCATACTGAATACACTCTGGGATTAGATCTCCTGAGTCAAATAGTGCTGTATTTACCAACACTTTTCAGAGAAGAATGCATTTTAAGTGATGCTTAGCAACACGCATCCTCCATTCTGTTGTGTCTATTAGTTTTAACGCTTTTCACATTTACCTTTCGTTTTGAGCGTAAAATACACTGGAAAAGAATTTCATTAGTATTCCGAATGCCAACATATTCAGATACATTGAGCTAGACACAGGAAGCCCTATTGTAATCCTGACTTTGCCTTCAAAGCCAGTCTGGATCTCTTCACAACTATCACAACACAATGCTTTCCCACACCACAGCTGATACCAGTCATTCCTATATGGATGTGCCTTTCAGTGCTTTCTTTCAGTGTTTTCAAAGCTTACACTTTGTCCAGAAACAGAAGGGTGTAGACTGCAACATGAACAACCAGTTTCCATAGACCAGGATGAGCCAAAGACTATGAGGTGTTGTGCATTCACATATCCTACAGAAGTAGAGGGAGTTGTGCTGATCAAAACCTCTTAGGACTGAATTTGTACTCACTGGACTTCAGAAACCTAACAAGAGACAAGAGGCTTTATCTTGCAAAGAGATAAGCACATTCAGCAAATGTTCTTGTGCTTAAATTGGTGGTGCTCTGTACCATGAAAGGTGGGCTTAGAATACAATGGAATTGAGCCATTCGTTAGTACACATAACAAGCACTGAGTCACTGCTTCTTATCTTGGAGCTCTCCTATGGAGCTTGAGTGGCCGAAATTCTAATCCCACCCTATTTTCACCTGAGACTCTTCTGATTTTACTGTGGGTACTGAATATTTATTTTAGTACTAGGTAAAACAGACTCTGCTATTAGATGCATAAGAGAAAGGAATCAGAGCAGTGGAGGAGTAGAAGAAAACAAAGCCTTTATCTCTGTTCAGAGACTGGTCTACACACATAGTGGCAGAAGCCACTATGGATTGAAATAGTAAAACCAAAATTCTACTTACATTGAAATTTCAAATATTTTCATTTTTATTCCTTACCATGTAATTGGACTTGTGTTATTGCAAGATATATTTATTAGAACTGTCATATGAATCTAGGGTGCGTCTTAACACAATTCTCTACTAGTAACTGAAAAACTAAAAAAATCAACTACTTCCATTAGGATTATACCATGAAATCAGAGTTCACACGTAATACTTAACCTAAATAAAGAATTCATGGGAAACAGATTCTTGCTATCATAATATTTATTGGAAAGGTATACAGGAAGAAAAAAAATCTATACATGCTCCTCAGGAAAGCATAATTTCCCAATGGATACCATTCTATTTGACTTGAATCTAAACTAACACTGTAGATTTTAATAGTACTTGGCAAGCTGCAGACACATCATTTTTTAACTTAGGCTTATGTTTGAATTACCTGGAACTCAAATTTCCAATGTGACCTTTTCAGGGTTTTATTTAGGAACAAAAAGAGTTCTCACTAGAGAGAGAAAATACCTTTCACACAACAAGATATATTGTTGAAGGTGGAGGCTAAAATAGTACAGTACTGCTGCTAGTCCAGAATTAGAGAAAACAATGACTCTGTATATAAGCTTTGTTACCTTCAGCTGACAAAAGGGAATGTCATTTTTTCTATATTTACAACCAAATTTATGATCTTTTGTACTGTGCTTTCAAATACATATTTATATTCACCCTATGCCTGAAGCTTATAGAATGCAGTAGTTTTGCTTTCCTGCCTGCTATAATGGACACCCTAAGGATGTATATGCCAAGCAGAATGTTTTTATTTGCATGGAGTTCTGCATCAAYGAGCTTAATCAATAATGGCCACAGCATTTCTTACCTCTCAGTACACATGCCTGAGCTTTTAATGACCATCTAAAATTCCAGCATGTTAAGATCTCTGGTCACTAGATTTTTTCCCTTTGTTTGTTTACAGAAATGTAGAAAATCTGACCTGCAAAGTGTAATATCCTGTTCTGTTCCATCTATACTGGAGCTATGGCATGCTCTTGTTCCTTATTTCCTTTATCCTCTGGTAGGCTGCATAGACTGGCTCTTGAACTGCCTTTTCTTTGCCAAGTTCAAAAATATACAACAGGAAATTTCAACTGCATATTTACAAAGAAAAAAGTGGAAAGCATGGGAGAGGCAAACACAGCTATGAATCTTTTTTGTAGCATGCTCAAAGCCAGAAGGGAAACGGAAAAAACAACAACCAGGTATTGTATCTAATTGCTAAATATTTGCTTAATGCAACAGTTATTTACTGAGGAAGAATAAGATGATGAAGGAAGGTTTAACTATCATGCATTATCAATGATAGATGGGGTTGAGCACTAATTTCAGGGAGGAAGACTACTACTGTCAGACAGAGATCAGCTTATGTTATTAGAACTAGTCATGCCCTTAATTTTCCACAAAAGTATGTTTTAATATACATCATAAAGGTAAATAGTCCCTCCTCTGAGCTAGCCCTTTCCCTTTGTTCTGCTTCTGTTTGTTTTATTTCTAGATGCAATTCTAGTGCGAGTGGTCCACACATGTTCATTTTGATCCAGATGACAAAGGATAATTTAATAAATTCTTTCTTCTATTGTATCAGCAGAAGCATGCAAAAAGGGTCAAAAGAAGCACTATATTCAGATTCATTCCCCATACTGCCAGGTCTGCATTAATGTCATAGAGTTGGGGCAGTCCATGGGAACTGCAGTGGGGCAGATGCTCTCTTGTCTGCGGGAACTTGGTGGGGTGCAGTCAGAAATTCAGGCAAGGATTAAAAGCACTCTCCTCAGAAAGCAGCTCAGTGAGCCTTTGGGGTTTAAGAGTAAATTTTTCCAATCTGTGAAAGCTTTGCCTTGGGAACAGAATAATTGGGGTAGGTGCGTTAGCAGCAATACAGGGTACATGACAGAGAAATTTGGAAAATGAATGAGAGCTACTAGTGTGTACTCAGAGTGCTGCAGGAATTAGTGAACATGCCAATTAGTAGTGCATGCTTACAAAAGTCACTTTTGTCCCATTTAATGGATCTAATTTATATGAAGTGTATTCAAAACATCACTTAAAGTTATTACCACATCTCTGAAATCATTTCATTCAACTGAATAACTGAAACGCTTTATGTACCTTTTATTAATGCATAAACATGATTAACTTGCACTTTACCCATCTGAAATATTAAAACGCTAAAAGGAGCATAAAAACAGAAAATTACTGGACATTTCCTGGTTGTTGTTGAGTGAGATAGGCAGGTAGAATGAACCATGACCAACCTGTGACCCTTCCCTTCAATACTAATGCCTCTGATGAAATCTGATGTCAATCAGAAACTCTTATCAAAATGGCCTGATCATTTGCCATCAGTCCCTTAGAACAGCATAATAATCAGAAAATTGAACGGGAAAAAACTGTTTGGTTAAACACTGTCCTGGCAAAGTGGCTGCCTTTATTATTTATATCCCACTTACGTGGCTAATGCTGCATCTGCTTTTGGTTGACTACAGTCAGATTAAATTTAGATCTGACATGAGGTACATACTGTATTATACAGCCAACTCCTGCTGAGATTCCACACAGTGTTGTTTGAAATACATTATTTTTCCAAAGAAATTGTAAACTGAAGGCGATATTACAATGTTCTAATTCAATTGAAACTTCTTTTTCCCTTCCCAATAATATTTTCCAAACACTGTGGTAACATGAATTAAACTAATCCTCTTTGTGCCAGAATAGAGTGCTTGAAGAATGGTCAGTATGAACTTGAGAATTCTGCTCCAATCTTTAAAAAAACCAAAAACCTGGGCCTTCTGAAAATCTGAGTTAGGTAAGGAAAGAGAAACAGTAAAGCAGTAGAGTGGGAAAAGTTTTGGGAAGGAAAAAAAATTCTTTTTCAAGCAATTCAGAGAATAAAAAAAAAGTAACTTTAATCTGAAATTAGCATTGATGGAGCCATGTTACAGCCAAAAGCAAGTCTGCACTATGTCCCATCCAGAGCAACTAGGATTACATTGTGTCTATTTTTGTAGGCATTTAACTGTCCTCATCTGATTGCATGTAACTGCTCCTTAATTTATTGTTGCTTTATCTCTTACATGCTTTTCAGTGCATGATATACTCATAATTCTAAGCAAATTGTTCCCCAGCAGATCATATGGTTTTGCTATTTCTCCACATAAGTTCTTTTTTAACAGTTACATGAATATATTTAAACCAGATAGGCTGCTCTATGGCAGTAGAACTGTTCAGACAGGACACGCTCAGATCTCTTCAAGCTGCTAAAAAGGAAAAGCCTTAGGTTCAGTTTGATCACAGAAGACATCAAGTGGTGTGCCAAGGGAGTCCAGGAGCTGAAGAAAAAAGCTTCCTGGGAAAGAAAGGAAAGTTGCTTAAGTCTAAAGCCATATGACCTCGTTTAGAGACTTCTGTATCTCCAAAATCTCAAATTCACACCTGACATTTTACTGATTTGCTGATTCTTACCCTTTCTCTGCTCTAATGCTTTGGACAGTGTCAGACCAACAGTCTGTAACAGTCGAGGTTCATTTCTGCTGAAAACCAGCAGCAACCGCAGCTGCTTTCAGGTTGAATAACACTCTTCCAGATGTGCCCTCTTTAAAGAATAGGAAAAACACTGATATTTAATCTTTGAAGAGTGTCTAGTGAATAGTATTTATGTTTTAACAACTGCTTGCTCACAAGGCACTGTGGGCTCCTGAAGGCTCACTGTGAGAAGTCACATCCAGTCTGTGAATGGATTTTGAAGTGCACTTCTTCCCAGACAGCTACCTGGGCCGCCGTGCCAGGAACTGCTAAAGCAGCGCGCAAATTCCACCTCGCGCGAACATTGGATGGGACTGGCGCACCATGAAGGCTACGCTTGAACACCCTGCGGCGAGGTGAGAGGGGAGAACAGCAAAGAAAGGGCTCAGTTTCCCCAGTCTGCAACTGAGCTCCTGTGCAGAGCGGCACCTCTTGCAAGCAGGGACTAACGGACATGTTCCCTCTCATTTACACACCAGTGTAGTAGTTGACTGAAAGGGTCAGAGACTCATAGCTTGACCCTTATTAATATCTACCAGAGAAGCATAGAGAACAGCAGGTGACTGACCCTGATTGTATGGCAAGAGAGAGATTTGGGGAGCACATGCCTCGTGGCCCCTGAGAATGTGGCAGAATTCCCACTGCAGTGCATATCCTCTGAATCCTGTCCAGCCATCACAGCATTGTCCTTATAGCACAGGCTTTCGTTTAAATGTCATCTTCTGGTGCTAAATTTGCAGAAGAGCTGGCTGTTTGTCACCCTCTGCACCAGATGTTATCTTGTAAACTAAATGCACAAATGCTTATTCCATTCTAACGATAAAAGAATAACAAGAGTTAGCACTTAATTCTGTGATTTGAAGTTAATAATATTTAAGAGTTATAAATATGTAACAGAATTATGTTAATTCAGACGCTGTACTGAAAAATGGCACGTAGCTCAGGAATGAAGCAAAATATGTCATAAATAGGCCTAACAATAAAGATTTAATTTATTAGCAATTTTGGCAGAACAACTGCAAAGAAGATGGGGTTTGTGAAGCACGTAGGTCATGCGATAAAGGAGAGAAATGTTACTCAGTATAATAACAATGGTAGTTTTATTATCTTGTTATTTTACATATTCCCAAAATATCTACCTGAAAGAGTCTCCACATTAGAATACTTGTCTCTAACCCCAGTGTAGATTTCAAAACATTAGTTAAAAGAGTTTAAAAGACCAGACATCAATCAGCACTGCATCAAAGATCATATTCTATTTATTAGGTCTGTTTTGGAAGAAGAAGAAGATTTTAGAACTGTCTAGGAGATTAGAGATGAAAATGGGAATGAACATAATCACTGGTGATGTGATAAATAGGCAGAATGAGCTGTTCCTGCACACTGACAGTGAGAATTATTAGGGCCTTTGCTTTGTAGTAGCCACAAGTTTCATGAAAGAGGAAGGAGTTCTGAGATCCCTGCTTGATAGAAGGATGACTAGGACACTTCATTTTCCATTTTTTTTTCTTCACTGTAACTACTTTTATCTGAAGTGTAACAGATGTGAAAAACTAGACATCAAAACAGCAAAAGGTTAAATTAATCATAAATCATTACACATCATCAATTTATGTATCCTGTTCTGAATATCTAAAGTTGAATAAAGTGCCTGGAGATTTTTGGTTCAGCAGATTGAAGTAATGAAAACAATTTCCTAAAATAAAATATAAGCGTTGTCAAGAGTTCTCAAATAGAAGTCCAGTAAGATTAGTTTCCATCTCAAAAAGAGCAGAAAATTGGTTTCTTCAGATCCCCAATCAAAAGCACCAATAAGTGAAATTTTGCCTATTGAAATGGAAAAAACAGAATATGGAGAAATGCGATAATCCTGCAAGTTAAAAAGGTTTTATATCATAATCACTGCTGTCACCAAAAGGTTAGTGAGATAATTTATATTAACTTCACCAGCTTGTTCATCACTCCTCAGCATTGTATTTATTCAAGACCAGTCCCTGTTTTTCTTTCCCACTAAATCAAATGTTGAAGATCAGTCATTGATTATGCCAATTTTCAGCCAAGGATATATATACCTTTCTGTCAAAATCAATTACTTCCCTTTCTTACTTTCTGCAACTTCTCCTTCATTGAAAATGAACAGTATAAAGCAAAGACTGAACCATGCATCCTGAATATACTTCACATATATTTAAATTCACAGGTTCACTACAGAAAACAGTGGGGAAAAACTGTTCTAAGAAAAACACAAAGTATCATGGCATTAATAGAAGAGAGCTGGTAAAAAATGGTGCAGATTAAGGAGTTCTACAAGGAAAATGTATCCCTACCCAGTGATGTTGGTCTAATACCTCAAACCAAAAACTAAATTTGGCATTAAAAGAATTATTATTTTTTAACACCTCCTCTTTCCTACTTCAAGTTATTAGTGTGTGTTTAGGGTGGGGAGGACAGCCTTTCCTTCTGTGCCTTGTATTCTCAACTGCTTCCGAGGGTCTCGGGGACCACTAGTACCTAGTGCAAATAACAACAACTCTCACACCGTTCTAATGTAAGCCAGAAAATGAGTGTTGCCTGGCTATAGGACATGGGAAATAGAAAGTCACACTTTTCTACCAGATATTCTCTGCTGCATTGTGTTCAATGGCTGAAGCTGAGGTTCACATCCAAGCTGCTGAAGGCATCTCCCAGAAATTAAGAACTCAAAGTCTTCTGCCATTTGCTTTGATAACTGAATTCAAATGTCTTGGCCCAAAGGGCAGTGAACAGGAAGCACATGAGAACAAAATAATTCCCAGATAAAGGACCAATGCATAAGCAGGGTGTAAAAGGAGCATTCAGAAGGATAAGGTCAGAGCAGAAAAACTAATAATTCATTCATCTACGCGCACTGATGAAGAGTTTCAGGAAGTTCTCATGTAGGAAACTTTGCACTGCCGCACTTGGAGGATCTGTCTCCAATTGACAGGTCAGTAAATGGCATTATGGAGCAAATAGACAGAAAGATCAGTAACAGGATGGTGGTAGTCAACCGAGAGATCAAAAGGGACCAAAGAGATCAAAACCAAAAACCAAAGAGATCAAAATGAAATAAAAAATAGCTCTGCTATTAACTGCAGCATGCAAGTTTTCACTAAAGACCACTCTGATACCAGGGGACTGGACAGTGCAAAATGTAAGGGCAATTTTTTAAAGGATTTGACAAAGGATCTTGGGAACTATGGACCAGTAAGCCTAATGTCTGAAAGAGACAAATTGGTAAAAACTATAAAAAAGAATTGACTTAGTAGACACATGGATAAAAATTGACAGTCATCACAGTATCTTGTAAAGATGAAGTCATACTTCAGTCCCACTGGCAGTCCTTGAAGGAATCAACAAGCCTGTAGATAAGGCAAATTTGGCTGATGCAGTCAGGATTTTCAGCAAAATCCCTCATCCAAAGAGTCTTAAAGGAACTAAACAGCCAGAGGATATGAGGGAAAGTCCTCAAAAGGATACAAGTTTGATTTAAAGAAAGCAAAGAGAAGGTCTGAGTCAAGTTTCACAATAAAGAGAGGTCACTTATTGCGTTCGGAGGGGAGTTGTGTTGGGACCCCAGCTGTTGAACATATTCATTAACGATGTTGAAAGGCAGTTACTAATATGGTAACAAAGCTTGTTGATGATGCTAAGTTTCTCTGGATAGTAAAGGTGAGGGCAGCTGGTGAATTACTGAAACAGAAGTTGAAGCTATGTCGAAACTAGCAAGAAATGAGGATCAACAGGAGCAGATCTGTACAGTGGAACAGTTGCTGCTAAAGACCCGACACCCACACAATACACATTTCAGGACTGTTTTTAATTTTTTTTAGTTTGGACTAGCTCTACTTTGCTCCCATGGACTGAACATCTGTGGACAGAGCACACAAGCTGCACTTCTGAGCTTATCTTTCAGTTCAGTTTCATCTGAAAGGAGTCTAGCCCATGAGCTTTCAGACCCTCCCAGTGTGAACCAAGGTGCAGTAAGTGAAGATGACCAGGAGATTTGCTTCAAAAGCACTCTCCTGCTGTAATCTAAACCACTGATATAGGAGCACTCTATGAGGCATGGGGACTGAGCAATAAAATCCCAGGTGAAAGTGGAGACAGATAAATTCAAAGTGATGGACATGTGACAAAAGCCAATAATCATAACTTAATGGGGTGATGAAGTCTGAGTAGACTATTATCAATCACAAACGAGATCTTAGAGTCACAATAGTCAGCCCTATGAAAAACTCAGGTCAGTGCTCATGAAAGTAAATCAAATTACTAGGAAAGGAAAAACAAAACAAAACAAATATCATTCTGTCACTGTAAAAATTTCACCCATATCTCTTGGTCTCTTCACCCTAAAAAGACATAGAAAAATTGAATAAACCCAGAAGAGGGTAGCAAGTATTCTCAAAGGCATGGAACAACTTCTGTGCAAAAAAACTAGGAGGAATGAGGCTAAACTGGGGCTTTTCAGCCCAGAAAAGAGCTGGGGGGGGGTAGAATGTGACAGGCATTTATAGAATCATGAGAGGAATGGAGAGGATGAAAGGGAACAAATGTTCACTGCATCTCCTTGTAGAAGAACTAGGGTGTATTGTATGAACTAGCACATGGTAGATTCAGAACCAGCAAAAAGATGTGGTTCTTCATACAACACATAGTTCAGTTGAGTAAGGCCTTATTGCAGGAAGATGCAGCTGCTAAAAGTTTATGTATGCTCAGAAGCTGACTGGACCACTTCACAGAAATGATAACCTGCCAGGGATTTTCATCTCTGATGCAGCCAGTCTTTGAGCAACAAAGTGCTGCAACATGTAGTATTTTTTGGATGTAGCCCTACCGGCCTGCTCTCTTATACTCTTTACTAGGCATGGATGTCAAAGTTGGAGACAGAATACGGGGCTTGACCACCTTTTGATGTGACCCAGTATTACTATTCTTATATTTATATTAGCTTTTCAGTCATTAGTCAATGGGACTAGTCCACTGAATAAAGATCAGAAGTTGACTCTAGAACAGAAAAAAAAAGAGGCTTACTCAATAGAAATTTGATTTCTTTTTATTTATTCAGGAAGATGACATTGGACACGTATATTTCTAAATTGTGTTGTGAAAGGAGTTTACATGTCACAGTCTTGCATGAAGACAATGGAAAATTATAAAAGTCACAGGAAATGCATTTTCAAAACCTTGAAAATTTCAAAAACAGTTGTCTTTTAGCATTCAGAATTGCAATTTTTAAAGGTATTTATTCCTTCCCAATGCATTTCCTAGCAAATGATCATGCTTTCAGTATGTTAAGATTAAGTTGATTAAAACTTCATATACATGGTGGAAAAAGAAATTTGTCAGTAAAATGTGTCAGTTATTAATGACAGACTCCAAGTAATGGTAGGTTGAACATTCTCAGCAGGTTGGAGGCTTTGATTGTAGTGTTTTGAGCTTGTCTTACAGAATTGCACATTTTGCCTTTTGGACAATATTTATTACACCTTGGAGAGCACAAACAAATACTTTCACAAAAACAATCATTTAATAGTTGTTACTCTTTTTTTTCTTTACAAAGCCTTTTGGGAAGAGATGAGAAGACTTCCCTGTTTTGCATCCTCCCCTATTCCTTTCTCCTATCAAAGATGAATTTGGGAACAATTTGCAAAAGTCCCATTTCCCCCCACCTCCAACTCCTCAAAAACCATATAGTAATTACCCTAATCTAAAATTATCCAGTCCTGTAATGTGCTCATTTGGAGATTCAAATGAAATGCTGGTATTTGGTGCCAGGGCTGAGTTATTATAAAAAACATTTGGTCCTAGTATTTTGCAACCTGTGAGATTTTCATATTTATAATGGAGTCAAAAAGACTGCATTTGTTGGCTGGGTGTCACTAATGATAATAACTATTGCTCCCAGCTGTTTTTTCTTTAAATACAGGACGTAGCTGGAATAAGGAGATCTGAGTCTGCCACCATTTGGCTTCCTCACTTTTGGGGGAGAATCATCTATGTCCTGATAAACTGTGAACATGATTACTTAATTCAGCAAGTTCCATACACAAAGCAGTAAAGCATAATAAAAAATACTCATAATGTCTTGATGAAAGTGGTTAATTCTAGTAAATTGGAACTCTTGTTATCTTTTGCCACGTTCTTTAACCATTACCTCTGACAAAAATTCTAGTTTCATGGAGTTGTTATGAGTAAGCAGTTAATTATCCAGTTATCTGTAGCTTCAGCAGTTCACGGTAAACTAAGCTATTATTTTGGAGATGATGACATAACTCGCAATGACAAGGTGATTAGTCCATCATAGTAACTATAAGATTTTAGACTACGAGTATAAATGCGCATTATTCATTTGAGCCAATTATCGTTCCAGGTATTGTTACACCAGTATATTTCAATCTTTTCGGTCTGGAATTTAAGGCTTTACAGGGGAAAAAAAATGAAGAGAAATAAGAAAATAATTAGAGATACAGTTAGATTCTGAAAAGTGACTCTGAAGTAGCATTACTGGATGCCATTTAATATGTCTCAGCAGCTTTGCTTTTTGTGAAAGCTTTGCTTTCACCACTGAAAAGTGACATTGATAACAGCTAGTTGAGCTTATACTAGATATTGCTTAACCACAAGTATAGACAGAACCAAATCACGTTCTTCACTATACTCATACTTGCTAGTTCTTAAGGACAGGTTTTATATGTACCTGGGGGATACCACATTTCCTCACACAGTTGACACCCTGTCCACATTTGGGTCTCAGAGTACTACTGGGATATAAATGCTGCTGGAGCAGCAGTTCTTGGGCCCCAAGGATGTCTTGTGCCACAGCAAAGGTCCTTCATTATTCCCTGAGGCATTCCTGGGACATGACTTCCACAGGAGAAGGCATCTGCCCTGCTCATTATAGCCTGCATATGAAAATCACCACTGCTTTACCTTCAGTATTCCTCCTACTATCGAAAAGAAAAAAATTGGGTCCAAACAAATGCGTGCAGCGACACTGTGTCAGTGATATGATTGCTTTGCAGCCCCGAGCAAAAGGTGAGAAGCAGTAAGAGCCCTATACTCAGCCTGTAAGTCAGTCTCTCACTACTCTCTGGCCAAGAAGCAGCTAGCCATTCATAACTGCCAAGGCAGTCCCCGCAGCACAAATGTTTTAGGTGGTGGTAAATTAAACACAGGTTAGTTTAGAAATGGCAGCTGCAGTCACATGCAATCAGGTTGCAACCGAGAGTTCAGAGATCTGGGCTGACTATGACCTGGGAACGTGCAATGCTGCCCTTCTAACACACCTGTAGAAGCAGACCTAACGAGAGCTGCTGGTTAAGTGCTTAGAGAAATGCCACAGCCCTCGCCTTATGTGATTCGTGAGCATTATTTGAAACTGTTACTATTCGTTACCATGACATACTACTCTTCAGAGAGGCTGACTTCAATTTTAAACTTTGCCATGGCCCAACATAGCAAACTGGAAATCTTATGTCCTCCAGGCTCCTTTAGCAGGATTACACCTTTTTATGAGACAATAAAAAGAGGGCCCTGAAAGAAGTAAACTTGAAGCCTTAATTGACCACTTGGCCACTTTGGAACAGCAAATCCTGTATTTATTATGAATCTGGAAATGATATCTCAGGCACAATCAAAACCAAAGTATGAAAAATAAAAGCACTCTTTTAAACACAGACATTTCCCCAGCTTTTACTAACCATTCAATTGCAGCGAATTCATTGTTAATGCATACAAGTTCTTAAACATACTTGCAATTTAAATTTCACAAAAAAGAGATTTAGAGTTTTGTTCACATCAAAAGAATTATAACAAAGAAACAGCAGACTGAATTTATGATTAAGAAAAGCAGACGCATTCATTTTCTTTTCCAAAGCAAAGCTCCATAAGAAAACCAGACTAAGGCTGCTCAAGTTATTCAATGATGAAAAGTTTAGATTAGCATGCAAACAAGAAAATGTTTGACTATGTAAAAGATAACCTCAGTACCAGAACTATATTTTATGCAGAAACTAGTTATAAAACTGCTTTATAGATTATCCCCATAGGGATAATCTAAGGAAATAATCTGAGATATTTACGTACCTGACAACCATACGAGACTGTGGGAGATTTCTGGGCTGTTATATGCCCCATTGTCCAAGTCTGCAATGCTTGGCTGCAATATCCAAGGTCATGCTGACCATACATGCTAGCCTTGGCACTGGGAGCAGCCTGGCTATGTGAGAAGAGCTCATCAGCACAGGTGGAATATCACACTAACAGCCTTGTAGCTCCAGGGCTAGCATGGTCACACAGCTCAGGTGTTACTACAGTCTGCCATATAGAGAAATCCTAGGGTGTCAAAGCTAGCAGGTCAGCTGAGCTCCAGACCCCTACATTAACATTTCATCTGAGCCTCAGCCTATAAGCCCCATGCAAAGCGTTCACAGCCCAAAGGCTGCATCCCCCTCCCCCTGTCACTTCATGCCCTACACCTCCCCGAAACAGGACGCTTCAACTGTCTGAACCTTCCTTCTATTGCACACCTCCCCGCTGAAATGGCGGGTGCCACCTTGTTCCCGCGTCCTCAGCCAGGAGCTCCTGCAGGCACTGTGGAGCACACAGCAGAGCTGCAAGCTGCTCCTGCCCACCAGAAGCACCATTCATATTAGAGCATTGCACATAGATCCTGCACCTATTTACACTATTTTCTCACCTTGCCGTAATGTCAATGCACTTCTTTCATGTTTTGGACAGCAGCACTAGCACTGGATAATCAGCAAGAGATTCACATTGCAAGAGCTTATGAGCCACATGCATTTTGCAAGCTGGAGTTTGGCCATTGTCATCAGAAAATGAAAATGAACCAGGTGTAGAAAAAGGCTGCTAAAATCAGTTTGGAGAGCGCTTATTTTTTCTTGAAGGGTGATTACTCTAGCAAAATGAAGAGGGACAGCAAAGGGGAAAGGTAAGAGAGGATATGTTTGCTCTCTATTAATTATTAATTAATAATCTATTAATTATTAATTAAGGACTATTCAAGATAAAAGGTAATGGTGTCACAAAACAAATGGATAAAGGTTGTTCGTGAATACATTTAGACTAGGAGTGCAAATAAAGTTTCTAACCATTAATTGGGTTTGGAAACAGCCTTCCAAAGAGAAAAGTAGAAGCAAAAGGCCTTCAATGCTTCCAAGAAGGTGCCTTTATGAAGAGACTATACAACCCTGAACTCCTTGACCCAAGAAACCGTGCAAGCCTTATGTCCCAAATCTATTCTTCATTCATCTCCTTGCTGAGGAAAGCAGCCCTAGTTTTTAATGTCCTTTTGATAAACCTTGGGCAAAGGCAAAATTAGTGCATTTCTTTTTCTACATATGGGGAAGGCAAACATGGAATTTTGATAACTGTTTGCTATTTGCGTTTTATATGTTGAAGTTCACTTCCAATATGAACTGGACTGAGACCTCTAATAGATCAGCTAACCTGCTGTCAGATGGGTATGGCATTTCACAGCTACCTGGCCTAGCTTTGAACTAGTAGACTCTGAAATCTATGTATAATCCCCACAACTGCACAGTCCTCCTAAGCTCCACCACAAATGCATGGATCCACCACTAGAAGCATAAAAAGAAATAGGTGATTTCAGGGGTAGCGGGGCATACTCAAAATGCAGTTTTCAAGAAGAAATTGTTTAAATCTAAACTGTGTACTGCACCAACAGGCTTCCCTATTGAAAAATATTGTGGTCAGTGCTCAGTCAAAAAGACATAACTGATAGCTAGAAAACAGAGGTGACATTTAATATTTACACAAAAACTGAAAACATGTTCATTACAAAGTTATGTTCTGATATGACTCATCCAACATGAAAATAAGTATTTATTTTGAAAGTAGGGTTAGATGCTCTGAGCTATATCATCATGTCTGAATACACAGTTTCAGATTCTGCTGTGCTGTGTTGAAATAGTCTTCCTATATATTTAATTTCTGTTGTGAAAAGTAACAAAGAGTAGAGAAGCCAAAGACATTTGGAAAAGGAGGAAGAAGTTCACCAGAAAGACCAAAAAAGAGATCAAAAAGAAAAGTCAAGTTTTTGCCGACAATTTTAAAGAGTGCCAAGAAAATAAATGTGTGTATAGACACACGGGAAATAGATTGTGATAGTTTGAGGAACATGAGGAAACTTTAAGGACTAAATCTTGGATTTAATCCCATTTAGAATAAAATATTTCTGTCAAATAGCAGTTTCATAAACCTCTTAGAAGTTTTAGTACAGCTCCCAGCGAGAAGAGAATCCACAGAATGAGCCAATATGTGGCATTTAGGTGACAGTGTTATCAAAAGGCCTATACGCTCAGAGAGAGGCTTACAATTCCAGCTACTCCATCCCCATTAAGTGGTTCTTTCGATACAGGGTTGAGGTGTACCATTTCACAGTAAAGAATAGTTTGCCCACTTCCTCCCTCCCCTTCAGGTGCATTTGCTTTGTGGTTCAGCTGGCGACTACAAACCATACATAAAATTTAAAAGTAATAGAGAAAACTTCACAAGCAAATTTCCAAGTCCCCAGATTAACTATACTGATACACCACTTATCAGTGGTTATGACTGAAATTCAATTCATTCACCCCACTTTAAAGTCAATAGACTAGCCAAAAGAATGTCCACATTTTTCCCACCAAAATATGTTCTTCCAGATTTTCTTAGTCTACCGGCATATAAAAGTGGTTATACAGGGTCACCAGCAAGGATTAGCAAGATACTATTTTTCTATGTGAAAGCAGAACTGTCAGTCTCTCCTTGTCCTGAAACTGTTCTTGGTGTCCAGAAATTTCAACAGCTGTGACTGGGAGTTTATATAGGATAACAGTGATGAAAGCTAGATAAGGAAAAAAAAAACAAAAAACCACAATGCTGAGAGGAGTACAAATTATTCCAGTTTCATGATTTTCAAGGAGATTTTATCTTTTTGGTTTACATTTTTCTGTGTATAAGTCCTATACCATGACTACCCATCATAAATAAGCAAAAATGAAGCCCTGCTTCTAAAAGCTGTACTGGGAATTCTAAATGAAAAAGATGATGGGTGTAGAAAATGAAAGCAGCAAGTTGCCAAAGTCTGCTTAAAAACCTGTTCCCCACAGAAACTACAGATGTATATTGAGATGGACAGATTCAGAAGGCAGGATATAAACCCAGTGGTCTGTGGAGCCTTCATATATTATATCAATCGTATTTATATAGACAGTTTAGTGAAGTATATTAGACTAACTATCTTAACCATTTCAATATCTGACTCTGTGGAAATCTGTTTTCTTGCTACGCAGAACTGGGTTAGAAAGGATTTTTCACCTTCTGAAGAAAAGAAAATTGATGTAATTACAACAGTTTTACTCCAATAGCAGGGGCTGCGCAACTGATTGCTGGAACCATTGATTGATTTTGTTTGTTTGTTTGTTTTAATTATCCTCCTTTGGATTTCTGATTGTGATTTAATGTCAAGGTACTCAGGAATTAATGTGATGATCATGTCCTACAGTCGCTTATATAGTTATCAACACTGGGAGTGGATTGAGACAGGAAGGAGAAAGGGGGGAAAGAAAGTATATTTGTAATGAGATAAGCAGACTAGGTCCTGATCCTCTGATGAGCTGAACACCTCTCGTTTTGCCACATAACAAAAGTGGGAACAGATGCAGCTCACCAGATCAGGACCTACTTGAGAAAGAAAAGGACCATGCGCCCACCTGCCAGGTATTTCTGGCAGACTACATAAGGAACATTCCTCTCCCTCATTTACAAACTGTAACTTAAACTAAAATACTGCATCCTACAGAGTTTTCAGTCAAGAACAAATGTAATTGCATACTAGCTACTGTTTGTTTTTAAAATGCTAAAATACCGAAGTAATTTCAGGAACTCCTCTGAGAAATGGGATTTATAATGAAAAATATCTGCTGACTTTTAGAAATGAAGGTACAGTTTGTGCTCCTATTTTTCTTTTGTGTCCCTGACAAATTGACACACAATTGTTAATTATGGGTTCTGGGCATCAAATGATTATGAATAAAATATTCCAGCTGATTGGAGCATGAGTCTAACAGCATTTGCAGGAAATTAGGTAGCATTCTTATGGATATTGAAGGCCACAAATTTTGAATCATGATATAATTAAATTTCTGAAGCAGATATTCAAAATGTTCTTAATTGCTATTTAGCATTTAACTGTATCACAACCTGAGCGGGATCTCTGGAGAAATATTTTAAACACAGACTTTAACAACCATTATATGACACAAATCTGTAGATTATTGAAAATGATTAAAAGAAGTCTCATCTTTGGTATTTATTGGTGTAGGATTTTTTTTTGAAATTTTCTCTCAAATGCAGAAAACAGAGAGTTTCACTTTGGAGATGTCAAAAGTCAGCAGAACGCCAAAACTTAAGGGGTGGAACTCCTGCAACAGCATGGTGATCAGGAGAAGTGGAGAAGGCCACACATGATCATTTTTTCTCCTCCTTTAGTAAAAACTGCGGGAATGTGTCTGTGACCTCCTCTTCCTCACCAGAGATGTTCTGGGAGTTGTTTCCTCTCACCGGACAGGTACAGTTAGTGTGCCAATATCTCCTGCTTCCAGCCAGAATACACAGAAGCTCACTTATAGGCTTGATGCTCAGTGGGCTGGGAGCTTATTTACATTGCATTTTCCATCTCCCAGAAAGCTCTGCAACGCTGTTATACATGTCATGAGTAACATGCCCCGTCTCACCCATGAAATCCCCTTTCTTTGAATAAGCAGATTTGGGGCAGAAGCTGGCTGAAAGCAGAGCACATTCCTCCCACTTGTGCTTACACCCTGGACAGACTGGGCTCCAGGTTACACCCCASGGATCTCAGCACCGAGAAGTACAGGGAGATTGTTCAACCAGCACAGCTACTAGTCACAGATCACAGGGCACTGCAGAGACAGTTTAAAACCTATTATATACACAAATCTGTGTGCTGGAGACAAGGCTTTAGAAGACAAATTCTGTAGTATCATGGAAAAAGGGCAACAGGCAAAGCGTGTTAAGATAGTCAACAATCATTGAACCCTAAGATATTTCAAAATATAAAATTGCTATTGTAACTTTAAAAGAGAGACTTCTGTTGAAATGAAAATCCAAAACAGGGAAAAAAAAGGTTTAAACTTCTCAGAGATTTATTTCTTCCATGTGACATCTGATCTGTGTTAAATAATAGGAATATAAACTGTGTTTCCAAGCACTAAAGTAAATATATTATGAATCTACATGATTTTCTCAGGACTGGAAGGCCCCAACTTTTTCTTCAGCTTCAGCATGTAATTCTGAACATATCACCTTAAAGGGTGAGACGAACATTACAGAGCACACAAAATAGTGAATTTCACAATCCTCACTGATTATCCCTGCTCATCACTGACAGCTGTGCCTTGAAAAGTTACTTGAAATTCACAGTTTTTCCAATTCCTTATTTGAGAAACAGGGATAACAGCATGGGCCCATTTCAGAAGGCTGCTGCAGAAATTTGTCAATGGTCACCAAACACTTATATAAGAAGTAGAAATGAGGATCACTATTCCTCCAGAAATGTGCAGACCAGAATGTTTGTCTGGCATTGCTCAGCTCTGAGAAGTGACTCTGCTAACAAAACATTTGCAAAGAGAACAAATACAGGTAAGCTGTTCAACACACACCAATCTTCAAGAGCATTATATTCAGTGCAGTCAATGTTTCTAGTTCAAGCTGGAGATATAACTAAACAGTGTTAAGATGAACTCTCTCATGGACACAGATATTTTAATATTCCAACGTAGATAATGCTCTTTGTGGCTGCTGAACTCGATCTGCCTTGAGACAGCTGCAAATGTTCCTCACCAGGTTCCCTTTGCATCGAGCACTGCCTACAATACTGATCAGCTCCAGCCCAATCTGCTGGATGTTATTGAAGCAAGGAGACTGTCACTGTATGCAGAAAGATGCCAGAAGATGGTGAGCTTGTTAGAATTATGGGAAATTCTCCAAAATAAACCATAAAAATCAATAATATAGGCACAGATGTACCTTTACTGTACACTTATGTCTTTCCATAGAGGTTTCATTCCAGTTGCAACATTGACATAGTATTTCATTACTCAGTATCACGTTTTCAGGTGCTCGGCACCCACAAAAATGAGTGGGTTTTCAAAAAAGTTCAGCTCCTTCCTTGTTGCATTTTCTGAATGAAAGCAGCACCTTTCAACACAGCAGTGCTCCACACAGCTCCCTCATCAATATTTATAGACAGGATTTCTGGGTAGCTTAACCTCCTCCACTGCACCCTTTTGAAACCCCGGGGTGCGCGCTCAGTGCTCGGGGTGGAATCTGAACCCTTCTGAAAAACGGCTTCCGCTGCGACCTCTGGGCGTATTTGAAATCGCTCTCGTAATCAGATATCTCCCTGTTAAAGTCAGTGAAAGCAGTGTCATCTATTTCAGTGGTGGTAAGATATAGAAAGTAATGAATACCTGGGATACAAAAAAGATTTTTTCTGCTTTCCAGTAAGTTTGGTTTTAGCAGACAAGTGTAAGATTTTAAAACCTAGATGCAACCCCTTTTGACATACAGTGTAAAGCACTGGCTATATTGCAGTCTATATTGCTTACTATTTGTTGTGCCCTAGGAACATGTACAGAACACGAACAGATAACTAAAGTCCAGGAGGGGTGTGGAAGGGGAAGGCATTAGGTGGACATGAGTAGGGGAAGAAGAGGAAAGTGAGATGATGCTCTGTGCTTGGTGGCAGCTTGGCAGGGAAAGGAGAGAAGGAGGAAGGAAAGAGATGGGATGCATGAAAAATAGGTGAAGATAACAAAGATGCAATAAATCAGGCCATTACTGAAGATCAGAACAAAGGTTTTGGTCAATAGGAAAAAATTACATAGTGCTAATACTTTTTTTTTTCTACTTGAGAACATTGAATTACTAAAATAAATAGGCTTATAAAAACACTTCTTCAGATTGCAGCCTGATTTACATCCCTGTGTGGCTCACCCATGCAGGGCCACAAAGGCAAGTGTTAATGAGTGGTTTGCAAAACACAACATGAACCTGTGAGCACAAGTTCAGAGGGAATCAGGCTCAAGAACGACACGGACACAGTGCATGAACAATTGCCTAGCAGGCACTTCCACTCTGTCCTGCATCAATAAGAATTAAATTTGGTTAACATTTAATCCATTCAATTTACTTTGTTAAACTCAGATTTTTTTAATGTTCAAATATTTTCAAATGCATGTACACAGCTGAAGGAATTCTCAGCATGACGTASAAATATTTATAAACAAAAGTCAAGCTGTCTCCATGTCTCAGCTCATTTTTCACTGCAATCTTTACAAACTCTGAGAAACATTTTGTTTGTAGCAAACTGACACTTTTCTCTGTAGCCGGTTCAATTTAACTTCAACCCCCCTCGTCCTGCAGGGCTGGATTAAAACTGAATCTACAATTCTTCCACCTGCTCCAAGAACAAAGAAAAAAATCTTCCACTGACCCATCAATCATCAGCCCAGCTCCAAGGATAGATTTCTGTGATTCCTGTTTAACAAGACTGGTCTTCTGATCTGGTGTTTGCAGGCCCCTTTATTACCTTCGCTAACAAACAGAGCTTTTCAGCGCTAGCCTGCTTGGTAGACCCTTGGGGTTTGGACCCAAGGAGAAGACCCCTTTTTAGATAAGTCCTCTTGGTCAGGCATGTAGACACGAGAGAAATAATTACGCTGTCTGCAGAGGAAATCTCAGCAAATTGAAAGTGAAATAGATGAAGCGCAGGGAATAAAAGACCTTTACAGATGAGAATTTCACTTTTCTTTCCAATCTACAGGGTAAAATATCTCTTAATAAGATTTTTTTTTTACATTTTAGTCTGTTCCCCTCTAAGGTTAACAATGTCCTTGCTGCATGATGCATTACTGCAGCATCCCACATATTCATTTCCTCTTGTTGCTGCCCCATCTGTGTCATATATCACTGCAGGATCTGCATGCTCTTTGGTCCATCATGGTCCATCCAGCATTTACAAAAGACACTGTGGCTTTCTACCATGGAAATGTCTGTAGCACTACATACAGTTGAATTACAACCTTTGTAAAGAAAGGGGGGGGGGGTTAACAGACAGGATATGAGGAACATCTGTGAATATAAAAACCTTCAGGATCCGTAGCCCGAGCATGAGAACCTGCAATATATACTAGATAAAAGAGTTGGCACTCAGAGAGCAGATGAAGACATGAGACTTGAAAAGTAACACTTTTAAATAAATTCTTCTTTCTTAGGTCTGAATTAAACCCAGATGATCACTTTAACTTAATATAGAAACATTATGGAAAAATGAATCATGCTTTAATTGCCATAATATTATCACTTACAAAAACTACAAATGGTTGGTAAATCAGGTTTTGTGTACATCCTGAACAAGCCAATTAGTACACAGAGTAACTCCTGCAATCACTCTCTAGCCAATTGCTTCCCATAATTTTTTTCCTAAAAATTGTTTGTACTCATGCTTCTTAATGAAGCAGGTAACTAGTTTTGCATTTTCAGTAATTTGGTTTCTTCAGCTAGAAAAGTTTACTCATTTCAATTCATCCAATCTTCTACTGATTTACTTCCATGCAAATCAAAATATAAATTTTACTAAACCACGTCTAGTACCAGGAGAATAGATACTTAATATGCATGCGGCATTTAGACCTGAGTGGAAAGTTTAGCACTGTTTACACATAGTATCAATACAACTCTCCTCCTTTTAACTTTAGAACTGCTGTAAAGCATGATCATTGCACTTGTGATCATATCTTTAGCCATCATTAGGATGACTAAACTCCTAAGAGAAATTGTCAGAATAATCACCTATGCAGACATTTGTCTGAAAGTGGAGAAATACGTTTATTTTGAGTGTTTTGCTAATTCCTTCCCAGTTTGCTCCCCTTTCCCCAGATCTTTAAAAAACAAATTCCATGGCAGGAATAGTTTTTTGAAATAGTAAATTCTAAATCAATTCTAACGAAGTCTTATAGAAAATATACTTTGATTTTTACCAATGAATTTATCCCAGAAATCACCAGATCGTATTCAGCTAGGAGACCAATGCCACGTTTCCAATTAAAAGAGCAAAAACAGTATGCTTTGAATGTCTGGAGGTATAAGTGATTAAAGTTCATGAGAAATTCATCAGTTGTTACATTTATTTAAGCATGTGTTGAATTCTGAAAAACAAACAACATTGCAGAAATTGTGATCTGTTCACAGGCGAATGACAAAGAAGAAATGGGGCCAACCTAATAAATTATTTGTTCATTGTACATAATTCACCCTACTCTACGGTGTCCTCAAGCAAATATTCCCTTGTGTTTCATCCACATAACAGCTGTTGAACTGCCTCCTGGCTGTTTGCAGGAAGTTTGCTTGAGTGAGGAGCAAGAATTAAGGACAAATTTCAAAACAGGAGGAAAAAAGTAAGTATTCTGCTCTTTAGAGAATCCTGGACTCATTTTAATAAACTACAATAAATCATTCTTTTCTGTGCATGGTGAATCTTTAATTTATGAAGTGCCCCATTTAGCATTATTATTAAAATAGACTTCATGGCTTTTAATTGGTTTCCTTATCAGGCCCAGAAAAACAGTTTTTAATAAACTGGGAATGGACTAGCTCGTTTTGCTAATTTCAAATCCATGCTTTGCAGAGTAGAACTCAAGATATAACTTGGCTTCTTTCAGCTTAGGCAGGAATGAGGGAGACATAAGAGAGGGAAAATAAATGTAAAAAAAAGAAGAAGCTAAAAGAAAAGGATTATTAGCAAAAATATAAACTATATATAACGGGACAAAGCTTGTCCACCCAGAGCAATGCCTGGGGGATACTTGGAAAATGACAGTGGATCGTTCTGCCGTGCCAGCTGAGAAGGTAAACGCAGCTGTTCTTTGGCCAGATACCACTGGCCTTCAATCACACGCCCGCTCTCAGCATTTGGGGGAAAACTTGTCAGTAAAACCACAAGGATACAGTCTTTGCTAAGTCTCACCTCTTGTTATTCAAGCCTGTCAGCGTGATCTGTGTCTGCATTCACATTCGGGCTCCATGCAATCAGCTGTATAATGGCCAATTCCTGATTTGAAAGTCTCGCTAATTGATATATTAACTGGGCCCAAGCCGACAGGATTTTGTTGGTAGAGGGGACCACAGTGGGGAGCCGAGCTCAATGAGTGTAACTTTTAAAAGTCACTACAAGGACCAGATCACAGCACTGTGGTCCTGGCTCCAGGCAAGTGGAAAGCAGACTCTGAATGGATCCAGGGTATAAGAACTGCAATTCTGCATATCTGAACTCTTATGATAACCCCTGTATCACCCAGGGACAATGGTAAATGGCTTTTTCTGAAGCAATCATCCCTGACCTTTTCATTCCTTCAAAGAACAGCATCAAAATATAACAGATTTCTAAATACACAGGAAGGGTCCCACTCTGTCAGCCTTACTCCCTTACTCCACAGGGTTTTAATGTGACCACTTACGACTGGATGGTCCTTCTTAACATTGTTACACCTTTGCCCACATGAATAATCCCCTTGATTTCAACTCTGTTTTGAAAGTAAGGAGAACACACACCAGCCTTTGCTTATCAAGGCCACAAGAATTCTCTGAATATTTAGGAAATCTGAGATGTTTCTACATATTTTAGTCAAAATAAATATATATTAAAAAGCCCAGGATCATTATTTATGAGAAGTTTGTGAGCTCTGTACTGTTTAGTGTAATATATTATATTCTCTTGGGTCAGGGTGGGCTAAAAAGATAAGGGCTTCGCTTTGGAATCTGCCAGCCTGCTGTTGTTTGGAAAGTTTTGTGTTTTTTTTTTTAACTTATGCTTGGCTTTTAATGTTTATAGCTGTTTCCTTCAACTTGGAAAACAGCCCTCCACTAGGGACATACTGTCACCTTTATTTAGAGTGTCTGCACTGAGTGCACTTTTTTAGGAGAGTTCAGCTTTTCTGAGAAGTCAGATTTCTATCCTTATGGTGAATCCTGAAAAAGAGCTGGGATGGAGGGGAAAGTGCTGTGAAAAACTATTTCTGTTTCTCAGAAGAGACCTACATGAGATTCTTATTGAGTCTCTGGCTCTTTTACATTAACTAAAGGCACTAGGGCAGTGCAACAGAGATCAGATACAGTTAGGAGGGACCTTCTTAGAGTGAGGCGTGGGGAAGAAGTCCATAGTGCTGGCATTTGAGGTACAGCAGGATGGACCCACCACTCTAAATCCTGTTGGGCCTCCAGCTAGCACAGGACAGGGACACGCTAATATAATTTAGAAGATACTTGAGGGCTCAATTACAGCAGACAATACTTTATTCCCCAGAGCAGCTCAAAATTGAGACAGCACATCAATTCCCAAATGGACTGAGAATTTGCTACAATTTGCTTTCTCTCATGTTAATAAATATTAAAACCGACAAAAATACCAAAATCAATACAATAAATATACATTTTACCAAGAGTAGCAAAGCAAATAAATGACATAATCCAGTCATCAAAATGTGTGCATGCGTAGGCCAAGTATACATGGTTATTTTTACCACTGTGCTCAAGCTAAATGAAACGGCATAGGACAACTCTAGTAGAATGAAATCTATTTTTTTCTGACATATAAAATTGACAGAGTTTTCAAGACAAATAATCCCAATTGATGATGTCTGACTCCTACACTTGGAATGATACATTGCAAATAATTTATCAGACTTGATCCTGCATTTGGTTTGGTATTTTTTTCTTTTAAGGCTTAAGGCAAAAGCAAATGCTGCTGAGTCTTAGCTTTAAAAAAATGAAAATGTCAAGGTTGGGAGCGAAGTCTATTGCCAAAGTTTCAGAACTGCAGGGCAAGGAGGAAATGTAGAAACAATGTCCTGAAGTGAAAGCTGCTAACACCTACCCCTGGAAGGCTCTACCAGAAGAGCTGCAGTCTCTTTGCTTTTAAAGCAGAAAGCCCTGCATTGGCTACATGTGAATTTCATTATAATCCATTTATGTTATCAGTTGAAATTGCATCATTCCCCTGGAATGCATAGCTCAGGGATTAGAAATGGCTTTAATTGTGTGTTTCTCACAGGACAAACACTCTGCAAAGTACTAATGACCAAAAATTATTTGACAGCCTCTAGCTTTCACTGACACATACCTGTATCACAGAAGCATACCGTGGCCACACACAGCAGTCTTGGTGAAAAGGCTAAAGAACTGAACAGCCAGGGGATTCACTTATCCTCTCCGATTAGAGGGAATGTTCCTACATAAGATTTTAACGTGCTGCTGAGCAGTAATGCAAAATACGTACTGCATCACCCACAGTGGACTGACACGCACAGCCTGAGAAGCTATCCATTCCCAGGATTTCTTTGCTTCAGTAGTAAGCTCTCTGTCAGCAACAGGAAAACAGGGAAACTGTTTCATCCAAGGCACTAGCATTAAAACCAGATGACATCTCTGATCCCACCCATCAGTGCAAACATCTTCTCCCTAAGTCACCAACAAATATTACTAGTGTCACGGCAGATGAATTCAAGTTTAAATGTCAAGGGCAACGTTTCTCACACTGCTGCATCCCTCTGCTCCCAGTGATTTTGTCTACTTGTTCGCTTTAAAAGGTATTAGAACACAAACTTGATTAAGGCTCCCTAGGAACTGTATTTAAGGAAGCAAGGTTAATTCAAGGTTTTCAGACTTCTTTTAAAAATAATCCATGGCAGATGTAACAAAGGATTTCTAATTTAGCAGGCTGGTGATTTCCCTATGTGTATTTCAGTGTTTTAATAACATTTCTGAAGTTTCTACTTTTGTAAGAATCCTCATACTCTGTAGGTGTGTCACATATGTGCAAAGCAGAGAGATTCATTCTTATGCCTCTACAAATAAAACCAAATATTAACCACATGACCATATTTATGATCTGTTGTAACCACTTGTTTCTAAACAGGTGCACTTTTGCAGTTAGAGAAGGATCTCGAATCTCCACCTTTCAGTTGGCATGCTGGTTAAATCTCAGCCCTGCATACATTAAAGTCAATTACAGAACTCCTATTTCATATGCAAGTAGGTGCAGCACCCAAAGCACTGTGTCACTGATACAAAAATGCAAGGAACAGGCCTCAGGAAAGGGCATGTGACAAGTTTTAATGAGATAAATGACTTAGAATACTTGGGGATAAATTACAGTAAGCCTCTATGGGGAAAACATGACTGTATTACACTGCACTGTTTTTTATGGATTTTTTTCCCCCATCTAACATTGTACAGAAGTGTGATCAGTTTTTCTGCCTTTGGCAGTACTTTTGGTTGATTTCATTGTTTGCCTTGGTTGCTTGGGTATTGTTTTTAATTTTCTGCACATACTTTTTCAATGGGCACAATTCTGTTTTCTTCCTGCATTTGAAAACATCCCTAATTTGTCAATTTTCTTCTGTATTTACCAGTGCCATGCTAGTGATTCCACTCTCAGGTTAAAGAAACGGAGTGTGCAAGAACCTGAATGAGATCAGAAAGGCTGCCAAACCACAGAAATGGGAAGCTCCAACTGTTCATGTGCTATGGGCCAAAGAGCCCTAAGGAAAAAAAAAAAAAGCAGAACAATTTTTCAGAGCTTTAAAAGCAATTCCCCCTCCACCCCCTCCCCAAAAGAGTTAGATCCAGAGTACACAGGAAGAAGAGCAGCAAAATCCAGTGGCAGCAGCTACCATCTGAGCTCTAATAGTCCATCTGAGCAGCTACCCACATTGAAGCCTGCGTCATGGCATCGTTACTGCTGCTGACTGTGGAGCTGTCTGGGGTGAGCCTACCTCAGGCTGATCCATGGGGGCTACACTCAGAGCACCTTGGACATGCCCGGGACTCTGCAGATTCCTCCCAATTAACATCTCTCAGGCACATCTCTCACTCTCAGCCATGCTGTTAGATTCTTATCTAGGCTCTCATCACCTCATGTCTCAATTACTGCAGCATCCTTTCCCCGGCCACTGACAAACTCAAGTCCTGCCCTGATGGTATATTGATCCATGCTGCTGCTGCGACAATCGTTTCCCTAGCACTGTGCTTTCTTTTTTGCTCATCTTCCCAGCTTCTCTCCCCTGTCATATCAAACAAGCAACTGGTGTTCACTTTCAAGGACTCTTCCACTTTACTGCTCATTTTATTCAGCATCAAAAGGTCAGCTTGCACACCTGAATAGTCCTTAGTCCCTGCTTGCACTGATCACTTGCCAACTCTTCAAACAGGTGTCTTTGTAGTGTCTTCCCAGTTTTTCTCCACATTTGTGGGAAAGTCTATGTAGAACTGTAACACTGACATGTTGCAGGTCCTTAACGCTCTCTTCAGAAGCACCTTCTGGCTAACAAAAGTCTTGCCAGTTGCTTTGCTGCAGGCAGGCTCAAGTGGTTGTCTGCAATGTCTTTTTATTAAGGCTAATTTTATAAAGAAGGACATGTGATTCCATCAGAAAATTCCAGAAACACCAAATAAAGTCACTGCCCAAAATAACCAAGAACAAACTGAGGTATGCTGTTCCACAATGTTTAATAATAAAATAAGCTCCTGTCTTTCAGGCAGATATTAACTTCATTCTCTGCACATGCAGCATCTACCAGCATCTTTTCCTTGTCTATAGCTGAGACCCTACAATAATGCAGCAGACAACCTGCAACAAGTCTGTGATGAGTTCTCATACACAAAGCTAATAAAGAAACTAATCAGCCATGGATGAGAGGAAAACAGTGTCATAGATGAAAAATGAGCAGGAGAGAGAAAAAAGAATAGTGCTTAATCACTAGCTTCCATCTTGGGAAAAAAAGTTAATAGTTCTTAGAGCTTTCCTCCTAGGTCTTATGACTTTTCCTAAATATATTACAGAACTAGAAAGCATGTATGTGGTGGAGATTGTAAGGAAATGAAAGTTGCAGATAACTCATATTTATCATCTGAGAGGTCTGTGAGAAAATTTAGAGACCTAAACTAACTAAGGCAACGTAATAAAAAGAAAAATGTCAGTGCTAGTAAATGCCAAGTAACACATACTGGAGGACGCAGTGGGAGGTGCTGGGACACATTATGTAGCTCAGCATTAAGTGGGTTGGCTCTCAGGTCAAGGGAAATGATTGTTCCTCTCTACTCAGCCTCATGAAGCCATGTCTGGCATGATGTGCCCAGCTTTGTGCCTCCCAGTACAAGCAAACTGGAGTGAGTCCAGTGGAGGACAACTATGACAGTCAGGGGCTGGAGCACACAGCACATAAGGAGAGGCTGAAAGAGCTGGGTTATGGAGAGTGAAGCCAGACCATTCTTGGGCTGTACAGTGAAAGCCAGCAGGTACAAGCTGTAGCAAGGGAAATTCCAACTGGACACATAGAAAATTTTCTTCCCGGTAACAGTGATGCAGCACTGGCACAAGGGCCCAGAGAGGCTGTGGCATCGCCATCCTTAGAGGGCTTCAAAATTCATTGGGATGTGGCCCTGAAAGACCTGCTCTAAATTTGAGGCTGGCCCTGCTCTGAGTGAGGTGTTGGACTAGATCCCTCAAAAGGTCCCTTCCTCATAAACTACTCCATGAGCCTTTGAACTCAGGAAAACACTCTTGGTACCAGTATGGACAGGGCAATGTAAACCTCCAGTCATATGGATTTAAGATGAAAAGATTCCAAAAACTTTAAATATGTCTAATGTACATATTAGACAACAAGAATGTGAAGGTTATATGATTACAAAATAATTTTGTAACAGGAATATTAATACCCTCATGCTTCTGGGGTTAGGATGAAATCTAATGGGAAATTTTCTGGTTCCCTTTGGAATTGCCTCACCCTTTTCCCCAGCCACTGTTATGGTCAAGACAGAATTAAAGGTCCTCAAACATAAAACACTGTGTCAGTCCTGTAAGTCTGTGAAAATCCCTTCCTTTTTCACTCTGCCGTTAATAGCGTGAGGTTCAGCTTGGCCAGGCAGACATCTGGGATCCAGAGAGATTTCTCATCAGCAGGATTCCCAAAGATGTGTACAAAATAATAACAAAGAACCTTTCATGGTCCACTTCTCCCTCCACTCACAATCACGTAGCTTTCTGCCTCCCACCCATTGCCGCAACTGATCACATGGAAAAACAGCATTCAGAGAAGAATATAAGTTAAAATAAATAAATAGCTGCAAATTCAAGGTCAGAATTGTTTGTTCAGACACCTCTCCAACTTCCTCCATGAACCACTTCATGCACCAGGAAAAATCAAGGCAAGATTGCACATGCCTGAATTAGTAGATTATGACAGGAAGTGTTATCTTATCATCTGCTTTACAGCAACACCACATTACAAATTGTCTGGCAACTATTCACTCATTCACTCTCCCTGTAAATAACTATGCAATAAAATCTGATGGAACTGTGCAAGTCACCAAAGTCTCACTGCGATTTTCCTCATACAGCTGCCAGGCTGGAAAATCAGCAAATCTCAAGGGCAAGCTTCATGAAGGTAGGCTGAGGCTAGTGGGTCCTCCTATGGGTCTGCTGAGTTTTGGTCAAGTAAAATCTGCCTGCTTGTTTGATGTGTGTGCTTCATTATTATTATTATCTCCTCTTAGGTGACTGGTGTGTTTGCATTGCTGACATAGAAACCAGGTTTGCATCTAGAGGGCTGCTGAGCCCTGCAAAACAGGTCAGGACTGCACACAGGGAGGGACGTGTGCCTTCCCTCATAAAACCTTGGCTCCTCTCCAGACTTGCCAGAGCTCCTCGCCCAGTCCCTGTGAATGCTGAAGCCCCAGAGACCACGAGGGAAACCTATGCCTCTTCACTGGCTGTCATACAGAGAAGTCATTTGTCCCAAAGCCCAGAACCGGGGCCAATCTCTGGTGTATTCGGCTGTATTAGAGAATGTGTTAATTACAGTAATAATGCAACTAATATGGCTTAGAGAAACGAGTCTCAAATGATGCTTATGATTTCCTGCTTTTCCTTTGTATGCTGCCTAAACAGGAGGTTGATCAGATACCAGGAGAAATTTAGTTATTTATGTATTTAATTTTTATTAAGCAGCCATTTACATTTCATGTGCCTGCATTTTTTTCGCTATTGCAGAGATCCATTTTCTCTACCTGGAAAAGAGGATAAGGTAATCCGACACCTGCAATTTTATGTGTTTACTGCAGTTTTTCAGATTGAGTAGTACCTTTTTTTTTTTTTAATTATGTAAAGTTGGGAAAAGGCCTCTTATGATAGGGTAGAAAAACAATTGGATGTCCAAAGTTATCTTTCTGTCACTTTTAAAAACAATAATAGAGTTGTTCATTCCTTCTTAAATCACTGCTCTGTGATGCTGACCTGAAGGTGACATCTATTGTCTTTTCTGCCTGTGAATCTCACTTCAAAAAACAATTTTTTTGTCAAGTTTTTTTTGCTTTTCCACTCTGATCTACTTTTCTAGGTAGCCAGAGGAGGAGACAGAAGACAGTTATTATAGTTATTGCAGGGAGAAAGCAATTGTGTCTGTAGTGACTGTGGGCCCCACCACTGTCAACAAAAAGAGGCCTAAGAATAGATCTCATCTTGGAAAATTAAGCATTGCCATCATGATCTCTTATGCGTCCCTGTCTGAGGCAGGGACTTGGAAGGCGTGCACTTGACACAATGCTTCTTGGTGTCTGAAAGGGTAAGAACTGACAAGAAACTACAGTAGTTTAGAATTAATGCCCATGCAGTGCAAGGGTGTGAAGAGATGCTAAGAATGAGAAAAAGAGCAATTCAGACTCCCAGGAAAGGATTACTCCCCCAGCAGAACAATATATTTCTTAACTGCTGACATCTATTGACCTCCTTCCTTTTAGCCTATAAATCTTGCCAACTATCCTGACCCACAGAGACCTTTGATGGAAATACAGTAATTTAATTCAGACGTAATCCATTCTTTAATGATAGAGCATGCAGGAAAAGCTTAGATGGGCTCACTTGTACATGTAATTAGTAGTTCAGAAGAATAAAATAATTAATTTCTCTCTGACCAGTTCAAGGAGATAAATGTTTGTTTAATCCAAATTAAAATGTTCCTTTATTTTATTTTGTTCCTTCTTCTAGCCCAAACACTTCCATATGACTACAGCTGGGCAGAAATCATTCTTCATCTCCTATAAAAGCCTGTTAATTAAAAGAAAACCAAGAGTTTGCAGTGGGGTGAAGCAAGAGTTTTTGAAGATTTTTTTTGTGAAGAAGCAGTAACAACTACCCATGCTACAATAGCTACTAGCTTGGAGCTTCAGGAACTCAAGGGAGCTCATGGGGAGAAAGTGTTGAAGTCTGCAATCTGCCATTCTCCATAACACATCTCAGATGAGTGCCGAGCATCTAAGTACAAATTAGTTAGAGCTCCTGGGAAAGGTATTTATTCTCCCCTCAACTGTGGGTTGTGACCAGAAATCCCATCCAAGGTGTGATAGAACTTTCCACAGTGGAAATTTCATGGCAACTGGTGTGGTTTTCCTTCTCCTTTTCCTTTCCCCTAAGGAAAACAGATGTTTCTAACAAATTCAGAGGTAAATGCAGCTCCAATCTGGCCATGAGGCCTGGGCAGCTGTGATTACATCACCTAGTACAAGCCCATTCCTCTCCCTGCACAGTGCTAAATGGGGATGCAGGAGGAAATAAAGTCTTTCTAGACCCCTGGTAAATATATGCCTAAACTGGCCTTTTCAAATGAGAAAATTAAAGAAAACCATTCCTCATAAAGCTCCTGACCAACTCTACAAGTGACCTCTATGTATAAAAGTTAAAATAATGCCACTGGGAGATACAGTCTCTTCAGCTCACATGAATCTCATATTTGTTTTTCTTACAGAAAAAAGAAAAGAGAGAAAAAAAATCTACATCAGAAATTAAATTATGTCAGGAATCCAAGCCATGCATTCAAGGGATTTTGTCACTGGTGTGAATGACAGAGCAGAAATGAGAGGGAAGATAATTTTGAAGATAATAAATTGTTTCAGAAAAAAACATTAACATAAAGCACATGTGACTGCAAAAAGGTTTAGATGGAGCTGAACATGGAAAGTCCCACTGTTACGGCTTCTGCAAGTGCAAAACAAAGAAGTATCTTCTAGATATTTTGGGCAGTGGTTGACAGGTAAGATTTCCTGTAAAAGGGATGACAAAATTGACCTTTAGAAAATTATCACCAGATAGCAGATAAAAGCTTTCCTCTGTTTATCCTTGGGGGACTAGGAGCTGCTCACAGACAGGATGCCAAAACAAGACAAAAACCTTTATGTATTTCTGAGTGTGCTGGAAAGCTACATATACCCTGAGACAACCAGCTTTGACATAAAGCTTTAGGAACATAGAAATAACATGCTCATGAAACGTACTGATTATTATGAACACCAGCACTCTGCAAAGAACCCTGCCTACAAAAAAGCCTCCATTAGTTCATGTTAATGGAGCTGCCTCTCTCCAGAAGTGATTTTCAGGCAGACTGACAAATTAAAAGGGAGATTTGTCCCCTGACACCAGAGACCTTTGTTGCCTGCACATACAGAAATCAGGAGAGAAGTGTCCTAAAATTACACCTAGTGACAACCTCTTTTAACAATAAGCAGACAGGCTTACGGATTTCAGGAGAAATTGTATTAATTACTTGTACAGATTCTACTTTACAGATGAATTAATAATTGCCCTTTATGCTATCCATAGCTCTAGCAATCCTCATGGCCCTTAAAACACAGATGCTGAAGCGACATCAGCTGAGCATCCCAGCTGAGCACCAGCTGAGCATCAGCAGAGAACAATAAGGTCTGGACTTAGCAGGGGTGGCATAAAGGACTTTCATCATCTGAGGACCTGACTACTGAAAGGAAAGAAAGTCTTAAAAGCACTGTCATTTATCTGTTTTGTCCATTTTCTTTGTAGGTATCTTCTAAAGAGTGAGAATTCTTTTGTTTTTGATCCTTTTGATGAGAAGCTTGTCTAAACCTGCCCCTTACAGAAGCATGGCAGAAACTAGTTGCTATGTGCACTGGTACCAGTGACCTCTTGTGGAAGCAGATTATCTTCTTCTGGTTCATAAATCTACCTGTCAGCCTTACCTGGAGAGCAGACAACGCATCAGTATGGATTACTGAAACCACTTGCTGCAGAAATAAAGCTACAGCAAGATAGATTAAAAAATAAAACAAAGATTCCCCTTGGGATGTGACAATTCCTTAACCCCAGCCTCAGAACAAAATACAACCTTGAAATGGAGAAAAGTGATCTGTAGAACCAACGCTGAGAAGGGAAACACAGGAAAACAGCAAATGAACTTCAGCAATGATGCTTGATCCAATCTGGTTCAGAGCACAGGTTTACTTTACGGCTCATATTTATCACAGCCAACAATGCCGAAACTGTACATTTCAAGGTTGCATCTATATTTCAATTTACAAATCCCTATGGTTAGGGGATAATCTTGGTCAATGTGACTGCAGGCCAAGGGCATTTTTCTTCCTTCAGTGTAATAGTGAAACATTTTGGTTACAACATAAAAAAAATCTAGGAGTGGTTTCTACAAATTCAAAACAGCCTGCTAAAATGTTTGTTAATAAAAAATTAACCTTGATCCATTATACAGTGTGGTCCCTCATGACAGAGATTATTTATGTCAGGTTAGAAGCAACTTTTTTTTTTTTTTTTTTTATTCCTGCATTATAGCTTTTCAAATTACGCCAAATAATACACAGTTCTGTAGTCCTCTAATGGAAATCAGATTCATCTAGTCCTGCTTGGCTAGAAGAACAACGACCAGAAGCAAAAAAGGTTTATGAAGAAGAAGGCTGGTCTAAGTGTGTAGTCTGGGCAAGTCTAGGTAAGCCCTTTCTGCCCACCTAAAACACAAAGATGAGGTGAGGAAGGCAGAGAAGTTCAGCTCATATCTGATTTTTCAAGTCACAAGAAGAGTCCAGTCTCCCTGACTGCTCAAGTTGTAGTTTCCCCAACAGTATATATGCAAAGATACATAAAAATGAAATTTTAGTGTATTAATTAATCAAGAATGGTTAAATATATAGCGCCAGGGCTCTATGTACTATGTTCACTGTCTTCAATAGGCTTGTTAATTTACCTCAGCCAAGAACCTAGCCTGTAACACTACAAACAATCTTGAATTCCCTGACCTTTTCAGTTTGTATGATAATGCTAACATAAACTTAAAGGAACTATCATTTCTCTTTCTAGAAACCCCTCTGCTCTTTGAATCACAGGATCCTGAATCACAAGGAAAAGAAGGAAAATTCCTCAGTTGCTTATAAGAAAATGACACTTGAGGACATGCAAGGACATCTTCTATTACATCTAAAAGGAAGTATTTGGTTCTGAAGACTGATAAATTACAAGTTTAGCTTAAAACTAAAACTCTTTTTTAACCTATAGTCTTCTTTTTTTAAGCTTAATATAAAAGGTTTGGAAAAGGGTTGTCTTTTAAATAAGTATTAGTAACATTTAGACTGCTTTCTACAACTACAGTGTCATTGTGACTCTTAAGATGCTTCATAACATCAACAACCTTATGCTTGCAGTAAGTCTGTTTGGTGGGCACTAATCGTTGGCTTCATTTTACAGAGCTGGAGTACACTGAGAGGTTAAGCCACTTGCAAGGGAACACATGTCAAAACAACAAATTGAAAAATGCAACTGAACGCTGCTGAGCTCGGCTAACCCATGCTTACATGTTATCAGTAGCTCTGCAAAACCTCTAAACACATTTACTCCTAAATGATAGTTTTAAATGACTCACAATCACGCAGAGAGTGGATGCACAAATAGACCTTGCTAGGGATAGTTAGGGTCAGAATCAGATGTGCATTGGCTGCTGTGGTACCAGTCCAAAGACATGGTATTGCTCCACAGCAACAAAAAAAAGCAGTTTGCTTTCTCACTGAGGGATCAGCTACCTCAAACTGCTTTTCATTTATTGTGGGGTAGCAGTGTCCACAGACCATATATTGCTCTGTAGATGTGTGTTGGTGTAAATACCTTTAGCAATGCTAAGTATTTGCCATTATAACAATGTAAATGCCTTCTTGTAGTCTGTTTCATTCTTTTCAAATAAATTTCATTGAAACAGTTCACTTGGAGTAATTTCATCACCTTTGTTTAATCTCATTTTTAAGCTGTTGACCTTAAATTCAGATCAACCCAAAAACAAAAGGTCTCTGAGAGAGATGTTTGTATTCCATTTCACACAAAGGAAGGGGCATATAAGCCGCTGACGGCAAAAGAGAGCTCAACAGGATGTCCTTGCATTGAAAATTTCATCCCTAATGTGCACTGATGCACTTTTATCTACAGTCATCTTTCTTAAGGGATCCAATCTTAAAAAGCCTTCCTCTTACAAACAGCCTGACAAGTTCATTGGAAAAGCCTGTGAATATAAAGAAGTCTTATGAGCAGAGTTTGGAAGACAGGGCATTTATATATTACGAGCTCAGTCTATAAGCACAGCAGTCTCCAGTACACATCTGATTTATCTTAACTCCTACTCTAATACTAGCCAAATAACACCACCAGATAACCGAGGGGAATGACACCCACACACCAGCATATCTCTAGTCCAGAGATTCTCCTGCAGGGGCCAACCCCAGACAGCTTTATTCACATCAAGCAGTACTTTGCGCCATGAACCACCTCGTCGACACGAAAGGGACAGCTTGTGAATCAAGGCACGGCATCCTGCGAGCAAAACGATCAGAAACCAGCTCCACGTGGGAGTGCCGAGCTCCCGGAGAACCACAATATCACAGATTAGGGCCGGTGAGTAATGCATTAGAGGCCAGCGCTGCCAGCCCTCAGACCAAATGTACCGTGCCCTGCCTAAAAGCTTTTGTAGCTGCCTGAGTCCATTTGAAATAAAAGAAGTAAGCATAACAACCACTTTTTCCTTTACCAGGGAAACCAAGTAATCTCTCTAGGTCAATTCTGAATGACAGAGAACAATCTCATTCTCCCTGAAAGCAAGCGGCACCTCTAGACTTCACTATGGTTCTTTCCCCATTACCTACAGCATATGAAAAGGGCAATTTAACTCAAGAAGTTTATATTTGGAGCTTTTTTTCAGCACTGTTTCCAGAAAATAGCAGACATTAATTAATGATCTTTAGACATTAGATCATAAACCACATTCATTTGAAATGCTGCAATCTCAGTGATTATTGTATATCATTAAGCAACATCCTTAGAGCAAACTCAACATATTCCCTTATGTTTTTATTAAAATACAGAAATCTCAGTTAACTTTTTATTTCATATTTTTAAATTCTAAATATAAATTCATTTTTTTTAAATTTTATTGCATATTTTTAAATATGCAGGATATTTACAAGTTTCTTATCTTCCCTTTGTTCCCTCTTTTCAGAAAAGTAAGATATAAGCACAATGTCATTACAAAGTACAACATTTCTTTAGATTTGTGACACAGACACAAAGCAGACAACATTTGTCCACACTGAGACACTGGGCGTGCATTAAAACCAAATCTTACAGGTTTCTATCTTCACAGAGTTACTTAACACACTGGTCCCCATGAGGTGAATGAATTTATTTAAACTTCAAAAATGAAATCAGACTGTTTATTTGAAAGTGGAGATAGATGGGTTTGGGTTATACTGATATGGGTATATCTACTACAGTAGGAGACCCTGGCCATGCTGTGACTGCACGTCAGGCTCATTTGGGGATGCACACCAGCTCTCCATCCTCCAACTTGCCTGCACACGCAGCTTCTCCCATGAGCGGGAAACAGGAGCAGGCAGGCAAGCAGGGAGCTGCCACAGGCTCAGGCAGATCCCCCCAGCCTGCATCAGTGGAGAAGCAGAATCCATCTGCATCGCAGCCCAGAAATATCTGATGTAATCACTTTTGGTTTACATGTGCTTAGTAATATAACCACAGGTTGTATTTTCCATTGCACAGAATGTATATATATGCAATATATCTATTTCTGGAGAGAGAGAAAGTTGTATATATTCTTACACACACACACACACACACACATACATGCATGCCTCTCTATCTGTATATGCCTATATATGCATAGTTATCTACAGCAATTAATGCATATACGTGTGTTAAATTTATATCAACTCACACATATAAAGTAAGATTCTGTCTCATAATATTAACTCAGATTCAGTTTTATCTAAATATCTATTGTAAATATTGTCTAGGCCTCTCATTCACTAGAATAATACTTAAAAAAATTAATTACATAATATATGCTGAGAAATGCCTAGCTACGTGACAGATTAATTAGTTTCATTTGAACACATGTAGTGTATGAAAGAAATTAATTCAATAAACACTGTGGCTCTCATCCTGCAAAAGCATATGCGAGTCCCAGTGAGTTCAGTTGTAATAACTCAAATTATTCATGGGCAAAAGTGTTTGCAGATCAAGGCTATACATGTTATTTGGTTGTTACATTATGCTAATTTTGAATCTACTATTTCACCATAAAATCTGACAAGGCAGAGTCATTTATGAGACACAGTTATAGAGAACTGAATTATAGAGAGTGCTCTATGTACATAACAAGATAAATTATTAATTAACATTCAGAGATGAAGATATGTTGCCTTAGAGAAATTATTTAAGGGCATCTATTGACAACGCTGACCTTGGGGTGGGGTCCTTCCTGCTTGTTCCATATTGGGCTCTATAAGAGAAATACAATATCCTAGGAACAGCTATGCTCTGAATAGCACACACTATACAACCTAACCACTTGTAGTTACTGCAAAATGGACCCTAAGGAGCCCCGCTGCCGAAGCTGAGCTTTCATAGCACAAAATACACCGCACGGCTTCCTCTGCAGTCATGTCACTATACTCTCTCCCTCTTCAAGGATTGCTCCGATCCCTTCTCCCTGTGGACTCCCACCATCATCTCTTCCCTGTTCCTTCCCTTGCGCCCCCTCTGCTGAGCACAGCACCCCTCCTTCCCTCTGTCGGAGGCTGCCTTTCTGTCACCGCTACAACCAGCTACTGTAGCTGGGACAAGGCAAACCCATGCATCACGGAGGCCTGCTTAAGGTAAGATATTATCTCATCCTCTGACTGGCACTCTAATTCAGATAGAGAATTACCTTCCTGCTGGTCAGATCCTGTGCTGATGTAGTTAGCAGAGCTCTGCTGGCATGAATGGAGCCATACAGATTTACACCTGTCCAGTCCAGTCTCAGCGCTCAAATGAGATCCAGGCCAGCAGTAACCTAGCATGTCAAATATGTGGGGTGGACCTGTCTTCCAGGAGCTTAAATAATCTAAAAAATTAGGATTGAATTTATGCACATTATCTAGGCTTTCTCTGCAGGCTCCTTCCTGCTTTGGGGACTTCCAAGGTCACATCATCAGGGGTCCATCTCTCTGAACTGTGGACATCTCCCTCTGAACTAGTTGCTCTCAGCTCCCTTCACCACTAACAGAGGGAAACATTCTTAGGGTGCAATGAATCTGATTTATATTGCATTTCTATTTAAAGCTGAGATCACTCCTCTCCTAGAAATGCCTGCTTCTCTCTATGCAGGGTGACTAGCTCACATGTAGATGATGAAAGTCATCTCGCCTATGTGACAGCTTCATTAGCAACGCTGCTCACGCTGAGCAAAACAAAACACAGGGCCCAGATTTTAACTGAAAACAAGTTTTGAACAGGCTAACACTTGCAAAATTAGAGACACAAATCTCAATCCAAGGCAGCATTAATACTCTCCTTCTCCTCAGTGCTTTCTGGACAGAGTTTTGGGGGTATTTGATTACACAAGAAAATAGATATTTCTGAGCAGAATCAAAACTTTCTCTGTGTCCTGTCAAACAGTCATCCTTGGTGGAAATTTTTCAGAGGACTACAGAAAAAGATGTCTGATAATCTTTCCCCCACAGGCAAAGTCTCCTTTGACCCCTAATGAGTCAGAGATTAACTCAAACTGTGAAGCATAAAGYTTAATATACCTCTAATAATTTGTTTTCATTTACTGCAATAACTCCGGGATGCTGATCTATGGAAACTCCAACTCCTGAATCAAGACAGACAAGATATTGACTAAACAATACTTTGAGGCAGTAAGTAAGTCCCCCCAATCTCATGAAGAAGAATTTCCCTTAAATCAGCATTAACTAAATGACTCAGGCTTGCCATACCCCAGTCTGAGATATTATGCCTGAATTACAGGAAGGAAGATGAAGGCAGGGTGAAATAGAGGACACTGCTTTCCACAGCGCTCTGTCCATACCTGCGAGCAGCCCATTGGAGAAACCACTGATCTGATCTGTAGGTAACCCAGGGCATCTACAGCTCCATTTGACTTTATTTTGGTGAACAAAACTGTATACCTTAAAAGCCTTGTCTGTATTTTTCATGCAGCTGTCTTTTATTCCCTTTCAGTATTTGTGGCTGCTATATGAATAATGCACTTTCCAAGGTGGATAATAAAAACTGCAAAAGGAATCAGCTCCAGATGGGTTACAAAATTGATCCCTTCACTACCACCTTATAGGCATCAACATTAGAAAGTTTTCTCAAGAAAGAGGAGGTTAGGGTAGATGAAGGAGAACATAGTGGAAAATATCAATAAAATGAAAGCATAAATACCATTAATAAATCACAAGCACAGCTTATAACTCCACATACTGATTTCAAAAAAGACAGTCCTAACTGATAAAATATATACATACTCCTCTGAATTTGCTAATTTGTTTTTAAGCAGTATAGAACCACTCCCTAATTTCAAAGCACTGTCCAGTGACTCTTTGTATTATGTAAAGTACATGATTTGGACATGTTGACTTCTCTAATTAGTCTATAAATACTTGACTTTTACCCACTACTTTGGTAAGTGTGATAATTGCCAGGGAAAGGCCAAAGCATTTATGGTCAATCAGATGATGAGAAAAGGAATATGGCCCTTTCAGTGAGTAAAATGTAAAGCATTATGTAGCAAGGCAGAAGCTATTAGCAGGATCAATATTTCTCCTAGTACCTTAATAAATCATTATATCAAAGAACAGTTGCAGGATGAAGAAAACCTCATTCTACCAAAAAGGATGCTTCCAAATCAGCAAATAAAACATCATTTAAATTACAAAGACCTAACTGGTGTACAAAGGCAAATGGTAAGCACAGAATACAGCCCTGTGATGCTAGACGTGTAAGCATTTTGAATCATTAGTGAAGGAAGAAAAGCAGAAAGACAAAGAAACAGCTATGCTAAGAGCTACACATGCATAATTTGCAAATTGGTAAATATGTATGAACCCACCAAACTGTAGCTGACTGATGACACCATGTTTGGTGTAGATATCATAGGCAATAGAACCAGAAGAACACCTGGAAAACAGGGTGGCCCTCAGTATCTTTACTATTATACCGAAAAGAGTTTTTGCTTCTCTTTTCTTCTCTTTAGCTAGCTCTGCTGTTATTGGAAAAAAACAAACATGTAAATGCAAGGGTTGGGGAAGGGAAGATATCTTCTAAAGGCTATTTTAAAGCAAGGAAACTTTTACTCTCAGCTGACACTACAAATCACTGCTTACCCAATATAGCTACCATCACATATAACCATATTACACACTTGGGCAGAAGACTGAGAAGGAAACTCTAAGAAAAGCTAATTTGAGTTCCATTCAAATAAGGATTAAAGGACTATGATAATGTACGTCCCACACAGTAGATAACCCTCCCAGTATACATACATGCCTCTGAGAAGAAGATAAATCATGACAATCTACTTTGCGTGATGTTGCAAACTTACACATTGCTATGAAGGATAGCAGTGCACAGCTTGTGAACAGCCATCACCACAGTTTTTGGAAATACCAGCTCATAGAACTTTTGATTTATAATGTTACCCTTCAATCTAAAAGAGAAATGATGAAATGCAGTGGGGAAAGAGTCACCAGAGTAATGAAAATATGAGTTCCCACTGGGTCAAAATGTAATACATTACTGTAACAAGTATTCTGGTTTATTCTTTTGTTTGAATAGTCTAGATTTAGCTCTTTACTGAAGAGTCATTACAGAAGAGCAAATATCTCTCAGTTGTTTAGTCATCTACTTTAGACCTCTATCACAGCCTTAGAAGCTTATTCCTAGTATATTTAGAGGCAACAATTTCATTATGGAAGTCAAAGTGGTTACTCTTTGGTTCTTTAGTTCATATTTCATATATTTCTAATCCCATATAGTTGACACTTTAGAAGGTCAACTGTCATATGGCCAGAAAGCTGACACCTCAAGAAAGTGAACAACGCAGGAAAAGGAGGGGAAAAGGACCATCAGATTGCTAAGTGACAGCTTCTCTCCTCTCTCAGCCAGCAGAGATGTAACCTGCCTCTCAGTTCTCTGGTAACATGGAGTTTTGGCCATATGGCAATTGACCTTATGGAGTGTTGGCCAAATGTGTTTCCACCATATGTCTGGATCTGTGAGTTGAATGCATACAAAAAAATGAACAATGCTTGAATATTTCATGCCCTAAACTCTCCATATAGAGGTATTTATTTTCTCAAACTGTAATTTATTCTGAAAAGTAAATCAGATCAGTCTCTCCATAAGTTGTCTCAAATCAGTTTGTTGGCTGGTCCTTGCGTTGAAGAAAACATACCAACCCTGCTTTACAGGGCATAATATGCCAAGTTTAGTATTAGAGAAACCTGTTTATATACTTAACTGCCTGTATGCCTCCCAAGGGTTCTTCCTTCTTTTCTATTGATTGTATGTGTTCTTCCACTCATCTCACGCCCACAAACATAGCTCAATATCTCTGCTAGTATCCCCCAATCTATTTCAAAAGCAGTTAAAGATATTCTTTTTGCCTGGATCCCAAAGTATTACTTATTGCTGGCATGTATCAGCTTTGTAGGCTGTAAACTGCTCAGGGCAGAGACTACTTGTTTATCTCTTAAATGGCCATAAAGGCATCATCAGCTTTACTAGTCAAATAATAAGCATCAGATGGGATCACTGTAAGCATGACCCAAACATCAGCAATCATGTCCCATGTGATCACAGGGGGAAGGCTAACAGAGTAGGTGTGCCCTTTCAATCCTATTGTCATAAGCCTCATTTTTTCCAGTGCAATAAAAAGGTGCACTAACTCTCCAAGAGCTATTGGGATGGTGGCAAATGGATTCAGAAAGATTAAGGATTTTCTTATTCTAGTCTGCCTGAACAATTAATTAACAGCCTCCTTGTTTGTCATTAATTTTGGTTGCCATAGTAGCCTCTTTAAATGGTTTCTAACAAACAAGGAAGATTTATCCTTCTTACTCTAAATCGATCAGAAAATGAATGATTTCACAATCATTTTTGTTTCATTGTGACAGGTAAAGCATAACGAATCATTACAACAGCGCCTTCTGAAAAGGATAAGATGTCAGTTTAAACACAGAGCAATCTTAAAAAGCAGACCCAAAGATTAAAAGGGAAGTGCCAGTTCTGTGCAAACAAAAATACTGGCCCCAAAAGGAATGCAAAAAATGACAACAGTTTATAAATAATACATGTAAAAAAGTTTCTAGGAATTTTTTTGACTGCAATTAACACAATTTTGCTTGGATATAAATGCTTCTATGCACTGTTTGCTGCTCAAAATTCACAGCTAGTGAGAGACCAAGGAGGCAAAATATTGTAAAAGAACTTCCTGAAAAACAGAGTTAAAATGGATTAGCTGAAACAGGAAATTTTCATCCACTTTAGGCTGCTTGGATTGCAAAGAGAACAGCAGCCCACAAGGGAGAAGGGAGGGGGAAGTACACGTCTGCAAACTAATCGCGGAGTTCTGGCCATCATCCTGTACTGAGGTTTTGGACATGTTTAGAGAACCACAGGCTGCAACCTGCAAATTAGATCAATATGTTTCTTGCCTGATAAATTCCAGGAGAGAGATAACTGGTCTGTTATTGGAAAAGACTGTTGTTGCCTTTCTTCTAGAGGACAAGGTGACAGGTTCTCTTGAAACAGTAACTGCTCTTTGCTTCCGCACAAAACCATGCCTTGAAACAAGTGTCATTCTGATTATTGTCTGATCTATAATCTCTCTCAGTTTGAGTGCGGAGCAGGGAAGAGTTAAAGCGTAGCAACATAGACAAAATATTCCGATTTCCTTGATTAAAAAATTAGTAATAATCCTAGATACAAAATGCACTAGTCACATTGGACAACTCCTTCCAGCAAGAAAAGCAAAACAAACATCAAGGAAATGAGACTTGTATTCCTCATTATATTAGTCATTTCCTACAGTCATATCCAAATGTCCTTGAAGATTTTCTTACACCATTGATACCTAAAGTAATTGACTCAGCAACAAACCATAGCACAGTTAGATCCAATGTTTTTGCTCGTTTCCCCACCCTTTGAAAGACCTAAAGGGCAGTTTGGGGCCATTTCCCATACTGTCTAAGGAATCTGAACTCAAAAGTGCTGGAGAGTTCATGAAACCATGAAAACCATGCTGCCACAAATATAGAATGAAATAGGAAAAATATTTTCAATAGTTTAAACATCTGCTTTTCTACTGTTCAATTCTGGACTGATAGGCTAGTTTGTCTCCTAGGATAGGGGACTATTTGTTGATATGAACAAGCTACCAAGGACTGGAAATACAGAGTTATCTTGAAAAGCTAACGACCTGTGGAGATAAAGCTTGTAGAAACAAGGGAACTAGGGGGTAGTGCTTGCCTCTGTGATAACAGCATCATAGTGAGGGACATAAAGCCCCAGATATAAAGCCCAGGACCTGCCTGGGGAGACCCCAGGGAAGTGCAGCTGGCCCAGGGCACACGGATCAGTGCAGGGGCAGGGCCATGGTGTCCAACGCCGGGAGGCCATGCCCAGAGCTGTATCTGTTCTAAAAAAATCCATGTTACTGGGGTCATTTTTTTTAAACATCTGTCATTTTAAAGAAATGGCTCTTTTAACCTGAATCATTTCACAGATCCAATTTAGAAGGAATCTGCAGAGCCACCAAGCACAGCTGAAGGAACTGTAACCTCTGGTGGTGAGTGTGGAAATGAGAGCTTGAAGGCAGTATTTTCTGAGATCGGATCTGTCAGCAAAGAATAATAGTATCAAACTGCAGTCTTAGACAAAAAAGCAGATATGATGTTCATTCTCTGTGGTTATTTTTAACTGAACCTCTGTCTGTCCATCTATTATGCCTTTACTAGCAGAGCTGGGGTAGAAGCGGGAAGGGTTTGAAATTTTGAAGCCATCACAAAAGGTGGAGAGAAGTCACAAAAGGTAATTTCATTACTAGGAGTTTAATGAAAACCAGCAGTCAGACAGCGAAGCAGCACACAAATTGGTGCCCACTGAGAGGAAGGCAGGCAGAGCAGCCAGTGTAAATTCTGCCTGGGAAAAGCCAATTGGCACATGTGAACAGACCTGCCAGCTGGCATGGATGTACCTCCAAAACAGGGGCTGCTCCTTGCCTGCAGGGACAGCATATGGGATATGAGGAGGAGCTAGAAAACTGAGGTAGGAGTTGTAGGGTACATGGGACACTGATCTGTTAAAAGAGGCTTCCTCCACTGGTTGCAGAGCAATTTTTTTCTGGGAATCTGTTGTGCACCATTGTGCTTTGCCTTTAAGTGCTGGGCAAAGCCTACCCCAGTGCATGCCTATATGATTTGCCTGTTGACAGTAGCCTGCTGTGCCCACACTCTGAGCAGATGCAAGATTGTTCTGCCCATGGTTGGAAGCAACTGGAAGCCACATAAACATACTATCAGTGCTGAGGCCAAGTTAACGGCATTAAGTCAGAGCTAATAAATACTGACAATCAGGGAAATTCATTAGCTGGTACTCAACATCATGTTAACTGTGCCACACAGCTTCTAGTCAGCTTGGAAAATGGGCAGAGTGAACTCACACCCATCAGTGGAGGATTGGGTAGACATAACCCGCATCTGTTGGTCTATTGATTCTGACAACTTGAATCCTGATGAACTGAAGTATAAACCGGCCATTTCAAACTTTTGGTGAGATTTTGCAGAAGGGAGTAGAGAAGGAGAAGTAGGGGAGTAAAGAATGGATTCTGGACCCAGGCCACCAGCTGCTGAGTTACAGCATTCTATTGGGAGTGCTAGGCAAAAAGTTTGTAGTCTGAACACACGCCTGGAGGCCCTGAGACTGAAGAGCAATATCTAGGTTTGATTTAAACTTCAGACTTTTAAGAATCTCATGTATTCAGTGGTGAAGCCGCTTGTCAGCAGCTCAGTGAATGGTCAGGATATGCAGTGAGATGTTTTCATAGAAGCAAACAAAATACTGCCACAAAGGACACCCACGTAAACTTAGTTTTTGTATTATAACTTAAAGACCTTAAAATAGTGTGTTGCATTTGGCTATCAAACACTGACTTCTTTTGAAAGCCTGTCCCATGTCACTGCAAGCTGTCTGTTGGTTGTATGGCTCTCAAGAGAGACAAACTTTCCAACATAAATCTCAACTCCATTGAAGCTACAGAAGGACCTACAGTGAGAAACATTGGTGTAAAAATCAGAGATGCATTCATGGGAGAAGGGCTGTGTGATTTACCATTATAAAATCAGGAGGCAGAGGTCTAGCATTAAAGGGGTACACTCTCAGAGGGATTATAGAAAAATCACAGGCTCAGAATGCTCCGTGCCCCTGCACAAGGGGACGTCTTGCTCTCTCTGTCTATCCACAGTTCATTGGGTCCAGATAGTGCATTTGATTGATTTCACTCATGTGTGACTGACACGAAAACAACTGGTCTGCAGAACTTTGACCAAGATTAGAGAGAGAAGTCTGAATAGCTCATGAAAAAAAGGAAGAATATCTGGAAATGATATTAGATTTCATTGCAGAAGACGCTATGTATTCAACCTGCTACTCTCTAATCATCTCCCTTCCCTTCTCCTCTTTTTTCCTTGACCCCTCAAAATAGGAAAAAGGACACTTGAGATGTATTCATGGAGTGAAAGAAACATAGAACAGTGTGATTAACTTCCTAAGTATGTTTGACAGCCTTCAAACATTAAAAGAAATGCATTTTAAAGAAATTAAGTCTCCTCTAAGCAAAAATCATAATTTGCCAGTCAATTTTATGAACAAGTTGCTAAATTTCAGGCTCAGTCCTCTCCTGGATTTAACTTAGGACCTTTGCTTTCAAGATTCCTAGTCCCTCTGAAACATTGCTCTTTTTTTTCTTTGGTGCTGGCTCTTTGTTCTTAATTAGATCAAGTCAGGTTTCCACTGAGATGGCAAGAATAGTGTCATCAGTGTGTTATCTGTCAAGTACTTCCATAACTGTCTTCAATTGCTCTCATAAATCTAGTGCCTCTGTGCAATCCCACATTATGAAAATTGTATGCTGTCTTTCAAAGTCCTTCCTCTACTCTGTGTACAAAAGTAGTTCTGGTAGTAAATGTAGCAAACCTCCCTAAGAATACCAGCAAGTGCAATTAGCAATAGCAAAAAGAAAGAGTTGGTTTGTTACTCAGTGGGAGGAAAAGCTATTAGAAAGATCATCTGTGATCAAAGAGTCAACACAGTAAACATTGGAGACAGGAGTAGGAATTCAAGCTATAATAGAAAAAAGCAGATTAGAGAGCACCGAGATAAGTTAAAGATTTTCATATTGGCTGGGCCTTATAAATATCACCCTAGAACATGTAGAAAACTGACTGATGGAATCTTAGGGCATCTGGCAATTTTCTTTGAGAGGCCAGAAATAGTCAGCTGAACAAACACTAAATGGGAAATAACCAAATAGGTTTAGTCTCACTGGGAAGGATCTGGGGTTATACAGTGAATCTCAAGCTTAACCAGACTCACTGTCATGTACTTACAAATATCAGTTTGGAAACACAAAGGAGAGTGTTATCTAAAAGACACATGGGGGAATTCTCCTCTTCTACTTCACTTTGGAAAGACTTAAGTCATAACCTTCAGTCCAGTTTTGGTCCCCACATATTAATGGAGACATGACCAGTTGACCACGAGCAATCAACAAAACACGACTTACAAAAAGACTGAAAGAATAAAATGCTGTTTAATGTTGAGAAGACAAGACTTGGGGGAAACATGACAAAAGCCATTGAAAATATTAAAGATGGCTGCAAAGAAAAAGGGAACAAACCACTCATTCACCATAGATAGGACAGAAGTAACTTGCAAATTAGAAAAGGAAAAAAGAAATTTCTAATGGTAAGGAAAATTAAGCCTTGGGATGAATTGCCCAAACAGTCTGCAGAATCTCTATCAGTGGAGACCCTCAGAAATGGGTCAACCAAGGCTCTGCTGGTAATAGTGTCAATATAGTTGAGGCAACCGCAGGGCCCTCATGCTACCTGCTGATTTTCTACGATTCTAAGAAACGACCTGTGGCTAGTTAGCAAGAGAATAATTTTTTGAGTTCTAGGATATTTTGGGCAATAGTATGTATTACCTTCTTCTTGGTTAATTTTTAATAGTGTCTGAAAGCTCAAAGTTAAAGAGTGGCTTGACCCAAGATTTTCTTTCATCTTTTTATTTTCATTTTTGCTATTTGAGCAAACTGCCTGGTCATACTTTCCTCTAACTCTTGTAAAGCCTCTTGAATACAATATTCTGTAGTCTTTCCCCCTCTCCCCCCCAAAATGTGTGATCAGTGGCATTAAGTAGGCACACATTATTTCCTGAATGGTTGCTTATAGCCATTATTGGATCATTTCTTCTATACAATCAATGAACTCCTATTAATGTTGATGTGCATTTCTTTTAGTTTTTCTTTTTGGTTTTCACTTGTCACACCTAATCATCAATTTCTGTACCTGATGCAATAATTGATCCTAGCAATCTAAGTCCCTGTGGAGCAGTATATCTTAGGACTTCAATCCCAAATGGTTATGTATGTTACACTTCAGCCTAGAAAGCAAGCTGAAACTTTCTTATCATATTCAAGGATTTTCCTTATTATTATTTATGCTATTGATTGAACTTTGCTGGGATTTGAGTGCTGAAGATGAAGAGAGGCTGTTCCTGAATTGAACTGATTCCAAAGAGTTTTTATGAGGCTGGCAATGAGGAGTTGAATAATCATCACAGACAGTTTCTAATGACAATAGGGTTGCAAATATATTCATTGCAGGATCAAACTCACCATTATCCTCTCTCCAGCTACACAAATCCAAAAAGTTCCTTTAATTTTTACTATTTGAACTGCTAGCCTTTCCACGTATTTTAGCTAAAAAGTAAGAGAGAAGGGACATAAACTTGCCAACATTGTGTTAGGCTGTGGTGGAAAAAAAAAAGAAAATTTTTTATAACTGTTCTTTTTGGCTGGCATGGGGCCATTTTAACCCTCCTTGTGTTTTCATATAACAAGACCGGCAAATTTCACTGCTGTTTCTGATTTGGACAGTAGCAGTGACAGTGGATTTCTCCTTCTCTCAAGTGCAGAAGATATTTTAACTTCCTTTCAGAAGTGACATCAGTTCATATCTTTTTGTCTATGGCAACAGACTCTTCCTGGAGCTGGAGCTTATGATTTTTATCTTGTTGTGGCATCTGCTTTGGTCAAGGGGATTACTGATTACTTCTTCTGGTGATGATATTAGGCTGGACAGCTGTCTTCCCTATTCTATTATTATTATTCATGATGTGTGATTGATCTTTCTGAGGACCTTAGTGATAGAAAACTTAGCTTTTTTTTGCTGTCTTTCTTTTAAAGGGACTTGAATGGACAATTATTGTTTCTGAAATGTGCTAAAGCCACCATTTCACCGCATCTGTTGCTCACATATCTCTGGGCAGCCAGAATGAGGGCAATGAAAAGGTGTAAAATGTGCAGTTACCCATATGCTGAGAGCAATCATTTGCACACTTGTTGTCTTTCAAACAATGTCATTCATTACCTAGTACCGTACTGAGAAGAGTTTAAAGTACAGAAAAGAGAGAAGACACTGCCAGGGACTCCACCTAGGCAAAGCTGAGGTGAGATGCATTGGAGTAATTTTAACTGAGGGTACACCTCCATCATTAGTTACCAAGCTTCTAAACTTTGAGCTTGTTTTTACATCATTCATAACCATTTGACAGTCAGGTTGGCTATATTCAGCTTCTTAAAACTGGCACCTGAGTCAGGAACTTAGAATACATAGAGGGATATAGATATAAGGAACACAAACAGGAATTGTAAAAAAGTTTTGAAATATTACCGACAGGAATGGCAATTGTTTATTTGGAAAAACAAACAAATAAATAAATCAAATCAACTAGAGCATAAGGACAGTCCTCCTTTTAATATTTGACAGACTAACATATAGAAGGGGATGTTCAGCTTTCCCTATCTTTACTAGAAATGAGACACCAAACAACTTACTACAAAGAAAAGAAAGTTTGGATTTTAGGAATACCCTCTAAGTGCTGTGTAGTTCTAGAGTAGACTATGCTGGGTGGCACTGAATCTTTCTCCCCAGAGGATTTTTTTTTTGAAAAGACTAGATTAAACAAACATCTCTCACAGATTGTCTAAACATCCTTGCTCTTGATGGTAACCCAGGCAAATGGACCAAATGATCTTTGATGTCTTTAAGGTGTTTTTGACTTCTGACATGAAAGACCACTCCTCTTTTTTGTAAGGGGACCTTATACAAGCTATGATCAGCCAAGATCAATATCTAATCGCCACTTTGGAACAGAAGATGATGGGCACTGGGGTAAGACAAGTAAAGAGCCTTACATCTGAGTCTGAGCCTATGGACACTTAGGGTACTGAGCCATCATTCACATACATATATATGTATGTATATGTGTATGTGTGTATATATATATGTGTGTGTGTGTGTATTTAAATCAGCTTGTACATGCACCCCATGATCTGGATACATCAGCCTTTAAAAACTCACAGTCTTGTTTTATGAAATACAGCTGTCCCCACGAGGCAGCTTTGTGAGATGTACTTCCCCCACCCTCCCATTTTATTCTGCCACATTTCCTTTGAGCATCTAGCTTATAGATTTTCTTCAGGTAAAAGGCTACTCGGTTTCCATCTCTTCAATAATTCAGATATGCACATCAAATGCACGTGGCACAATTACAGGTAGCAACGTCCCCTTTCCTTCCTCCCCTTTTGCAGCCAGGCAATTTGCATTTAAGGTGTGAGAAGATAACACGCTCCTGTTTGCCTCCACGGTCCCAGTTTCTGCATCAACTTCTCCTGCTTCTTTGCAGACTTCCACACATTGTGCACGAGCAGCCGCTCCATCACCTCTGGTGGGAGAGCGGAGTGGGGAGAAAAGCCCAGCAGCACTGAGGATTTGGTCCCACTGGCAACATGACTTTAAAGCAGGCGCGTGCACATAACGCAGCAGCAGCAGAGCACGTGCGGCGCTGGTGAGGGGAGCAAATGTGCGGTTGCCATGCTTACACGCTCTCACAGAAAACCGCTCTCCCTACGCTCTTCCCCCTCCTTTCTCCCTTCCCCCCCGCGTCGACTTTTGCCAGCCTGGTATTTTCACAGTTGCGTCTTCATTACTGGAGAAGTGGCAAAACAAGACAGTAACACTCAGTGCACTAATACCCCATTAGGAGCCAGCCCCGGCTGGCTGCCGTCCCGTGGGGCTGCAACACCAGGGCAGGGCAGGAGAGGCGCAGCCCCGGGAGACGGGCGCCAGGACGAAATGCTAGCGGAAAGGGATGAAAACAGTGCTTTCCATCCCGCACGGCAGTGAATTTCCTTTTAGGATTCTGAATGGTTTTCGTCACCTTTGTTATTCTCTCTCTACCCTAAAACCAAGATACGTGTTTCACCATAGGGGTGTCAAGCGCAAAGATTAGAGGAGTCACTGAGGGGCAGTTGGAGAGATGCATCATTTACTGACTCCAATGGGAAAATTTAAGAAACTCCAGCAATAAACGAATAAAATTCCAACAAAAAAAAAAGGATAAGCAACAAAGGCAGAAGGGAAAATAAAGCTTCTTGGGAAAATATGCAAATGATCACAAGCAGGAAATTAAAGAGCGCTTAAGAAAACAAGAACTGTATAAGAAGAGAAGAAATATATGAGAAAAAAAATACACAAAATTTGCAGTGAAAGACATGGGATACAGGGAAAAAGCTGACCTGGATTAAACCAATGATTTCACTAGTCCAATATCCCATTTTCCTTCAAAGTCAATACCAGATGCAAAAATACAATATCACATGCAGAAAAGTGGTGCAACAGATGCTTACACAGCTGCAGAAGAAGCTCTACCCAAACCCTAGGCTGAGTTCAATCAGGCAAGTGCTATATAATTCCTTTATAAATGTGTAATATGAAAACATTATTTGTGATGGCATTCTTATTGATGTAAATCTCTATTTGTGTAAAGATTCAGTGCAACACTTTTTGATAATACCTTGGGGCAATACCTTCCAAGGGGAAATTACGCTTTGTATTCCCTTTTCAGTAGAAATGTCTTGCTTTTTAATTTAATTGGTTTTCCTTTGCTCCCGCATTATAATAAAGGTGTAAACAGCAGTACCCAAACTACTTTATGCCACTTAGTATACATATATCATATTAATATCACATCTTGTCATTTTTTAAAATGGCATAATCCTAATTTGTGTATATATATCACAAAGCCATTATTTTTCAGGAATCAAATTTATGAACAAGGAAACTTTCAAAATGTGTTGCACAGCAGTTGTCAACTCCATTTGTATCAAATGCATGAGACCACAGGCCCAAACACACTTTGCTTAAGCAAATTTAGCAGTAACTCTTTGAAATCTTTGGTGAGCCACAGTCCAAGCAACATTCATAGATGAGTCTGGAAAGGAAAATTTTATAAAGCTGCTGCTGCTGGTAAAGGATTTACAACCCAGATACCAACACGTGCAAAAAGCTTTCTCCCTTTATCCTGAACTGCTCTCTGTGGCTGCAATTTTTTCTGCCCCTGCCTTCCCCTAAAAACAAGAACACAGACTTTGCCCCAAGGGATATCACCATGAAAGAAAGAAACAATGCATTCATAAAGCCTTACAATGACACAGATCATTCAACGGTTATGCAATTACTCTGAAAAGCTACATATTTTGAACACACAGCTTTCACTCAACAGAGGCCTGAGGCATCGCAATCGGGTTTCTATCTCAGCTATCTCTGCCAGTCTGATCTAGGGCTTTTGCTCACTATAGGAGCTGTAGCCATGTGTGAGGTTTACATCTAGGTTCAAATAGTTTCTAAAGCATTTTGGAGCTGAGGGCACATTAAAGGGTATTACCGGCTCATGATTATTTCAAAGAGCAAATAAAAAGTAGTCTTGGATACCTCTCTCTCCCTAAATTCACCTTCTTTTGTTTGTGGTTTACAAGCCTCTTTCCCTACAGAATTCGCACAGACTAATGGCATACTAAATGACTACACAGAAGCAACAATGAAAGCAATTATACCCAAAGTGCTGTCAAGTAAACGAAGAGAACGAAACAGGGCCTATTCCAAACATGAACATTTTTGAAAATTATTATTTAGAGCCAGATACAACTCCCACAGACCTTGACTGTGCTCTGATACCAGGGTATGACTACCTAGATGGAAAAGCTGATTTCTATTGGTCTCTCCCACCAAATTTCTATAGAAATGCTGTTCTGTACTGCCTTCAAAAACAGTAAGAAATCAAATTTTTCTCTGTTATATACCTGCATAGCAAAACATATTGAAATGCAGAGATGTGTTTTCTACCCTCTAAATCATTGTGATCTCAGGCTGCAGTGCTTATTACACTATCGTTATAGCTGACAAGGATATAACATTAGCTATAGTCTCCTCAGCATTCCTTGCCATGCTGACAGTACAGGAGTCAAGCCATTATTATTCTGTTCTTTTTACAATCTCTTAAATACCAACTTTTTTATTATTATTTTCTTAAACTTTCTGTGAACCTGAGCTCCTCCTGACCTGACAGTCTCGGTAATTCTGCCGACCCTTTGTTAACCGTACTTCTAGAAACATCCACAGATGTAGCTGTGGGACAGCCGATCACATATTAGCAACACAGGTGGGAGCAATCGATTGCAGGGCCTTTTTAGATAATGCTGAAAGACGTAGTGATGAGGTAAAAATGACTTACAGGCCCAATTCTTTTCTGCAGTTCAACTCTATAAACTGCAATAATTCACTTCGGGGAAAGACTAATGGGTTACTCTACATTTATGTAACAGTAACAGAACAGAGTTATGCCATAAACATTTTGCAAGAAATTAAAATAATTTTTCTTAACACTTGCTCCAGAATAAAATTAGATTTTACTTTAGTTTGCATGCATTCAAGATATAAAAGATAACAAATAGGCACAGAAATCTACATGCTGAAGTAGCCAGGATGGAATGAAATTTACAGACCTTTACAAAAGTAGGTAACTTCTCAGTAGCCCCATCGTTGTATTTCCAAAGGAATGTTACAATTTCTCATGGCCAATCCTACAAGAAGGAGAAAGAGAAATTAAAACTAGAGCATTTCTGAAGGAAACGAAAATAAGATCAGCTGTCTCCTTGGATATGCAGTGCTAAAAGTCAGTGTAGAATTGGTTTAGAGGATGTTAAACATTTTAAACTATGCAAGCAGTAAGATCATAACAATTATTTAAATATAACAAAATGCAAGTTAAATAAAATACAAAATAGTAAGGTTTTTTTTAAAGGCATGTTATTGAAAGCAGTTTTGCTAAAAATGCAATAAATATATAGGACTAGATTGAGAAAAAGGGGAAAAAAAAGAGAATGCTGCACCAATTTGTATTCCCTTTGAACTGTCTGTAATACAGACCTTAAAGTGCATTTTCAAACATATAGCATATCAAAGAAGCAGACATATATTTCTAGCCATGGCACTTCTAGGCTTTTGGTAAATGAAACCAGAAATAGTCTAGTGGAACTGTACTGTGTGATAAAGCATGTACTTATAGGTTCTGCCCAACATCAGTAAACAATTGTTTTTTCTTTTAACTGAAGAAAAGAATTTCAATAGTAAACAAATGCCTTACGTCTTGCATGAATTCTTCATCAGCATCAAGGCAAACCTGCCATTTCACACCTCCTGCTTATGCTATTCAAAGTCAAAATACAAGTTCTATTCCCCAAGATGCATCAGTTGCTATGCTTTTGATTATGACAACTATGATACACAGGGGTAAATCCAATACACGGTAGCTTTCAGCTATAATCCCCCTGGAATCCACACCCGTTGTTGTAAGGATAATTATCTGGGTATCCCCAAGGCCAATTTTTGCAGTTTTCATATAAAAATCACCTCTTGCATAAGACATGAAATTTAAAATCATCCCCTTCACAGATATCATTGAGTCACTCCATTACCTCTGGGACAGATATAAATTATGCATTCTTTGATTCTCCTTAAAATTTTAGATGCACAAGGGGACAGAGAAGCATCTAAATGATACTAAAAATATAAGGCATTCAAGAAAGAAACAATAACTTGTATGGTATTAACTGCTACAATGCTCTGAAGGCTTCCTGCCTGGTCAAGAAAAGCACATAAAGCTCTGAAACATAACGGCAGGCTTGCATGCTAATGGCTGCTAGTGACAAGGACTCATTGAATGTCACTGCTTCAGATACTGCGTACTGTTCATTTTTCTTATCTGTGTGACCTCTCCTTTGAAATGACTGATGAAACGCCTGTGAATTAGCACCTCTACTTCTGGGCATTTGCCACTGAGAAGGTACTCAGTTACATCTCTACGAAAATAAAAAAAAATAAAGAAAGAAAAAGAAATCATAATCTTAACAGAAAAAACATAATCTTAACTAAGAATAGTCTGTTAAAGGGTGCTTGGTCTATACTGTAAAAGGACTACTTTTCTGAAGCTTCCTCATTAGGTTAGCTTTTACCTGGTGCCATTTAAGAGTATTGGCTTGTCACAATACATGCATTCGTGTTTCAGACTTGGCTAACATTTTCATAATTGGTGTGAATAAAAAGGAATAGCTGCTACTGCAAGAAAAAAGAAATTTCTCTGTTCTAATGCCCTGCTGCTATGATGACCTATTTCACACTAGCATCTGTTCTGTTCTGATGAACCACTCCAGATGTAAGCTGGCAAAACAGCACTGCAAGTATGTTAGCCAGACATCCACTGAGTGCTGCAGATGTTTTATTCCATGCTTCACATTTAATGTGTGCCTGATTAATTTTTTTTTTATTATTTCAACTACTTGGCCTACAGAATTTCCTATGAAGTTTTTGAAATCTGGGATCCAATCTGCAGCCATAAAGAGCAGCTTCCTTTGTGTTAGCAGGTTCATTAACATCTGGAATAACAAGCCAAAAGAGCCTGGGTTTAAGTTGCCAATGTAATGCAAACTTCAGTAATCTATTATGCCTTAATATTATTTGCCTGAGGATTTAACACAATACTCAATTTCAGTTTCAAAATTACAGATGTTTGTAATATTCAGATGCATCAGTCTGACCAAAAATATTATGCCCCTTCTTTGCCTCAAGCCCTTGACCTGAATGAGGTTAGTGACAGGGATACGAATGACCTGAGCAGAAAACGAAACACAAAAGTAGTTTTATCGTGAAGTATAATATTTCTTCTGTCACTTAACCAATTTTTTTTTCCTCTCAAAATTACAGGGTAGACTGAAAATCTTCAAGGCTAGCAGCTGCTACGACAGCCCAAGTGCCATTTAAAAGAATAGTAATTTATGAGACGCCTTGGTAGAATAGCAAAGGTCACACAGAAGGGTCCCCAGGGAGGGGTGGAAGACAAAGGTTACAAAGATGACTAAAGACTAGCCTACAGGAAAGGATTTTCTTGGAAGGAAGATGCTTTGTTGCAACTGCTTCATCCTACCTAACGTTAGCCCAGTAGTTGCATCCAAACACACAGCCCTCCCTTAAGCTGACTGCAAGACATTACTTATGAAATATGCTTCTGAAATATGTGGCCCAGCAGCTTGGCCACGTACTCATGGCCCGCTGAGTCACAACAGGACACTTAAGAGCAGATTTGAAGCCACCTTTTTCCACACCTGAGGAGGTCAAACTTGAAAAATTCCCAAAGTCCTTGTAAGCCAGTCCCAAAACATATGCCACTTTGAGGGCAGCCAGTACCATTTTCAGACTTCTAACAGACCAACACAGATTGGTCCACTGTTTCTTTTAGCAGCAATGTGAAGAGTTGGTATATAAGCAGCCTAAGATACACAGTTGACACATTGCTTCTAGGCAGTTGTAAATTTGCACACCAGCCATCATGCTACACAGCAGTTTGGGCTGCTTTTTCTTGCCACAGCTACAGCATTCCCCCCTTCAGCTGCAGCAAGTACAGAAAAAAAGACAAGGATGAAGACAAGCAGGAACAACTCTTCTTGGCACAGCTCCAAGCCGTGCAGCATCATTTCTGGGCTCATAAAATAAGCATTAACTGGTGGGAGAAGCCAGCGTTGCAAACCTGGGGGTAACTGGCAGCGTCTGCAGAACATCAGAGTGATAAAGAAAAGCTTAACCTGGAGCCAGCATGCAATACAAGACATCTCTTATCTCTTCAGAAACGTGTGGCCATAACCATTTTAAGAACTGACAGTTTCCAACTGCTCCTGATCAGTTGTGAAAAGTTTCTGCAGCCAGATCAATGGCTGGCACTTGCAGGGGAGGTCTGTGTGACTCTAAAGTGTACAGATGTAAAATTTAGCAGTCAAGGAGAAGTTATTGATCACTTGGAGCGTAAAGGATTTCTCATTTGCTGTAGAACAAACCCCTAGAGCCCATTTTCCTGCTATTTCACCTCCATGCCAGGCCTCCCAAGTTCCTAAGTAGGGGTGCTGAGGGATGGCTAACCATTCAGGTAGGTTTATCAAAGGTAATTTTCAGAAATTCTCATGTGCTTTCTGTATTCAAATAGGTCTACTTGCTGAAGGGGACTAATGCTCTGGACATTACTGGTATCTGCATTCTCTTGTTCTGGCAGTCGCTTGTCTTTTGCCATGGCTGACGAAGCCTTTTTTCAGATCACTGAAAATTTTTACAATCTCATAAGCGTGGGGAAATGACAACGGAGTGTGCCTTTGGGAGTCCGAAGGGTAGAAGGTAAGTAGAAGGCAGGATGCAGCAGAGCAAGCCTCAAATTATAACGGCATGTTTTATTCTGCATATCATCTGCAGGAACAAGGGAAAGAGAACTTAATGGTGCAGGAAAGCTGCGGGCGCAGTGAATAACGCAGGAGATGCCCCCTCCCAAATGACAAATTCACAGGGCACATCATCAGAGAGCCCTCCCAAACCTGACTGGGAAAGGAAAATGGTTTTTTCAGTGTGCGTTTTGCCTAACACTCAGAGTTGCTTACTGCAGCACAGCAACTCCTTTGCAGTGCCAGATCTTGATGGGCTCTGTGTGTGGGGTTTTTATACTCTCTGGTGTTGGTTTTGAGTGCTCCGTCTACCTTTATTAATTTTAAACAGAATGGGGGGATGTAAATTCACCATTGGGGATATGTCAGTGTTTGCTCAACATGCTCTGTATACCTTTATTAATTTTGCATAGAATGGCGGATGTGATTTCACTCTGGGGGAAAATCAGTGATAGCAGAAGGCCTTTCCCACAGCAGGGGAGCAGTGGGGAAGGGGAGATTATTTCTCTGTGGGTTTGTTTTGAGAGATTTGTGTGCTTTCATGGGTTTCTAAAGCTGAGGAACTTGTGCTTTCGTGAACAGGCAGTTTCAATGCCATGACCTGCTGGTCTGAAGAGGTTGATTATCTTAATGTAGCCTTTGTTATGCAAGTCTTACAGCTTATACTACATTTTAAAAGCAGCAGATGATAGCTTTTTATTGTGCAGGAAGAGTATGCAAACAGTGGAAATTAAAAAGCTTTCAAAATTAAGAACAAGACTTATTTTTTTAATAGTACAAGCACTTAAAAACTACATAAACTACAAAAGGTTTGTTGTTTGACAAAGGTTCACAAGGTTTAACTTTTGTCTCATTGCAAAAATTGCCTCAATCAGTGCGACCAGCTTGGCAAGTTGTCATTTCTGCCCCCACAGTTCCTGGGCCTCCAGCGAGTCTGCGCTTGGCTTGGAGTGTGCAGGGACACTTGACTGCCTGGGCTGCTATTCCCCTGGGCTTGAAGGAGGTGTTTCAGGGAGTTGCTCCCTTGCGGAGACAGTCACCAAAGCCTGTGGAAACTCAAGGCTTTATGCATAGGGCTCAGAAGGAAAAAAAAAGAGTGACAGGCTTGGGAGGGGTTTGCAGGGACAATATCCATCGCTTTGTTATCTACCTTTAACTCACACAGCAATGCTACACTACATCATTGCAAATCCCTTTGCTTCTAGTTTCTTGGTCCTCATATGTCTTTAGTCATCAGCATCATGATAATAAAGGGAATGTCCCCTCATGGTCCTCTTTACTTTTATGGAAAAAATCCTGGAGAAAATAATTTTCATGCCTCCCTTGATTTCCAGAGTCTCCCAGAAGGTCAAACCTTTTTTATACTCAGCTTTGTCAAAGATGGAAAATACTGAACATTGGCACCCTGAAAGGTCTGGACCCTTCATGTATGATTGCCAAAAAGGCAAGGAAAATAGGGATACTGTTCATTGTTCCGTTTTTCAAGGCAGAAAATATGTATTTTTATTCATCCACATCTCTGCAATGCCAGGTACAGAGTCTGCTTTCAGTCTTGGAAGCCTCCACACATTATAGGGTTTTTTTTTTCCCTCTTTTTCTCCTACTGACTTTCAGAAAGCAAAGTGGGGGATTCCCCTATAGCTTCTCCAGTGTGTAGCAGCAGGTGGCCAGCTGCATGTTTACTGTGCAGGGCAATATAGGTTTTGATTTCTCTGTATGCCTGATTTCTCTGTGATTCCTCAGTATAGGGACCTGTCACAGGCAAGAGGTCATGGGGGCAAAGGTATCAATGAACAGCAATTTGGGGACAGTTTGCTATATGGAGAAGGGGGGTGGCTGCTCCCAAGGGCAGTCTAATGCTTTTGTTTGCACTTCCCAAGGCAGTTGTGACGTGGAGGACACCCAACCAGACGGCAAAAGAACTACCTGTTTTACTGATCAGAAGACGCCTCTATAAGATTTATAATGATAAATAAGGACTTCCTAGGATTTATACTGCTGAGAAGTGCCTTACTGAGATTGCTGCTCATAACAAACTTGAAACAGTGAGCTGAATTAATTACTTGCTTGATCAAAACATGTTATACACTTGAAAACTGAATTATGGAATAGCTGGCTCTCACTGCACACATTTATGTGTCAAGTCATTCTTTTCCTAGTCTGGTGCAGCTGGCACATGAACTCCTTGCATGACGGATGTCTGGGGGCAGAGAATTTCTGCACTGGGGCAGGAGAGGCATGGTTACCTTTCTGAGCACCGGAAAGAGCAGGCAGAAACTGCCTCAATTCTAAAAATGGATGAGGGAAGCAGGAAAAAAAAGGGGCTAGGGGGCTGCAGCTGGCTGTTATGAGCTCTGTAGGTCAGCATTTTTATTCTTGCTGAATATGGCTGGATTTTGAACAGGCAGGAGGGGAAGAGGAAGGGCAGGATTTGGAAACTGGCTTACATCCATCTGAGATGATAACATGCACCTCAGAGAAAAAACAGTAAATACCAGGTACATGTCACAGCATGCACGCAGCAACCTTTAATAAAGGCTAAGGCAACGATACTCACCAGCCCCCTCACTACACTATCAGCAGCCTGGCTGTTCCCAGAGACCAAAGGCAGGTAGGCAGGGAAGGGAGGGGGCAATGGCAGCTGCGCACCCCTGCCTATCCGTGCACCTCATTCGGGATCCTGCTCACTGCAGCTCATGCAAAGGGACATCAGTCTTCCAGTCCTCCACACCCTTTGTCTATTAGCTGCATCCTAGACAAACTGCAGGTCAGCAGTGGTATTCTGTGCCCAGTTCCTGCCAAGTCCTCCAAAAATAGAATGGGGCTAGACTTCTGCTTTATGTCCTTGGCTTCCTGGTAAGCTGCCTTTCTCTTCTCTGTTTCAGTACCACTGCATATGAAACACTGCAGGCTGAATTTCATTCAGCCATTGCCTTAGCTATCCTCTCAAAATCCTATTTCTGTGGAGACCAAAGCCCAAAGCTTCCTATATGTTCTACTCTCTCCCTCAGATGATAAGTTCATCATAGAATCATAGAATAATTTAAATTGGAAGGGACCCTTGAGGTCACTGGTCCAACCCAGTGCTCAAAGCAGGTAGCTTAGGGACTTGCTCAGCCAACTTTTGAATAGCTTTGAGGATAGAGATTTCACAACCTCTCTGGGTGTCAGTGTTTGACCACCCTCATGGTGAAATGTTTTACCCTAATATATAATCAGAATTTCATATGTTCCAAATTGTGTCTGTTGCTTCTTGTCCTATCACCATGCACCTTTGAGAAGAGTCTGGCTCTGTCTTCTCTATACCCTCCCATTAGGCAGTTGCAGACAGCAGTAACATCCCCTACTGACCTTCTCTTCTCCAGACTTGAACAAGCCTGACTCTCTTAGCCTCCCCTCATACATCCTGTGCTCCAGCCCTCTACACATCTCGGTGGCCTTCCTCTGAACTAACTCCAGTACATCCATGTGTTTCTTGTATTGGATAGCCCAAAACTGGACACAGTACTCCGGATATGGTCTCACACGTGCTGAATAGAGGGAAATAATCACTTCCTGCTAACCTATGTCCAGCTAGCTGGAAAGCATCCAGGAGTCAGCAGAGCACAGAACTAGAACAAAATGCCCTAGAAATGTGTGCCCAAAATGCGTGCTAAATATACAGAGTTTTGGCATGAGTGGGCTAGCACTGAAACAAGGAGATGACAACAGGCCACCTGCCCCCAGAGTGGTGTCAGACCAGCCAGTTGAGAGAGACTGCACAGAAAGGAGAGAAGAAAGGTAGGGAACACTATAAATATTTCAGAGCACATAAGCACTTGAATATTAGTATGAAGCAGCTACAACAGAGCTGAAATTACTGCTGATCCTAACAAGAATAAAAACAGCAGTAATTTGCCCATTACAATATAATAAAGAACTGTATCACACAAACACATATTTTTTTTAATACTGGTGTAGGCTGGTTTCAATGCTATATAGCCCCAGCATGACTAGGCCATAAAATGGGGCAAAAGTGATATAAACCAGTTGACTTCAGTGGCATTTCTGCAACCCAGTACCAAAGAAAGAAAGAAAGAAAGAAAGACAAAAGACTATGATCTCATTAATCTTTGCCAAGAGGTGACATATTTGAGTCTTCTATACAGACCTAAGATATCTTGCAAATAAAGTCATTCATTGCCCTGCCATACTAGATCTCCAATACACAATATTGCATCGTCTGTATACCTAGACATGAGAACACTGATAACAGGAGCAAAGAATTTCTAAGAGATACCAGGAAGGAAGTGCACATGCATGTGGCTGGAATAATAGCTATGCTTCTTTCACCTTTGTGAGTAACTCTCTTAGCAAAGAGCCATTTTAGTACTAAGACCATGAAGTCTGCCTGAGAAACAGTAGCAGCAGTACGTCTAGAGAAAACAACAGCCTGGAGGAGAACATTTTTATCAGGACTGCACATGCTGTATATATTCACAAAACCAGCTTTCATTATTATGTTTTTTTATGGTGGCAACAGTAGCAAGAATGGAGTCAGTACCCGGAACTGATCATAAGGAGAAAAGGAAAGCAAAACTTAGGCTTTTTCTTACTTTGTCACTGGAGGAAAAGAAAGACAACCAAAGGAGGCTCTTCGGCAGTAATAATGTTCAAAACACTGGAACGGCTGGCAAAAGTTCCTGTTCAGTGCAATGATTTGGGGAATCTACACATGAAATATGAATTCTGGTTAATATTTAAGATATTATTCCAATGCGGTTATGAATAACTCTATATCATGGATACTTTTCTGCCAACATGGATTCACTACATGGACAAGACTTCAGAAAAGTCCCTTCTAAATCAGGAACACCAGTCATTTTTCAGTTTTACTGTGCAGAAGGCACTGCTGAAATGTGAGTAGTTAATAAGTCAATACAAACTTTCTCCCTCCTTTTTTTTTTTTTCTTTAACTTTATCCCCTCTTGTAAAGGTGATGATGGACTCATTCTGATTTATTTGATATTGGCTTCTCACAGTGTTTTACCTATAATACAGTCTTGTCCTTGACCCAGCAAAATTTACACACTGATGGTATTAGTGGATCGATTTTATGCAAAGAGGGAAGTGGTCTTTTGGACTGAACTGCCTTTTCTCAAACTAAGGTCCATGACTCTGAACACAGCTACAGGAAGCTTCTAGCAGGAGTACAAGCATTTGCCATGTTTGTATTTATTGAAAATAATCTGATAGGACTGGGGCCACAAAGCAATTTTTGTGGCTGGAAGAGGTTAATGGTACAAATAAGGTTGAGAACTGCTGTCCTAAACTATTTAGAGTAGAGAAGAGCAAAGCCAGGATTTGGAAATACATTCCTTTTCAGACTAAAGGCTAGAGGAACGAGCAGTGCTTGTAAGGCTTCTGTTTCTTACTAGATAAACTGTTGGGCTTGAGATTTGCTGAAGCTTCTTGTCGACCTCCACTTTTACTTCTGGTTGTTGTGTGTTGCATTAATTAAGCCTGGAGGGGATATGCGTGAGTCTCGTTATACCTATGTTTGTATACAGTAGGTTCTGCCTGAGATGAGAAGAAGCTTTCTGACTATCTGATCTGCAAGAATGAGTGAGGAAATCTGAGGGATTCTGCAACTCCACACCATCACAGTAATGAGCGGGCAGATGCCCTTGACGGAAGGAAGGGTCATTATTTTTCAAAACATTTTCCCTACCCACATCACCAGCTTGCTCACTTCCAGTTTAACAAGCTGCTCTCAAGCCAGAAATCAGTCTAACAGAGATTTTAAGAAACAAAAGTATAATTAAGATCCTAAAACCTTCACTGTTATATTTCGGATATGCCTTTGCCGTGTTACTATTGACTTTGGAGCCTCCGTCAAGAGACAAAAGTTTCAGCAAACAAATATTTCAATGAATTAAAAACGAACCAAAACAAATCCAAACATAAACCCAACAACCATATATCTAGGCATGCTTTTCCAAAGGAGAATCTTAATGGTATCCTGCCATGTCTTTCTAGCTTTGTTTGTGGAAAGTTTCTGCAAAACCAGTTGGTATCCACTAAACACCAAACAGCAGCAAGAATTCTGTATGGGAATTAATTCTTAAAGCACTTGTTTTGCTGAGATGATAGCACTACAAAATGTTTGCACTCAAGCAACTACAGACACACAAATTGAGGTCATGTTTTAAACAAAATAGATTCCTCCTATGCCTGCAAGTGACATGTATGCGCCTTTGTAATGTGGCCATCACTAAAGCATCTGTGCCTTGAGCTAATAATATGGAAAAGCTGCATGCACAGGCGAATTGTATCGAAGACTCTGTAAGCACAAACAGAGGTCATCTCTGGAAAATAGGGAGGCAAGGTCTCTTGCAGCCCAGCCCTAAGAGCCATACTTTAAAAGAGCAGCAGCCATTTGTGCAGTTGAACTGCTGTGCTTGCAAGTACATATATATGTTAAAGATAATAAAAGCAAGAAATTAGTCTCATAAGTCATTTCTCAACACAGTTAGTCTGCGTATATGTAGCATATGATGTATTTGGCACACCACAAATACAAGCAAATGAAGAAGTATGATATTTCTCTGAAATACAAGCTTCTACTTTCATACATGCTCTCCAATTTGACTGAAATATTTCAATTTAGTTTTTAAAGCTTCTGAACATTGAAGCTCTTGTAAAAATTAGAAAGGGTCTTCCATATAGGGTAAATGAGTCATAGAGAAAGCACGAGCCTGTTCTGAGATGATGTGCAACAAAAAAATCCTTACACAAACTTGACAAGTTTGCAAAGAGAAATACCCAGACTTCTGCAAAGATCATTTCAGGTAAAGGTTTGAAATTCATACTGCTTATTTAGGTGTACAGGTGGATATCTAACATGAATTGGAAGGGGAAGAAAATCTTTTTTTTTTTTCCTGGAATCTGGCACCTTTAAAATTGATTTGTTAAAAACACTGCTTTCCCTTTGCCAACAGCACCACAGCATATGTATAGGGCTTTAAATGCAGAAGAATATATGAAGTCCCTCAGAAAATCCACACTCCTTTGTTTAGGAAGTATTCTGATGATTGCTCCTTTGAGCTGTCATGTTGACTTCCATATCCCCATCCCCCCATTTTGCACTCCTCTGCACACTTTTCTTACCCTTAACCATGCCTGCAGCAAGAAATAATCTGTCTGCGTTAGAAGAAAAAACTAAAAAAATCAGTTCCCTGATCCTATTCTCTACACAACTGCAGAAACACTTGCACCAGAGCAGCTGGCAGGGTATCTTGGGGTTGGGATGAGTGGCAGGAGCCACAGCTGCTTCAGTTAATGTTTCTTCTCCAGAAGAAATACTCCAAAAACACCTTGGGTGGTAGGAGAACCTACAGGTTTCCAGCAATGGCTGGGTCAGCAAGCTCTGGCACAAAGCACCAGGCAGTTGTATGTGGACTAGACAGTATGTATGGACAGGAGTCAGGGTAAGGATAGCATTTGAGCCAGAATGGTTATTTCTGCACTGGAAATATGGCTCTGATTTCTAAAACGTCTGCAGGATACTCCCCTCAGGGGGAAAAAAAAAAAAAAACCTCTTGATTTTAAAACAGTCTTTAAATCTACTTTACTCAAAGTCACATTGTAAGACGATTTATGACTAAGATGGGAAAAGCAGCTTCTAAATTCTTACTTGTAATTTTGAGGACAATGTCATGGAAACTATGTTTAAAGACCCAACCCTGTCAGCCCACATGCATGTAAATTGTGCTGTAAAGTTCAGAAACATCTACTTCCATGATTAAGGATATTTGGCTGGAGACAGTCTTACAGATTTAAACTGAAGTTGCTTTATGTATGGCAGTAAGTTTCCTCGAGCTAATCAGAGAGCTGTAAATGTGCCACTACAAATAAAACCCAAGAACATATAACAGTTGATACATTTGTAGGGCAGCTTGAAGAACTCTTTTGAAAAATTGTTCTTTTAACTCTTTTCCCCCACTGAACAGCTTGGAGAAGAATATCCCTGACAAAGGCACATCTGGGGCCAAAACACTGGTTATTTGTTCTCTTTTGCTCTTTACAAGTGAAGCAAAATACAGTTAATACATTATGCATTTCTTCAAGCATATTTTTATTTAGCCTATTTTGGTTTGTTGTGCCTTGGGAATTTTGTTTTTCTGGTTAATAATAAAATTGAAATATTAGGGCAGAACACCAATCAATCTACAGAGCTTGAGATTTTTTAAATTTCAATGAAATGGTTTCTCTAGGTCTCTTTTCCTATTCTCTTTCCTTATCTTATCAGTCACCAAACCATTCTCAACAAGTTGGCCTGTCATAGGAGTAGAGCAGGCCAGTTGCTATTAGTCATTTTATTTCCTGGTAAGATGATCTGTTGTTTCACCAATGTGAATAAGATAAACTTTTCCAGTAACATGCTACAGCGTCTCAGTACTGTAGTTTCAGTACAGAAACTACTCTGTGCCTTATACTTTTAGAATTACAATTAAGATAATGCTAAAAACAGATAGGCACATTACACAAGCAAAAGATGATCCTCCTGTCACAAGGAATTTACTCCATTTCAGAAGTGAAACAGTGAGAGAGAACCGCAAAGTGCAAGGGAGAAAGAAAGGGAAGAGAGGATAAGACTGTAATGAGATTAGAGAGTTAATTACATTCATTACACGTACATCTTAATACTATTTTTTTATTTTATTTTGAGAGGGTGGGTATATTTTGGCATGGCATTTAGCAGCAATTTGTGTTCCCCTGGAAACAGACAGGAAAGGTAGGGAGTAAGAATAGATAAAGGAAAGTAGGACAGAAGGGATGGGAAGAAGGGGGGCAAGTAAAGGGGTTTGGTGCAAGTGAAAGACAAGTGCAGACTAAGTGACAAGCAAAGTGAGGCAGAGAGGAAAAAAAGCTGTAACAAAATGAAGATTTGCAAGGGAAGGAGAAGAGGCATGAGAGGTAACACCGCGGAGTAGAGGGGTAGCCTTCCCCCTGCAACCGTCATCTCTATTCTGCTCTACTCCGTTGGGCAGCATAGATACACCACAGACACAATAAACTGGTATTCTTAGGACACCAAATCCCCTCTTCTTATTATGTCATTATGTCAGTTCCTGAATACCCAAAAGACTTCTTTTGGGGAAGGATGCACAGAAATTGGCAGTCCCTTTGTATAGGGACTTTGTACAGAGAGCAATCTCTGAAAGTACTGCCCTCCTTCTTGTACAGCCACAAGACAATTTGGACTGAATCAGTCCTGTTCCTGACTCTTCAAAGAGCTAAGAGCTAGTAAAGCACCAGCATCAAGCCTGTAAGTCCCAGGAAACAGACCAAGTTATTCTTAAATTCTTAGTGAGAGACTGTCCCAGCCCTCCAAGAGGTAGTGGGAGACTCTTGCAAGGTGTCATCCTCCTCCTGTCATTTGAGCACCAAATCCCTTGAGCTCCTCTATCGCAAACAATACCCAAATGGTGGAAAGGACTTGTTATGGAACAGGGCATTTGCATTTTGTCCCTTATGAGACCTACTTAAAACCAAACTGCCCTGGTTTCCTACCTCTGGTTCTATTTTTCTGGTGGTCATTTTGATTTGTTTGTTTGTTTGCTTGTTTTTTTTTTTTTTTTTTTTTAACTTTCTGTGGGTCTGATGGGCCACTGAAAAGGTGAGAGTTAAGAGCTGAAGAGAAGCTCCGCAGATGCAAGCTGAAGGGACTGTCTGGCTGCCCAGGTGAGGGAGAAGGGAAGTACTGTCAGAAAGTCATAGCTCAACTTTCTAGTGATGCCAGTCCATACCCTCCCCCTTTCCATACATGCTTCTCAGCTGTATTCATCCAGCAGCATAGCTGGACTCTTGCAGTGAGGCATCCCCTGGACACAATTATCATGTATCAGGTAATCCCATTCTGGTATACTTGAACTAAGTAGGAACTTTCCTGGCTCACAGCCTGGGAATGATCTGAAAAGGGCTGGTAAGCTGGTAAGCAAACCTTCAACGGCAATTTCCACTGGTGACTTGGCATTCTTTCGCTGGTAAAGCTTCCCACTGTACCTCTCATGATTCCTAAAAGGTCCATATCCCATTCCAGAGGTAGTTGCAAAAGATGAACTGAAATACAAGCCTCTGAACTGTGTTATTGGTGATGTTACTTGTTCTTGAGCAGCTTGGATTGCAAATGTCTCTAGCTCAGATCCGCCTGATAAGCCCAGATCTGAAAGACAGCTGGCAGAATTTCTCAGGTTAACTCCAGACTGATCAGCAGAGTGCAGACCTTCAGGTGGGGCCTGCTAGTGTCTGTCAGGTATAGAGCAACAGCAAGGATGAAAAAGGTTTTGGACTCAAGGTGGAAAAATGCACTTTTCTGGGGCCCTGAGAAGTGTATTTTGGCTGTTGTAGTCTTAAACCTTGCTGATGACTTGAGCTTTCTGAGACAAAAAAGTACAGGTCATGTGACCAACAGCCCTGAAGCGGGCAGCACTTTGGAGACATCAGCTGGCCACTCTCTAAAGTGGGCAGCCAGAACCCAGTGTCATTGTTTGAGCAGGGCTCAGCTGTCAACCTTGTGGAACATCAGCTCTTCAAACTACCACTGCTGATGGAGTCGCTGCTACAACAAAACGTGGGCTAATGTTTCTGGGCTGCCAAAAGTTGATATTGTCCCTTGTGGAGCAGCTACTGGGCTGGTTGCTGTTGCACTGAAAAATCTGAGGATAATTTTCCACCATTCTTTTTGCAATAGGAAACAGAAACTCTACTTTTTAAATGAATCAAAATGGTATAGTATTAGCCTACTCACCTGGCCAAAAATCTAAGCCTATGTTTAGATAATATAGACAGCTTTTCACCTACCCCAGCTTCACCCGTAACTTCAAGTGAAGCCCTTCAGGAAAACCACCAGCCTTTTTTCCTTTCCTGTTGAACCTAGACAGGTATCTGGATAGATTCCTTCTTGCCTTTCCTCCTCTGGCTGCTAAAGGGGACCCATTTTTGTTAGTTCTGCTATACAGTCAGCTTTTGGAAGACTAAATTCACCATACTCATGAGAGACTTTCTACCACTGAGGAGACAGGAGATATATCAAACACTGGGAACACACCCTCAGCAAAAGTCCTCAGAACTCCAGGGTGCAGTGAAACACTGGCTTAACTTGGGTCCTGAAAATTGCTTAGTTGCATCAGTGTACCACTGCACCTAATACCATTAGCCCTGCCTCTTAATGAGTCTAATTAGCTTGGGAATGACAGCACTGGAATGGCGCACCCTTCCATGGTGATACTGCTTCAGGTTGCAAAAGAATCATCTCAGTTAGTACTCCTCTTTACTCTGCTCCAACGCTTGGAACAGACAAGTCCAAAGATGAGCCCACAATTACTTCTGGCTCTGCTGTTCTTCCAGTTCCTCCCTTACACCTCAGTGTGATAGAATCTCTTGCCTTAGTGGGATGGTAAAACCAATTCAGTCTCTCTATGATATTCTACAAGGGGAAAGAAAAACCAATTAAAAGTGTGACATTCCAAAAATGCTACTGTATATTAGACTTTCATCAGCTTTAACTTCATACACTCAGTACCTTCCAGCGTTCTCTTTCTTAGCAAGTACCACAGCCATCACATGCTCATGCTAATAAAGCACATGTAATGCCCTCTTTTCCCCTGTTTTTTTTTCCCCCCCCTCTGGGGTTCATATATTAGAACAGGGATTCTCTAAATGGTTTTTAGAAAAGCTTCCTACTGTTTCTATTTGCTATCCTTTACTGCTGTGCTGAGGTTTCACTCAGCTGATATAGAGGTTCTGGTGTGCTTAACAGTCAGTTCTTCCTGTTGGAAATCAGACTGAGACAGCAGTAGAAGCAGCAGTCAGATCTCATTGGAAAGACGCAGATTTTCAAAGCTGTTTCGAGTATAAACTCATTTAAAAATCATTTAAGAACCATTTAAATTAATTACAAAAAAGAATAAGAAAGCTTACCTTACCAACAGCTTTAGGGTCTGTACTATATCTCATCTCTCAGCCTGGATCCCAGATGGTCAGAGCACCAAATTGCTATTCTGGTTTTAATTATTCTTGTTATGATATTGAAGATATGTCTGGAGACAAATTAGGGAACCCCATATGAGTGGCCAGGAAGTAGGCACACCCAAAGACTGCCAAAGAGCCATGTTATACCCCCGCATTGTGGCTAGGCTCAGGTCAGTAATCTGTCCCATCCAGATCTGCCATTGCTGGAAAAGCTGCAAGCAAATCAAGCAGCCAAAAAGTCTGCCCAGCTAACACCCATGCATCATGCTCCCTGTCAGAGATGGTTCTGGGAATTTTGCTTGCAACATTTTACAAATACTTGCAGAGTTTCATAAGCGGGCTAACTACAATCTTTGGTGAAGCTGATTATTGTGCTAATTAGATGTGCTGGCTTGAGTATTAGTACTATTCTGCTTCTCTTCATCCATACAGAGTGAGCTAAGTGCAGAAAGATTGCCCTGCAGACTACATACGGGCTGAAATAGTGGTTTCTGGCATTCTTTTGTTCCCTGATCTTCATCCTACAGTCACAGTCACAGTCATCCCACAGTCATGTACCAGGCTGGAAGATCACAGAGTGGTTGAAGTTAGAAGGGATCTCTGGAGATCATCCAGTCCAACCCCACTGCCCAAACAGGGTCGCCTAGCGCAGGTTGCCCACAACCGTGTCCAGACAGCTTTTGAATATCTCCAAGGATGGAGACTCCATAACCTCTCTGGACAACCTGTTCCAGTGCTCTGTCACTCTCACAGCAAAAAGAGTTTTTTCCTTGTGTTCAGACAGAGCTTCCTGTGTTTCAGTTTGTACCCATTGCCTCTCATTCTATCGCTGGGCACCACTGAAAAGAGCCTAGCTCCACCCTCCCTTCAGATATTTATACGTATTGATAAGATCCCTCTCAGTCTTCTCTTCTCCAGGTTAAGTAATCCCAGCTCTCTCAGCCTTTTCTCATATGAGGGATGCTCCAGTCCCTTAATCATCCTAGTAACCCTTCACCGGACTCACTCCAGTAGCTCTGTATCTCTCCTGTGCTGGGGAGCCCAGATCCTAACTAGCTCCAGGATGCAGCAGGGCTGGCAAAATCAGCCACCCTTGAGGAGAGAAAAGGCAGCCTGAATTGTCAGTTCCAGACGGGCAAGCAAGCTGGCAGACAGGCACCCACATCAAAATCTATTTTGGCTGGAATATTAGAGATACTTCAGTTGCCTTTGCCATATTATTAATTCATGTCCTCTCTATACAACATTGCCTGACTTAAGAGGTACATGTAACCCAAGCATATATTAAAAATACTATCACTGCATAAACAGCTCATTAAAATAGATTTAAAATGGGATTTATAAAACTAAAGTAAACAAATCTAAACCAAGGGTTGAATGCCCTTAAAATTAGAGATTTACACGTGGCTAGAGAAATGAAACAAGAGACATTTCTCTCATTTCACCCTTACAGATGTGCCTGCCCAGCTGTATATCTTGTAACAATTTAAAAGGCAGATTTAGTATGATTCCTCTGTAGACAAACATTAATCTCCTTACCTTCACAGACAATTGAAAACAGACATAAGTTGAATATATGATAGTTTAGCTAGATTATTCCAAACAGACTATACTCTCTAATTCCGCAAGATAGATCCCTTTAAGGATATGCTTATACACTCAGCAGTAGTCCTATGCTTCATCTGCCCATTATCTGAGCTGCAAAGTTTGAGACACAGCTACACTCTAGAAAAAACAGTTTGATATCTTACTATAAGACTGTGCCCATGCTAAGAAAGCCTGCCTTAAGGGAACTGATTTTTGTAACTCAGAGGGCTTATATATTACCAAAAAACTCTAAGGCTCTGCTTCAGTTTTTGTGCAACTGAAGTGACCCGGATTTTATGTCAGTATTCACCTCTAAATGCACAGAYGTGAAAGCATGTTGAAGTGTTCAGGACATCACAATGAATAAGACAAAACACAGATCTGTTTCTCTGTCCTCTATGAATGCTAATACAAGATTTGGTTTTCTGACAGTATTTTTAAAAATATTTGCAACTAGACTTATGGATCACATTTAACAGATGAAATGCTTTGTCAAAATAAAGATAGGTCGTTTCAAGCAACAAATTCAACATTACACTTGATGCTAGAGAAATCTTCATTTTCATCTAGCAGCCAGAGTCAACATCTGCCTATTCATCTTTTTAGAACAATAAACACATCAGTTCTAGGCATAGTATTATATTATTCTGGGACTGCCTATCAAAAGGTATGTGACAACAATAAAAATTCAGAGTATTTACTGCTTAATATGCTTGAGATCCAGCACTTTCCAGCTTTATGCATTATTATGGGGAACATTAGTTTCAATATGTAATTTCCAAGGGACATGAAATGTTCAAACCCAAGTGGAAGAGAAAATGAACTAGCCCAAACCATGATGTTTTGAACAGCATTTTTAAACAACTGTTTTTTCACCCTAATCTATAATATCTAATGTACAATGTCTATGGTTCTGAAACAAACAACTCCCTCATTTTGCCATCCATTTTATTACTCATTACTGTTCATTTATATCACCCATTTTTGAAAGAATACATCACAAAAATCCTTTCTATAGTGTTTTTTAAAATAAACCATTTTAAGACATTTTAATAGTGCCACGATGAGAGCTATATTTCACATAATCTGTGATATGAGAACTTACCATTTGTTTCCTCCCAATTTCTTTAAAACCTTCTTTTCCACTGGGACCCTTAGTAAACCACAGTCCTTCCCATTCAAGGATGAGACATCAAACATAATGAGAGAAAGAGAAGGAACAGGAGTTTGCCGGCTCTGCGCTGGCGTGATTCACAAGGGGAATTTTACGTCTGCCTCTAAACAGGTGTCATGGCAGAAGAAGTGGACACACCCTCTCCAGATGGATCTTCAAATGTCATCTTGATGCTGACATAACATGTTTCCATTAAGTGTTACATCCAGAATGACCCACTTCCATTTCTCATACAAATGCTGCAGTGTCCCAGCAAGGACTGTTCATCTCTTCCCTTAACTGTTGTCAGCTTTACAGAATTGGAAAAGGCCTGTTAGGCCAAAAGGACCTAAGTGATCATCTACCTGTTCAGAACTCTTCCCAGAAGAAATTCTTCTAGTATTGCTACCATAAAAAGAGCTGTTTTCACACTTGCATGCTATTTGCAATCTGACCTATATGTGGCAAATAATGTAAGAAAAATCCACACCATATACAGCACTATCATTAAGAAACATGCCACTCTGAATGTAACAAGCTTTTTTCCCCAAAATGGTTTCAGTTGTTCTTTTGTTTTTTCATGGGAGCTCATAAACAAAATTATCTTCAGTTAGAGACTCTGAAAAATCTGACAGCCACGAGTTTCCTCAAGTCTTGTAGTACTTGAATGCCACAGAACCAAATATCGCTGTTGGTAAAAATGAGAGTAATTCCATTGAGGCTCATGTTGTTTCATCCTTTCACACCAGAAGAGAAGCTGGTATGTAGTGGACACACAAAGCAATTGCATCATTTTTTTGTTCTGTCATGCCCATACTCCAGCTTCAGCAGAGGAATTTATCCAGTTTTGGAGGTGAGCAGTGTTTATAATATCAACACTTAGTGCGCTACAGAAAAGCAATACACATGGTATACATGGTACATGTACTATAATGTTTACCTCCTTGACCTCTCACAAATTTGATTCACTGTGGCTGCACTCCTCATAAGAGCTGAGACCTCACGGTACAGCTTATATGTAAAAATTTCATGAGATTCTTTCAGTAAATAAAACAGCACCACAAACATGAGATTACCTCTGGCTTCCTATGGATATATTGAAAACAAAATAAAACAGAATATCCTTCAGCCCACTTGTGAATGACCTGTGTTTGCTCTGCTCAGAACAGCATATGTTTCCTAGCATTCTTGCTAAGGAACAGGGCTTGAGAAGATCGGTACCACTGCTGCAGCCTAAACTCTTTTTGAGTAATAAAAAAAAACCCCTGCTCAGGTTGCATGAATTAGAAAATATTAACTCTAAGATAAATTGATCTACCTTTAGCCTTGGTACACATCAAACCATATGCATGTAGTATGATATTAAATGTACCAAGCTAATTAAAGGCCAATGCTTTTTTTTCCACAGCTTCTGTTGAGGGCAAGTTCATATTCTACCAGATAAAGGTAACTGCTGGGGGAAAAGAAAAAAAAAAAGCTGTAAAAATTGTAGTAGAAGCTATTCAATAATTATGTTCTTGCTTGGTACACAAAATGAATATCCAGAAAATTGTGATCAACTTCTACTTCATGTAATACATCTGCTTCATAATCTGCTAGCTAGGTCTTTGATGTTCTGAAAAACATCAGTAACTGTCATAATTAAATCCTCTATAGTTATTCAGCTGCATAGCTCAACTAATGTTTCACGCAATACCATCAGTATGAAAGCCCACTAATTCCTTGACCTGCTAGTGTAATTGGATTAAAATTCCTATTAGTTATTATTTTTAAAGGGAACTACAGCTTGAAGTTTGGTACATCATGAGAGCCTCCATCCTCACTTCAGCCAATACAAACAGCTCTGCTGCACAGTGGAGCAGTTGTCTTTTATGATAAAGCCACATCCACACTACAGTCTTGCATAGCAATCTCATATGATGTCCAAAGTGCTGCTTTACTTCCTCATGCTAATTTGTCTGGGTATGTAGAAACCATAAAGCAATATGGAAAAACATTTACCAAGGACAAACGTCTTCTTGTGGATTTTTTTAGACTAGTACTAATTACTTCCATGTTCTTTTCTTCCATGGCCTCAAAAGAGGAGTTTTAAATGATGTTATTAAGTTGATGCATTTGTGCTCATATGAAGGAAGTCAGAAGCCACTGTTTCACATCTGCTGTTTTTCATTCTGTGGTTTCCAATCCCAGGGCTTCTAGCAGACTGTGGAGCACCCAGCCCCTTCTGCTTTCTCTTCCCTTCCTCTGAACCAAAAATAGGAAAAAAGCCAACCCACATCACTTTATGTTAAAATATATTCAACTTGGACTACTAAATACTCCTTAACATTTTGGAAGCTCTTTAAAATTTTCAAAATTTTGTGCCTTTACTTTATCAGTTTTTCCCAATAAGCCCCTTAAAGAAAATAGACTGAAGTGTGCAGCTAGTTTTCAAATATCCCTCTGTTGCTGGTGCTAAATATTTAAACTGTGTCTTTTGCCAGATTCTTTGCCAGTGTGAACTGCTTGGCTCCTTCCAAGGAGCCTCAACAGAATACTCACCCAAAATTCTGGGGAAAACATAAAGTTAATATAAAAGATAAGTTAAAATGTAAACATGCAAAATCATGTTTACATGTGTACAGCTAGCATCCTTCAGTATGAATCACATTAATCCAGTACAGACCATACACTGTACTTTCATCTCAAAGAAGATACAGCACATTGCAGTCCTAACAACTTTTATAGCATGTCCTTGAAGTGTCCTGTTCCTTTCATCACTGCTGAGAAAATATCACAATCCCTTTTACTTTTTCTACCCATAATGGGTAGAAAAGGGTAAGCAGGACTAAAAAAAAAAAAAACAAAAAAAACCCCATACACAATCACAATAGCAGAGGGGAAAAAAAAAAAAGATTCATGGGCATAGAAAGTAAATCACTAGGAAAGCCTGTCTTGTCCTCCTTTTTATTTTACTCATAGGTCAAGCGATCTTGATGAAGCTTCTTCCACATGCGCTTTATTGTTTGCTCTTATAGAGAGGTTGGTTATTACAAACTCCTTATTTATTTTCAAAAGCTATACTGAATGAGATTCCTGTATGGATTAATTGGACGTTTGCTAAAGAATTGCTACAATTACAACTACCAAAGCTAAAAGACAGCACCAAGCTCTGCTCTGTGATTTACCTGCCAGCACTGGGTAAAGCTGCTGGTGGAAAACTATAAGTGATTGCTCCCTTCTGAGTAATACACCCCGGACGGGGAAAGGCCCTGCTAGCTAAATGGAAACTGTAACTTCCCGCACACAAATGAAGGTTGTTAGCTGCCCGCAATTTTATCTGTTTACCTGAATAAAGGTGATAAATTACCCTATTACCTTTTCATACACAAATTTGAAGCCGGATTGAAGTCAGGTTAAGAAGCTGCTCCAGCGAGTCTTCCACGCTACATATTTATTCAGGGACCCTTATCTAGTAGGTGAAGCAGAGGAGAAAAGTGGAGGGCAAAGGGTAAAAAAGCGGGGAAGGAAGGAGAGGAATCCTGCCCTGAAAACAAAGGCACGTTTGCAGCACAGAGACATTCCTGTGCTCCCTTAATCTGCTTTCCCTGGCTGGTGATGGTTGTTAAAACAAAATAAACGCAGATTTCAGTGTGACAGCAACCAAAACACGCACCTAGGGCTCCTGATGGGCCAAGCTGAACTCTCTATCATTGCATCTCCATTGCTACCCAGAGCTCCCCAAGCCAACTAGATGTAATCGCTAGCCCAGAGAAAGCTTCCCTTTAATTGCAGTGCAGACTCACGCAGCACCTAACAGGGGCTTTACCACTTTTACACTTTCTCCACCCCTCAGCAGACTTATTTCACCTGCTCTCTCTACTTCTCTCTTTTCCTTGTTTTTCTACTCTACTCGCAAGCTAGAGCTCAGCCACCCCCACCCCCCTTCCCCAAAATGCATGTTTTTCTCCCCTTACATAAAAAGTCCTTCAAGACATAGTCTCAAATTCCTGAGACACTAGTCTTGACTAGTGTCCTACCACCATATACAAATAAAGTAGATCAGCAAGCAAATGTGGAGTGCTGAAATCCAAACACTAACACTAATCAGTCAGCACATTTTTTCAGATCACAGTATGGAGATAATTCATACTTCCCAAAAATAAGAAGTCAGTATGCAAATGAGACCAAGATGCAAGTTTAGGTCAAATTCTATCCTGAAAGATAAATATACATTTCCCACTCAGTCACAGCGTCTGTATGGAAAAAAAAAAACCTCAAGTTTTAACCGTGTTTATTACTCTGAACATGGGAAATCTAATGATGGCCAGCAAATACTCTTTGCATGATGTCCAAAGCAAAGGAGCAGAGGGGTGGAGGGGACTGTCTACTGGAAACCCAGTGAGACCATCTTTGTTCTACATCTTCTCCAGGGTTGCTGAATCTCTTGAGCTTATGCAAAGTGTAGAAGAGAAACTGTTTATACTAGTCCATAAGATCTACCGAGTGAATGAACTCAATAAAATCCCAAACAGCTAAGGCTGAATTGCCTAATTGTATTGATTTTTTATACCTTCTGACCCACGCATGCTCCAATCTTTTATGCACCTTGTTTCTTCTTTTAGATCCTTTTCTGATTCTGAACCAGTCCTTTGAAGATGGGCATGATTTCTTCATGGTCCAGTTAATTTTTACTTTACTTTTTTTCTGAAAAATGTATTTATTTTAATAAGTAAAACCTTAACTCTGGATTTCTGGTTTGGAAAGTGGATGGGGAACCGAAACAACAATGTGCCCTTCTATAATATCTTCAGAGATGCTCCTGGAGGGTTAAGCTTCCCCACTTCTTTGCATACCATCTCTAAGTATTGACCACCAGGAGGAAACTCAAAACAATAATTTCTTTCTCTGATCCATACAAGCTACCTTCCTTTCTACTATGCTACTGAAAAAAAAAAATCCACATATTTCCCTTTTAGATCAAAACCTGGTAGCATCTTTTTGGCACATGCAAAATACAGAAGTCACCTAGTACACAGATATATGCCAGAACACTAACACTGAAGGGCATTATGGTAGCAGCTTCTCAGGGAATATCAGTTACTTTAACAGCAACAAACTGTTGAGGTAATTCTCTAGAATGCTGTTATAAAACCAAGGCATTCTTTGCCTTTAGGCACCATTTAAAGATATTTATTTGTTGATAAATATAATACTTTCTATATAAAGCCTGCAAATTTTCAAACAGCCCTATACAGGAAGAAACACATCTGTTTTCTTTGAACTTGAAAAATCAGATGCCCTAAGGTAAATAATTGCACCTCTTTTTTTTCTCCTCTTGTAGCCCTCAGATTGAATGCATATCTGCTTCATATTTCCCTGCGACTACATTTCAAATAAACACTCAGTGACATCTCTTGTCAAGTCTCTCCAAACTATTAGGGACACACCAAGTATTTCTGGACTTCTTTGGAATGCAAAGATGTGGGTGACACACCCAGAATCACCGAGAGCTTGCATCATTGCTCCGAGCACATTTCCATCGCCTCTGGAAATGTTGGGCTTGTTTGTTGCTATTTCTTCATCTGTCGAGTCCTTGCTCGTCACATTCTTGGCAAAAAGAGTTTTATAGCACATAGGTTTTTGTAGACAGGATTCTTCTTGTTTAAAACTTAGTTTCAGCTATATTTTATTTGAGAGTCTTAGACATTTTCTGAACTCCTGCCATCAGCACAGACAATGCTTTAACAATCAGCTACTATTCACTTTGCAAAACAAGAATGTTTCCAGCAGCACGAAGCTTTGCCCAGAGTCTTAGAGGCTCAGCCACTGGCACTTTTCTTCTCCTTGTCTAGATCTGCAGAAATGTAATGCATCTTTCCAATTCATTAATGCAGATTACAATGAACAGAATGCAAGTTCTTTAAAGTTTTATAAAGATTTCAACATGATTTCCATATTTAACTTTTTCGTATGCTGGTTCACATTTAGGGAGTTTTATTTCTTAGGTAGGGTAGGTCTAAGAAACCCCAGAAACTCAGTTTGCTTTCCATAAATGATTGCAGGCAGATGGTAGGAGTGCCAATTACATTTGAAAGTATTGTTATAGGCAGCAATAGGTTAAGAGAGAATGAGGCCCGAATCCAATCAAAACAAAGGGCTCTCAAGAGAAAAAAATGCTACTTTTCCATCCTCACAAATTCTCCAGCTCTCTGGTCTCCTCGCTGTGTAATGCTACTCCTGCCATTTCCACCAGCTCCAGGGTTCCCTTCAGACGCTGTCCCACACTCATCTTGAGCCATGGGTTCTGGATTTTATTTCAATTCACTTGTGCTCTCTTCCTTAAAAGTATCAGTATTAAACAGTCTGTGTGGGAGAATCCCTATTTAAATCCATCTACTTTCAACAATGGCAGTAAAAATGATTGCATGCTTAAGCTTATAGAAAGCCCAGCACAAGACCTGGGCCAGTATTCTTTTAATCAAATAATTCCTATTCAGGCCAGACTTTCTGTGCAACAATTATTTCTTTAAAAAAGCAAAAAAAATACTTGAATGAGCTCAAGCACTTGAATGACTTTATTTAATGCCCATCGTAATATTATATTATAAATATATTGGAATATTTCTTTAGCTTTGTGTGTATTTTCTTTTATAATCACACCACTAGAAAAATAATACCACACTCTGGGATTAAAAAAAAAAAAAACAAAAAAACACTGTTATTGGAAAGAAGCTTCTTCTTTAGCTTGCCAAGCAGCTACCAGCCTTCCAAGCAGCAGAAACGGCATACAGTAGGGTTGCTATACAACATAATCAGTAGGACTTGGAGAATTGCTTTGCCATTTCCAAGCGTATAATGACTGTTCTGAAAGGACTGTGTTTTGCATGAGGAGGATTGGAAGGGAAGCAGGTGGCTACTAACAACAGTAAACACCAGGCTGCTGTTAGAGGGGGGTCGGGATGCAAGCAAGAGCCTGATGACAGAATATTTTGTTTCCTTGTATCCATCTTAGACAAAGACTTGCACAGGAAGAAGACAGCTCTTCTGTGACATATCATCAGTCTACTGAAACTCTATTCTCCAAAGGTTTTTAACTTTTTAAAGCATAGTAATAACTATATGGCCAGGATTGATTTCTTGTTTTCCCCTGATGATTTCATTGTAATAAAATTTCACACAGAGTGGTGCTACGTGTGAGGGGTCACCAAAGACTTTTGAAAGAGCCCATTGCTAAAACTCAGGCAGTACAAAAGGAAAAAAAAATGGTGGGGTGTGGGGGGGAAGAGAGAGATAGAGACGTTTGAGTTTATTTACTTGTCTCTAGCAGGCTTAGCTTTCTTCTGGATATAATGAAATCCATTGTACCATCTAGACATGACAATGTCTAAGCCTCATCAAAATATCTGTGAACAGCAGCTTCTTTCATCTATAGAATGGATCAAGTTCTACTCACTAAAAGATAATTTCAGAAAGATTTTCCAGAAAGAGGATGTTCTCAGGCTCCAAAAAATATAGCTTGCCTGCGCTGCTCACATTTCAAATTACCCAGTCTAAAACACTGTCAATAAAACTAAAAAAACTTCTTTCTTCCTTCAGGAAGAAAGAATTGCAGGAGACTGGTTCTGCTAATGGAGAGGGTATTTCATGGCATTAAAAAAAAAAAAGAAAGAAAGAAAAAAAAAAACTTAATTCTAACTTCCACCACCTAAAAACCCTGTTAAGGCTCCTCCTAAGGGAAGGATGGCAGGGCTGAGAAATAATTCAGCAGGAAAGTCAACCACTCCATCAGCAGGAGGTGAGCTGCTTGCACTCCCTCCTCCAAGAACATGCAGATGTGGCTCTTTTGTTTAATTAACTTATGCATGCTGTCATTTTTCTGGGGATTTTGCCCATTTGTGCAGGCCACCAATAAACGGACAGCAAGATCACAAGCAGCACAAACACTGCCAGCAAAGTGCCCTTAACAGTCATTTGCTTGCCAAAAGAGAACTACCTCTATTCTTAGTTAGGAGAAAGCATTTGTTTAATGGGGAAAAAAGCTTCCCTGTTTCTTTCCCTCTGCAGGCTAATGTACTCCAGAATGTGGATTTCTTCAAAAGACTGGAAATATATCAGGAAGAGCTCCTTGTTAAACTACTGGCTATACACAGATACTAACATCATGGGGATAATTTTCTTACGCTACTTTTAATGTGAAGTAGCATTTCAAAATCATTTTGTCAGGCAGCTCTTCCACACAGGAAACGCCTGAATTTTGATGGACCTGAAGTAATAGTAATATTGCCTTTGCTGTAGAGTGAGCCTTGTAACACAATGAATGTCCTTGACTTTCATTGCTTAAAAGGCAGCTAAAGGTGCACCTCTCCCAGTAGGATTTTACACTAAAAACAACCCCTTTAGGAGTGCAGAGAACCCAGTTGGAAGCCAGTGCAGAAATAATAATAGTAACGATATTAATAACAATGCCAGTAATGAGTAGTTTATTGAACTTCACAGAATTTTGCCTTACGGAAGAAGCCCTCTCAAATCTCAGCTTATATAGCACATTACATTCATAAATAAGCAGCCATCACTATTAGTTCTCCCATTGAACAGAAAGGGAAGCTAGAACCACAGGCCAATGCCATTTTGTCCTGTGGAAAATCACAGGAAGAGTTGGTGGTAGAACAAGGAAAAAATGCCAAAATATTTGCACTCTGTGCTCCAGTCAGTAGACCGTGGTGCCTTCACACTGAGACACAAGACTCACTAAACCTCTGAGTGGGAGCAGGGAAAGAGGGTCTCATTCGTGCTTCATATCAGAAGGCATTACAAAAGAAACAGGAGCAGAAATAACGGTGCAAAATTGTTCTGCAGGAATCATGGCCTATCAAATCAAAAATAGCAGGCAGGGATCTCTGGACACACTGGGTTAGACTCACCTGATAAAATATCAGTGTCCGCATCTAACCCAGTCAGCTCAGGCTCCTTTTCTACTCATCAGACAGAAATAGGCACATATCGATTCTAAGCAGTCGGTAACCCTAAACACATGTGTTTGCTCATCTCAAGGCAGCAAATTCTTTCTAAAACAGTGTGAGAACATTCATCTCTTTCGCGAGCAGATGTCTACAGTCCTTCGGTGGGTAGCCAAGGTGGATCAGCTAAAAAGCAGACACAGATGCAGACCTCAAGAGTGAGCTGGGATGCATGGCATCTTCTATTTTAAGGCTCATGTTGATCTCTGGTAAATAACAATTGTTCTAACAAATGAAATATGGTAAATATTGGTAAACGAGGGAAGAGTTCCAAATTATTTTTTCTTACACATGCAAATATGTTAGTACTGCAAACTTCTGTCATGTTCACTTTCAACTTTTTTAAATTGTTTTGTTTCTCTTTTCTCTTTTTGCATGCTCCCATCCTGTATTTTGCATAAGAATCACTTATTCAGTGAGGAGAAGACAGGGGAGACTGATGAACCTCCATTAAAATGGAAAACATAATCCCTGAATGCTTCATGTTAAGCACAGTGAGAAATTTGTTTTCTGATGAGAAATAAAACAGGCCCTTGAACTTAAAAGTCAATGACAAAAAAAAAAAAAAAAGATTTATTGTAGTAAAAGAAAGTTATTCAGGAGTCAATAATTTTTCAAAAGGATTAACAGAGCATATACAGCATAACCCACAATAAGATTGAATGAGTATGGGAAGCACAATTTGCATGCTATTTAGATTCAACAGATAGTTACACTGTTGATATCTAAAGTGCTGCTCTTGTGACARTAAAGGTAGAGGTCCCATATATCCCCTGAAAATTAATGCAGTTCAGAGAAAACAGTAAAATTGCAATCCTTTAGGTATCTAGTGGAGTTTGAACTATACAAAAAGGATGGTCCTTTGGATGACTAAATTTCTTTTTTATCATCAGGTCACAGGGGTTGGCTGAAAAAGGCATCAAGGTAACTTTTTGAATCCAGATCTATCTACCTCTTGGAACCAGCCAGGAATTCACTGCAAAATGGAAAACAGTAGGTAAGCATGAAAGCTGAAGTAATTTGTCACTGTTATCTTTTCATCAGATGAGCATTTCTCTGTTTGAACAAATACACATTACAGTACATGAAAACAAAAAATGTTTCCAATAGCAGAGCTTCTATAGGATTTTATGTACTGAAATTTCAGAAAACTTTCAGTATAAAGGTTTTGGTGCACAAAGAGTAATATTAATTTTGCTTCCAAATGACAAACAGATGAATAACTCCAAGCTAAACACAATTTTAAGTACCTTATACTAGTCAGGTTTGTATTTTTCAGTGTTTCGGAAAGCAGGAGATGCACTTAAATTATTAATTTCTCATCATATAAAGTTAAAAAAGCCCAAGCAATTCAGCTGAAAACCAGTTCACCTGATGAATAATAACAACTGTTTTTAACCTAGATTCCCACTTACAAACCTAACATTGATTCTGAAATAACCTGATTTCTTTCCATCGCATACATCATTACCAATAATAATGGTTCTTCAGACCCTCAGCTAGTCTACTGCAACCTCATTGTCTTGTATTTATGCTGTCAACAGCACCTGTATCACCAGTCTGGGCTTCCTTTTTGATCACATTGAGGATTAATTGACCAAAATTTAGCATATAGTTCTATATATGGTATATGCCCCATACTAACTGCTATGGCTCGGCAGGGTAAACAAGATTAAAGAGCTATATAGTCCTTTTTCCTCCCCCACTGTGTATCAGGAAAACATACAGTTACAAATGAAATACAAAATCCCTCTACCATGAATAACAAGAAGTAGAAAAGAAGCTTCGTTGTGTTTGTACTGATCAGACAATGTACAAGATTCTAAAATATACTCAGATGTTTTTTTAAAATCTGATAAAGAGGATGGGAATCTAGGAAGCATCAGTATTAGAGGGAATAAAGGATTATGTGGGTTTTCTCTTGTTTTCCTCTTCTACATGATTAATTAAAGGAAGACAAATATCTATCGTATTTTGACACTAGTGTCAGGTGTGACTGCTGTTACACTGATACAACAGTCTATTGAAATGCAGAAAAAAGCTCTAAGTAGAACTAGAGTTTATAGCAAATCAAAGACACTGTTTGTACCAAATGCCTATGTGAACTATCCAAATTTGCAGAAAGAGAGAAAGGGGGGTTGTCTGATTAATCTTTTGCCTGCCATTGCTAGTGGCTATTGGAGTTAAAAAGGAGATGGGTTCACTTAAGAGTAACAGCAAGCACAGAGAATAAGGGAAAAGAACTGGAACAGACAGTCTATCTGGGAAAGAAAAAGCCAACAGAAAGGATCCTAGAGGATCTTCACTGGGTTGTTGAGTCTTCAAAGAAGAGAAGGAACTTATAGAGGAGCAAAGGAGATGCTTTTGGAGAAAGGATAGATGTTACAATGTGAAGGAAGCCTCAGGAAAGTGCAGGAGGAAAAGGGTAGAATTCAAATACAAAAGCAGCTACACAGAAGCTAAAATAATGAGAGGAGAGAGAAGCTGCAGAAATGCACAGTGACTCCCCCTTTTTTGTTTCTATGTTCACAAAAGCAATGTGGAAAGTCAGTTTGCTTTAGAAAAAATAAAGGCCTAGTCCAGTCTAATAGCCCTTACTCATCTCATATGGCATTTCACACAGTGCAAGCTTCTTTTTTGTCATGGCCCTCCAAAGTTAAGTAGTGCTAGTATTCAAGCTTTGGGGTAGAAGCTCAGCACTGAAGAGGACCATTCCTCTTCCAGTCCTTTTAAGACCTCTTGACCAGCAAAAATCTTTTTGGCATGCTTTAAGTTCTTTCAGGATTCATGATCACCCTCCAGAAAAAGTAGGATGCAAGAAGCTCAATCCAGGGGCTGGAGACAGTGTCCTCTACTTCTTGAGACATTCGCTGCTTACAAGCGTGGGAAAGTATACATACTTCCATGGATGATGCTCTCCTGCCCATCAGGGAAAGACTGAGAAGACTGTTTTTGGCTTACTGTGACACAGTCCAAGCATGGAGCAATCCCAAACCAGTCTGCAAAGGGGCTACACCAGTGCCATAAGGAAACCCTCACCAAAGAGCAATCACAGAATGACAGATGGATAGATGGATCTGTAGCTGGGCAATATCTACACTAGAAGCAAGAAGCTCTCAACAGTTTTTTTTCCCTTTTAGATTTTGAATAAAGATAATGCAAAAATTAATGTCTGCTGAACTGGAGGCAAGGAGAACTGCAAGAAAGATGATGATTTGGTATAATGAGGTTATAAACTAATTTAAAACACAGACAACAATATATCTGCAGTGCAAGAAAGTTATATAATCATTTTGTCAATTGCCTTCATCAAATACAAAGAAATTTAGTCCCTACCAAGAGAATGTATTGCTGTAAGTCTCCTTGCTGATTTAGGACGGTAGTGTTTACCTTTCTTTATAAGCCATCAGAGAAACAACTGTATATTTTGTAAATACAGTGGGGACATGGATTAATTTCAAACCTATCACATAATCTGATGAGATTTCCCATGAGATCTCCTTGTGGTTTGCAACACTGTGAGCTATTATTTCCATATTTATTGGAAATAACTTCTGAGCCAAGTTAAGGCTCAGTATTCCCACTGAGAGTTTTCATGAAGGGAATGAAATTAACTCTTATCATCACTGTATATATTGAGGGTCTTTCTGGCGTTCTCAGCATACACCCCCAAAAACACTGAATTCAACAACAATATCATTTGAGGTCTCCTAAAGGAGCTTCCTAAATTTCAGCCTAGATTCCCCACCACATACACTGAACACAACTCAGATTTCACCTGCATTTATGTATGCTTAATGCAACTCCATCATTTTCAGTGGATTAGCTCCTGGATCTGTGATATGGCAGAAGTACTCAAGGTCCTTTTAAGATACAGGCCTTAATAAAAAGGAGCAAGAAACTGGGATGTTTATTACCATAGCCTAGAAGATGAACAAGAAGCTTTATTTTTTTTTTCTTACAATTAAATACATTCACTCAAATCAGGTACTTACATAATGTAAGTTGCTGAAGCTCTATTATGGAGTTATTTATCTATTTTCAGTGAAGCAATCAGTGTTCCCAGATGATGGTTGTTACCAGGTATGGACAGATTCCTTTGTGCTTCGCTATGATGGTGGCAGTGCTGGCGTCTTTGGATGTTTTGAAGGCTTGACTATATTATAATATTTTTTAGATTTCCAAGCCATTCTCCTACAAACTTTTAGCCATTACTTCTATTCTATTTTTGTAAGTAAACTTTCTCCATTTTTAGTTGACATGTTTCTTTTACCTGATGCTTGTAACACTGCAATTTGTCACCATGGAAACAACTGCTTGGTCACTACAGCTTATGTCACTGAATGAATCAAGTAAGAAAATCACGGAAATGATAAAAAAAATTACATCTAAACAAATGCAGTAATAACTGGGAACAACTGGGAAAGGAATTCAATAGAATATATGGATTAATTTCAGTTTTCAAAATTGCATTTTTTTATTTTATTTTWTTTTTTTTACTTTTTGTGTTTCTCTGTCGGTGGTAGCAACTGAGTAAAATCCAGTAAATTGGGTTTTAGCAAGCCCATATCATACCCAACATCACATTTCACAATGAGATTGTTTGTAGCTTCAAACCCATCTCTGCCAAAATTTTCACGGGAAGTGGAGGCACGGCAGACTTCTCCCGAAGGGCCTGCTGAGATCTGATTTGTCCACTTAATTAGCGCTTAACCATTCTGTCCCAAAAGGCGGAACATGCAGCTGTCTGCAAAGAGTTTGCCATTGCCTAGCAGCTTAAAATACTATGTGACTCTCTGTCTAGCTCCATTTTCCTGACAGAAATAACCGTAGGCCAGAAATCTCTTCAGCTGGACTATTGTTCCCTACCCATGTCAATGCTACAGCAATGTCTGTTTTATGGGTCAAGGTTGATTCTCATCCAGGAATCCGTAAAGCTTTTGGGGGAAAAACCTTAGAAAAGGAAAGCAAAACTATTTCATAATCTGGTGCAGACTTTTGTAGATTTACCCATAATTATTTTCAAGTATAAATGCAGGATAACTGCATTTTCATTTAAATACTGTATTTCTGTATTTAAGAAGAATGTAGATAAGAACATTTTAGATTTCAGCTAACTTAAAAATTTCTTACGTATTTCTTATTTACCCTGATAGCTACTGGATACACACAGCTAAAAATGTCATTCCCAGGTGATTCTAACTTTAGAAATAAAAATCAATCACATTTACCATATTACCTAAGTGTTTTAAAGCTTTATAGTTTTAATCACATTTTGTATGAAAACATAACCTCAACTTTATTTCTTAAATAATATAATTGATGTTGGTTTAGAAGCAGCCACTTACATCACTATCATAGGAGATATCTCCTGGGGATTAAACTTCAGCAGACACGCTCACAGAAATGAAGCACCTCTTTTATAGCCTTACTAATTAAGTGTAATTAATTTACTAGTGGCCTGAAATTGCAGGTATTAAAAGAAGAGTAATAAAATCCCACAGTGTTTTTGCTTTATATGTAATAAACGCTACAATCATGCTTTCCTTTTAGGGAAAACACAGAGGAAATAACATCAGGTGACAGTGAAGTTCTTCGCAGCAGGTCAATTGAGATTGTCAGGATTCATTAGCATGTGTGTGACTGGTAAATAATTGAGTTAATTTTAGGTTGAGTGACATATTTAGAAAACTACGAAGCACCTTATTTTGTGAATTTAATTAACCTTTGCTCTTCCTCAGATAGTTCAGCATACATCTGCAATATTAAGTTGGAACTGACTCTTTACTGTGCAGCTGTGACAAACAACAGCGGTTTTCAAACTTCCAAAACCATCAGCTGTTTTAACTGTTGGCTTTAAGCAAGGAGTTCAGCACAAATAAAGAAGCATAATTAGAGTGAATGAAAAAAAAAATGCTGAAAAACAAGAAACCTAAAGAGGAGTCTTTTTTAACTAAATTTTTAACCAGGTTTATGTTGAAATCTCTTTCTTTATTGTTTCTAAATACAAGTGTAGTAAGAGGATTTCTCTGGAAACTTTAAAAAATAGCTCCTTTTCGTAAAGTAGTCAGTTGTCCTAAGCTTCTTTGCTACATTCTGTTAGCCCAATAAAATCATGTTACAAGAGTAAAAATTGCAATGAATGTGGATCTTTCAGCTGTGGCTTCTGAAAGAGGCTGTTTTTAAGGGCAGAAAAAGAACTATTTCAAAGTTCAGCATTGTTGGGAAATAAGTCACAATTCCTAGCCAAAGTGAACTGATTGTTAATTTATTTTTCATCAGATCTCTTCTGACCTCTTAGCACAGTTTCTCTTCATTTCAGCATGACATTGTATGAGCAATGGATTTGATAATGAAAATTACAATATTTAGGTAAAGCAGTGAGCTTTTCTGTATAAAATTTAAGCTGTCAATATACACATTTGCAAAAAGGGTAGTTACTGTTCAATTTCATATTTTGAATATGAAAACAAATTGCATGTGGATTACTGGCAGCTACAGCTTGGGCTCTGACACTTAACTGTTTGTTATTAATATGCAAAGCAATTAATGTAATTATAAATATGGAAAAAATATCAACACTATTTAGTTACTGGGAGGTAAAATACTTTGTCAGCTGTAATACAATACAAATTGCTGCAAAGTGTTTAATACAATTATAATATGCATATATTCAAAGCACTACAGTTTATATTCTAGGTCTGTCCTCTTGGGATCAATTTATGATACTCTATGTTCAGTACCTTGTCTTTACAAAATATTGTTACTTAGTTCTTGTGTTGCTACATTTGGCTACCACACACTTTTGTGTGTGAAAGATTACAGACCCAGTCACTGCACAATGAATAGTAATGCACATTGCTCGGTTACACTGGGGCAAGGAGCAGAATGCACAATTATCATCCATACAGAAACTACAGCATCTGAGTGTGCACTTGTCTATCCAATCCTACAACAGTTTCCTCAAACAAGCAAAGTAAAAAGGCGTAACAGAATCAATAGCAGATCATCTCCCCTTCTTTACTGTTTGCATTGGTTTCCTGACTGCTCATATTGGAAAAAAAACACACACACAAAAAAACCACTCTAACTTGAACATTTACCATCTTCACAGTATGCATGCATCATGAATAGTGACATGCAAGAACTTTTTAATGAGGGTTGGGGAGGTGCCAAGAAATAATTCGTGTAGGTGACAGCCAGTTAAGTGAGTTCTGTAGGGTGAACAACATCCATTCACATCCTTAGGACACTGTCCCTTTATTATGCACCCCCAAAGACATTAAGCACTATAAGCAGAAAGACTATCTTCACTTGCTTTCATTTGGCATTAGATTTGTATTTAGAACTGCTGGTATTATAATGGTAAACAATATTAAACAAGACTATTTCTAAGCTCCTTATTGGTGCTTTAATTTTTTCGTCTGACAGTTCTGTAACAGGTTACTAACATCCTCGATTTATAACCCAGGATGTTACCTGGAAACATAGGGCATGTTTAGCAAAGTGACTCACCTAAAATTTTTCCAGTGAATCAGGCGGAGGCATCGCTTCCAGATTCCCCTGTACCAAAGTGTTGTACTTGTAATTACCAATTGTAAACACACATTTTCTAGCASTGCAAAGGGAGACGAACAGTGGCAGCACCAAGCCAGTTTGGAAAAGGCAAATGTTTTAATGTGCAACTTCTTTGTGTAACTTTGATAAATAGAAGGGACAACACTGCAGAGATGCACATTACTACGTACAGCACACTGCATAGATGAGGAAGCACAGGGCAAATTAAAAAGAAACTGGGAACTGCTAAAAACTGACACCTTCTCTAACCAAACCAAACTGCTAATGTCCAGAGGTATTGGCTAGTGCACAGTCTTGCTTTGTTTCCCAGCTGCTCCGGGACTCTGATCCAAAGCTCAATGAAAATGGCAGAATCCTTTTCGGATGAAGCCTGAAGTAAGAACAAGAACGGACAAAACATCTGTGTGTGGCCCTTAAGGCTGGGGGCTGGCCGGGGGCTGTTACAGCCCTAGTTTTTTGCTGGAGCTGGCTCAAGGCTGCTCTCATGTCCTCCCTGCAGGCCACAGCCCTGAGGAGCTTGCACATCGGTTACAGCCTGCTGTTTTATCTGTATTCCCCTCTCTCATCTGAGCGGAGCTCCCTTGCTCAGATGCTCCAGCAATGAGCTGCTTAAGGAAACTCGTTCACGCTTGGCACTATCCGGTGGAGCTTGCAAACCTTCTGTCCAGAAAAATAAAAGGGAGGAAAATGCCAGCCAGTACCTCCAGAGGAGCCTTGCGAGTGGCACCTGCAGGATGCTCGGCCGCCTTCCCTGCTGCTGCGTGGGGCCAGGCAGCACCTTGTCGTGGCATGGGTGACCCAGCCAGAGGGTTAGGCACCTGGAGGGGACAACTTCAGCACCACGGGAGGTTAGGTACAGCTAGGGGCCTCTGCCTCCCCGCTCGGTGAGCGCTGACCCATTATGCGAGAGCAGTGCCCGCGCAGCAGTGCCGAAGGGCCCCGGCCTCTCCCCTTGCTCTGTGCCCTGTGCCTGGGTACTGCCGAGCAGCAGCTCCAAGCACTTTCCAGCCAGCTGCATTTGCATGCCCAGACGTGGCATGGGAGAGGGGCTTCGATGTTTTGCCATACGAACGGACGAGGCACAAGCCTTATGGATAAACTTCACAGCTTCTGCCTGTTTGTCACAATTTGACACCAGTTTCTGCATTTAGTGTTTCAGATTAGTTAGGAAATAAATTGGAACATGCCAGTTATTTCTCCAAGGTTTCAGAACACAGACTTTGCAGGTCTTCTGCTGTTTCACATAGGCTGCTGCAGATGGAAGACAGATAGTTGTCCGCCAACATTTAAAGAGGACCAGATTTTTTGTTTAGAGTTTTTAGTTGATTAGCACTCCCAGTCACACAATCAGCCAGACCAATCCTTCCCTCAGTAACAAATACATACATGAATGAGCAAGAGAGAGCACAGCCTATACAGGATTCGCATGCACAGAGATGTCTGCAATGCATTGGGACTGCCTCGACATTTAGTTTTGGAGAGAAAGGAGCCAACAACTTCTAACTGGGTGTGGAGAACTCCAGAACTCACTTAACTTCCAGCCAAAGAGAGCTCATTTATTAAAAGGGAAAGAAAATAAAGTTGTCCAGTAGCCATTTCAGCTAACATCAGCTGGGGAGATTTGCTATTTCTGAGCCCTTCCAATCCAAACATCTGAGGGAAGTTGCAGAATTGGTGCATCCTTTTGCTAAATCAGCCATGCTCTTTCCTGAACTGATGGCTGCCAATTTAGACTTACCTCATATCCCCCAGCTTCCTCCTGCCACAGAGATACAGTCATTCCCTACCGTCATACCTGATTTTTCACAAAAGTTTCCACACCTTCCGGGCTCGTCACAAAAACTCTGCCAGCATAAGCCAAAGCCAGCTTGACACAACAGATTTAGCTTTTCTCTCTGAGGCTCACATATGCCACAAAGATTGCAGCTCATCATCATGCTTTTCAAATGTTGCTGAGCATGCTCAAGCAGGATAGCACTTTTGCAAACAGGACAGCACTGCTGCTTTCTTCTTCTTGCCCCTCCCCCCTTCCCCCAAGCAAAAGCTTGCTTCAGGCAAGTCTGCTTGAGTGTCTGTTTGAGGTTAAGTTCACAATTCACGCTCAATGAGCTGTTTGTTTTGTGTTGTGTTCAAAAATTGTACAGGTACGTTGCTGTCTTTTCCTGGGGTCTCTGGAATTTCCAAAGAAGGAAGCTACCTCCCCCCCAGCATCCTCTGAGCTGCAGTCTGAATACTTCAGAGCTTAAAGATTTCCTCCTTATGCAGAAGGGTGGTGTCATTGGGTGGTGCTTGGATGACTGACGGTGTGCATGCAGGCAGAAATTCCCAGGAGCAACGGAAAGTAAACCATGCCATAAAAGTCATACAGTGCTTGCTGATCTTCTCCTACTGCATGACATCTTGGGAAAATTTCATGGAGAAAACTACTGCAGACTACTGACAGGCATTGGGAAGTGCCCTGAGGAAAGCAGGGAAACATGCCTCCCCATGGAAAAAGGTACGGATGGAGGCAGAGGAGAGGACAGACGGTTGTTTCCCTCCCAGACCGGGAATGCGTAGTCACAAGTGAACCAAGGCCACCTGCCCTACTAATAGCAACAGTTTCCTGCTCAAAATAAGAAGCAGATTCATACATTTATTCTCCAGTTGGGTTCAGACATAAGCTGCAACACAGATGTTCACAGGGCAAAAAGGGGATGTCTAGCAGAGCCGGCCACAAAAGAAAATTTACAGGAATGACAGCAAGTTTCCTTTTACAGAAGGGTCTCCAGAGAGGTGGTAAAAAGGAAAGCTCATTCTGCTACGTTTTTTTTCTGAAGCTCCTCCTTGTAGAAGATCCCCCTGCTGCCAACCTCCAGAGACTCAAAATGAACTAAAAAAGAGGAAGAAAAAACAAAAGACACGGGAAGGCAAAATAAAGGAGCAAAAGAGAAAACAAAATAGATCAAATGAGATAGAAGAAACACATCAAAAAGGGGGAATAGATGAAAAGGAGACAAGTAAAGGCACATCATCAGATTTGATAAAAATGAAGTAAACACAATCAGAAACACTTCTGAGATCTGCAAACAGCCTGAAAGCACCATTAGACATAGGATCGTCTAATGGACACAGGCCTGGACACTCATTAGTAGTATTGTCATACATGAAGTGATCCAGGCAAGTATCTGACTCCGTACATAAAATGAAGACAATGGTCCTCCTCCAGTTTCTGTTAAACATCTTGGGACCTACAGATGAAATACACTATAGAAATACCTTGCATTCTAATTCTCACAAAGCGACCAACTTACTGCCAAATCCTTTCTTTCTGTAGGTGTCCCCTCTGCCAAGAACTGGCCCTAGATTTTATTGTGTAGGAACATTTCAGTCTCCACCACTATAAATCTCTTCTGAGTTTCTCACACAGATCAAATTAAGTTCGGTCATCACATCCATCCATATGAGTAACCTGCTCCTCTTTAGAGTGAAAATGCAAAGATTATCTAGTGCTGTAAATTCTTCAGAAAGAATAAAACCTTCTAAATCTTTTCTTGTTTCCCTTTCCCCATTGCTAGTAGCTCAGCAGCATTTCAAGCATTTGATAAGGTGTGACCCAACTTTTAAAAAACAAATCACCTAAAAATTTCTGTGTTATATGCAAGAACGTATTTCTGAAAGTGGCTGCATATTTTCTGAAAATGTTCCAAGTGAGATGTCAGCTTCACTGAAATACTTGAGAAAGTTTCCAGGAACTTTGGTGTGCCCAAGTTTTCACCCTTTATGGTCCTTTTCTTCCAGTATTTACTCACATTCATACCTTCACTCCCTTTAGCAGTTGCAAAGAAAAATCAAATGAAACTCTGAGGAAAAGTGGATTAAAACATAGCCTTAAATACAGGAGCATCAAGAGTAGAGCTATTTCTTCATCCAATTCAAAGACTTTACTTTCAAAACTTGTTACTTGCTCATGGAGACTCATCTTTTTGTTCAGTCTGAAGTTAAATTTGTCGGTTTGGCTACACATTTCTCTCTGAGTAATGGTGAGCATCACACACTACCCAATTTCTGCCATACAAATACCACATGTGCTATTGAGAATTCAGCCCACAAAGATCTATCATACTGTCCCATTCATGGCAGCTGAGATTTATCAAAAGCTTTAAGAAGTTCAACATTAAGCTGCCAGCAAAACTTACACACACTCCAAATCATCTAACACAAAATATGAATTTATCTAATACACATACCTATTTATTGCAGATATTTTCCAAGTTTTGAGAAACATATAACCAAGAATTGCTTCAGGTTCAGAGTCCAAGATCTGCAAAGGAGATAATATATTTTTTTAAAAGTCACTAAAAGTAAATGGCTTAAGCACATAAAAGAAAAGGAAAGGAAAAAAAAATCACTGTGCAAAATTACTATTTGGAAATGCGTTTACAAGCTAGTTCTTCCACAGCTGTGCATCACACGAGACATGTTGTGGGTGATAAAAATGATGAACTGGTATGATAATTTACAGGATATTAGATCTAAGATACATATAATATTGTACAGTTTCTTAGGCAACTTCCACATAGGAGTTCAAAATTAGCACAAAACTGCTTCTGAAAACACATCATAATTCTGAATAGCAATTTTGCTACAACCATCTATAATGAAGGAACAAAGCCAACATATTCAATATGCAAAACTGCCAGTGGCATAGCAAAAAATAAAAATGTATAGGAAACTGCAAAACCCCCTATGTATGTCTAAGCAATATTCTGCCTCTAATTTGCAGCAAAACAGTGGCACAAATAAGGGAACCACATGAAAAATCAAGGACATCATTACGTGCATTACCGCTTCATTATCCAAAAAAATGCTGAACATGACAGTCCTGCTACAGATGTAAAATTCTAGGTGCATTTTCTGTAAGCATATATTCAACACCTAATCACAATTAGTCCTAGAGTCTATAAATTTTCCTGGCGATTCTGACATAGTGACACAGGAAATAATATATTTGATGAGTCTAATGTGGTTAAGAACGTAAAAAAAAAAAGAGGAGGAAAATGCATTGGAAAAAAAAGCAAGAGGCTCAGCAAAACATTGGAAGACATAAAGGAGGAACAAAGAAGAAAAAATAGTTCATGTGTCCGAATGCACTTGGTCTGTTCCATGACCTGTACAATGACTTCTGAGAGAACCACATCAACTTCTGACCATTATGCGTAGATGCTATACAGAGTATTTCTAAGCCATAAGTATCTTTGAAACCTGCAGCAGGAAATACTGTTTCACACAGTGCTGTCAGATAGCTACAGCTCTTTAAAAAAAAAAAAAAGAGCCCATATTGGAAAATGTCTTGCTTCCTTTCCTTCCCCACAATTTTCCCTGAGCTTTTGCCCACAGCTGCATCACTGATACCCACAGCATGATTTCTGGTGTAGGAAAACTGAATCATCCCAGCAGAGTTAGATGAGTCAGTTATAAAACAGCCTACATGCACTATGCATCAACAGTCACCTGGCTGGGAGCACCTATGTGCTCCAGCTGAAGAGCAGGCACTTCTTCTCCAAAGACCCACCAAAGGAGCCCTAGGCTCCCTCTGTTCCTTTCAGTGAGCTGCTAATTTTCAAGCAGAGAGACAAAATGTAAATATCAGCTTGGATAATTATTTCACTGCTCATTTTTTTGTAAGATAACCAGACAGAAAGATAAAGCTCTCTCTGAGAAGCAGAAGCAGCAGAAATTTTGATCCAGCAACTGCATGAGAGATTTTGCCAATTCTTCTTACAAAAGCAACAGTTTGTTGATTTGTATCTGCTGACTACTTTCGTGTGTAAGAACAACAACTACAGAAATCCCTGACTGGTCTTCTCTACATAGTTTCAGGCAATCTGTATAAACACAACAATTTTCAGGATTATTCATTCTATATACTGTGCTGCCATTCCTGCTGTTGATGTCAACTGCAGACAAGCCAGACTCAGAAGTTCAGATTCCACCACAGAGGTATGAACACCACCACTGTATCTCTGCCCTTTGCATCCCCTGTTCCCCAAGAAATTTCCACAATAAGGAATACAGAAATCACAAAGAGAATGCCATTAAAGTTAATGTGAAAATCAGCCATATATCACCTCTAAAAGCAGCAGGAGCTATTTACTAAGTAATGACAATAAGAAACAACTGCAAGATCAGAGAGTGGCCAAAGCTTACCCTTTATTTTCTACAGTACTCTCTCCCATTTTTCTGCTTTTCCTTCTCCATCAGCTATTCTTGTAACAATTCTTTTTCCACACATATTCATCCTCTGCACTTTCCCAACTTACTCATCCCTCTCATCTCTTACGCTCTTTTATGGCTGCATGATTATACCTTTCCTGCAAGATCTCAACAGCTAACCACAAGCACTCATACCACAGCTTAAGAGGAGTTACCACTTGTCAACTGAACCATATTAACCACCTAGATGTATGCAATTCCCCTGCTGCAAGCATCTTCAGTGATGACTAGCAGATTCCAGGGGCTAATCTTTATTTTAAAATTGTCAAATCCAGCAAAATTTCTGTTGCAAAGATAACTTTCAAAACGTGAACTGGGTGTAAAATTCTACCGACGTGATAATGTCGGAAACAATATTGCTCAAAGACACGTCTGAAAGGATTATTAACCTGAGGATTGCTTATAAGATATTTATAGAGAAACATTACAAATTATTGCATGACTGAGATAGCTGTATGACACAAACTTTGCAATAGAAGATAAAGACAGTTTTATGTAAATATATGCACAGATTTGCTGTGCCTAACATCAGCAGCTTCTGTTTTAGAAGCGACCACCTGTAAGAGTATTCCAAAAAGCTCATGGAACTGTTAAAAGAGGCCATGGAAAAGTTTTTAATGGTAGCACTCTTCCTCTGTCTTTAACAACACTGGCTGTCACTTTTACAAACACATCACGCCCTCCACAGTTATCCCATATTCGGCAAACACCAAAAGAAACCCCCAAACCTTCCCACAGTTATTAACATCTGCTTCGCTTACCGATACTGACAAACTTGAGGACAAAGGCATGGTTTAACAGATTGCTCTGTGTAAAGACACAATGCAGTTCACAAAAAAAATTCAGCAAATGCCCCTGTCAGTAAGCCTTATAAAGGACAGCTTAATGAACATACGCAAATTGCTATAATATATAAAATGTCTGGTACCACTTCAGCAAGTAATGTGCTTATGAAGAAATCTATAGAGAATGGTAAGATACATCAATCTAATTTGTCTTTGAAATGAAGTGATTTGGTTCCTCAAGAAAATTTCAATCTCTTTTTTTAATGCCTTGTGGCATGACAGCAATACATTACATACAATGAACCTTTCCTTTAGACCCTAGAAGACACAATTATTCAATAGAAAAAGCATTCAGCAACAGACAAACTGGAAACACACTGGTACACTTCAGTATTTTCCTTCAGTGTTTTGACACATTGGCATTTATAAAAAATTGTTATTTCTGAGCCTTGCTGCATTTAAATAACCCCTATATTTTTGCAGTTGCTTGATGTGAGGTTGAAGCCAGAGTGTAAGGCAGGCTAATATTTACAGCATGCAGAACTGCTCAGACCTGAAAGCACATCAGAAAACAACATATATCCAGGATGATGACTACTGTTGCTGTTTTCAACTTTATTGATCTAGAGATCAGATCATTTTCTTTTCATCAAGATCATGGAAAAAAATGGCTTCTGAGTTAAAATGACTTCAGTGAAAAAAATGCTTCAAATTTTCTAGAGTTTTGTTTGTTCTTGAAAATTGAAAGGTTTTCTACCACGTTATTTTTTTTTTTCAAAAAAAATTTTTCAGTGTTTTGGAAAAGAAGATAAAAACAACAAACAAGCAACCCTCCTCCCTTTATGACTTTAAGAAAAAATAAATAGAACTTAACTAAATTTTTTACTTTGAAGAAAACACATAGCATAGTAATCTCATCAGAAACTAGCAGGTGCAGAGTTTCTGGATCTTGGCTTTGCTATTTAGGCCTGGACAGGTGTGGAAGAGAAAAAGTAGTATGATGTACTCCTTTATTTCCTTTAAAGACCTTTTCTCTGTCAGAAGAGGCCTAGGTGTATCTGGTCAAGCCTTGCAGCAGAGAGATGGATTAGACCACTGTTAGTGCACTTTTTTTTTTTCTTTCTTTCTTTTTTTAAGTACAGGCAGTACTTACCCTTTGGAAGAAAAGTCATCAGACCATCATGTGTACTAACATAAAAAGATTCCCTTTATAGCCAACTGAAAGTTAAACTAAACTATGAATGCTGGGTTATTATTTTATCCCAGACTGTCTGCTTATTCGCATATATACGAAGGTGAGCTGGGAACCAAAGAGGAAGAGCGAAAGCAGTTTGTTGGGGTTTTTTTGTTTGTTTGTTTGTTTGACAATTTTTGACCACCTTCTTACACTTTCTGAACTCCCAGGCATCCAGAGACTACGGATACAGAACACAAATTATCTGGTGTCTTCATCTTCCTTTCAGTCTGTTTCTCTAGAGTCTGTGATGGACAAGGTCCAGGGTACAGTTTGCCAGTTCTTTTACATGCTATTTATTAGGCCTAAAAATGTCCAGCTGGAAGACATCCATCACATTCTACAGAATTCAAGTTTTCAGAGGAAATAAAAGGAACACCAGCGCTGGGACTGCAAAAGGAAAATAAACAAATGCTCTCTAAGCAATGTTTATTGGGTTCTTCTTTGCTGGTTTATGCTAGAAGAAAAGTCCACGATATGAGTATGGTGAGAATGCTAGCTGATAGTCTTACAGGTACGTTTCCCCCTCCCCAAAACAACAGTCTAATAAATAAACAATTTCACCTCTTATCTTATATCATCCATTACATGTTTCACATTTCTATAGAAGTAATTACTATTACTATCAAAGATGGAGGCAAGTTTTACTCACTGCCTAAGGCAAGATGACTAAATTGGACAGGATTCAGTGCAGAATTTTTAAATTTCTGAATCCCAGGACAACAGTTTCTGCATTAAGAATGAACTAAACTATAAAATAGAAAATCCGGATTAAAGCACAATGTCAGAAATATATTGTGATCTCATTTTAAAGGCATTAAATTGTAAAAACCCTCCCATTCTGTTACGCTGAATATTCAGTATGTGTCAGATCCAGTGGAAAGAGTTTTTTTCTTTGCAACAAATATATATTAGAGTGCCTGTAACATTGTTTCTAGAACTGAGTTTGTATCACTGACAAATAAAGGATGATATCTTTAACAATCTGGTATCACTCTTAGATGCCAGGTACCAATATTTAATAAGTCAGGCTCTTCTCATTTTTACATCTTTTTTTGTCTTCAAATTTGCGAGATGGTGGGTTCTCTGACTTCCCTTTGTATTCAGGCAAAGACTGAAATCTGGGAATAAATGAACGTGCCAAGCATTTCTTTATTATACCTCCTTTTTCAAAATTACCCTTTCAGATTCTATCATCGCCATGTCTATTTTAAATTTCTTCTTTTTAACATATATCTGCAAGTACAAAATGTGTCCCCTTTTGACTGTACATCAAGGCCATCAGGTTCATGGTTGGTGTAGCTAATAAAGGGAAATTAAGGAAGCTCCAGCTCACGCCTCCTCTCTTATCTGCTGAACCCATACGAAATTATACCAATTATCTCAAGTAAAATCAAACATTCTAACTTTTCCCTGAAAGAGAGAGGAAAAGATTGTTCATGGGAGTCAATCTTCTTAGAGCTCACCTAAGATGCAACATCAAATAAATTGCACAAAAAAAGGGCCTTCCACAGATTTCAGCTTCAGTCTAACAAAACAGCTTCAACAAAATATATTAGCCTGTACATCATCATTGATAAAACTACATTCACACTGTGCAATGGAGTGTGCTACATGATAATGCAATAAAACCTTTTTTAACATGTTGGTTTTCTTTTTTTTCTTTCTCTCTCCCCCCAATCAGGGAACACCTGTGTTTAAACTCTGGGTTCATGCTTTAACAAAATAGGCAGGGAGAAGAGCCAAGAATGTCTACCCAGTCCCACACCCTTTACCCATTAGCAGATTCCTGCCACCCTTTGCAGTGAAGGTATTCACCCTTTGCTATTACAGACAAACTAACTACACTGGACAGCAGCTTAATCAATAACAGCAAATGGACCAGGGACTATCCTGAACTGACAGTGAAGTAGATTAGAATGTGAAATCCTTTATTTGATTATCTTCTTGGCAAGTTGGTACAAACCAATGTTCCCTGTTGAAAAAGAAAAATGAGGAGGTTTATAAAAATGCAGACCTTTCTCTACTCAAAGAAAGCTAATTTCTAATGGCTGGAAAGGTCTTGTTTCCCTGACTGGGTTCTCCAAGTGATGTGTGGTAAAATGAGAGAAAGCACTCACTGCTCTCTAAAGTGTGTCTCAAAGGCAGTGACAAGGTGCAAAAAAGCCCAACCTGAAATACTTTTGTGGAAGTGCAAAGCACTAAGCAGCTTTACAGTGGCAGACACTTCTGAAGGGAAACAGTCCTCACCTGCACACATGCGCACACACACACACACACGCATACACTCACACACACACACACACACACACAGAGGCAGGCAGAACAGCTGCACAGCACAACCACTGCCTGTAGTTTGATAATGCAGTGTCTAATCTGTCTTGCTGCATCTTTAAAGAGGGTCTGAGATATGCAGAGTGAGTACCGTCATCTTTGCAACCTAAAGGCTGGAATATAAACTCAGTAGGGAAATACTTACTTCTTTTTCTTTTGAAAAAAAGGGAGAAGTGCTATGCTGCACTATTCATACCAGTGAAAGACTGGGTAAGCACCTGAATGCAATAGACTCAATAAAGCTGGGGTGCATCAGGAAGAGTGTTGCCAGCAGGTCGAGGGAGGTGATCCTCCCCCTCTACTCAGCCCTGGTGAGGCCACATCTGGAGTACTGCGTCCAGTTCTGGGCTCCCCAGTACAAGAGGGATGTGGCACTACTGGAGCAAGTCCAGCGAAGGGCTACAAAGATGATTAGGGGACTGGAGCATCTCTCTTATGAGGAAAGGCTGAGAGAGCTGGGCCTGTTTAGCCTGGAGAAGAGAAGGCTGAGAGGAGACCTTATTGATGTGTACAAGTCTCTGAAGGGAGGGTGTAGAGATGATGGGGCCAGACTCTTTTCAGTGGTGCCCAGCAACAGGACAAGAGGCAACAGGCACAAACTGAAACACGGGAAGTTCTGTCTGAACATGAGGAAAAACTTCTTCACTGTGAGGGTGACAGAGAACTGGAACAGGTTGCCCAGAGAGGTGGTGGAGTCTCCTTCTCTAGAGATATTCAAAACCCACCTGGACACAATCCTGTGCAATGTGCTCTAGGTGACCCTGCTTGAGCAGGTTGTTTAGATTTAGACGATTTCCAAAGGTCCCTTCCAACCTCAACCATTCTGTGATTCTGTGACTATAGAAAAGAAAGGCCAACATCTTCTCTTTTCTCAGCTGCAGCTCTGTCAGATGGAGCTGTGAAGGGGAGCAGGATCAAGAAACTAGAGAGATGAGGTCTAGAAACCTTTTTAAGCACTCAGTTGTGCCTCCTGCTGAAAGCAGAGGACAGGCACCAAGATGTCACCCTCTGAAAAGTCAGGAAATAATGAGAAATAGCTCATCAAGGGAAAGGTTATTAGCAGACAGGGTAGTGGAAGAATTTGCTCACTGCAGTCATAATTAAACAGTATTAGGAAGGCAGAGCAATTTTAAGCAAAGGTAACTAAAAATACTTCCCCTCCCCCCAGCCCCAACACACTCTCCTCCAAGTCCTTCTCATCTTCAGTATGGTGATGCTTCAAAGTTAAAAGTCCCAGAAGATGATCCTGTATTCTGTCTGCTAGCATCAAGATGAAGCATTGTATGCTGTGGTAGGCCTGTAGTCTCCAAGGGTTGCATGTCTGTATGAATGATGAGAATAGCTGCATTTTGTTCCAGTTACTGCGAATTAAGGGCAGAATCCTGCTGCCTGGTAAATTTTCAACACACAGGCTTCAACTGGGAAAGGTTTGAGTGCTGTGCTTGGGCTGTAGTTTTGAACGAATATGCTATTCAGAGGAACGAACTAGAATTGTGTCTGATCATGTTTAGTTTAGGAGTGCCATGCAGTACCTGCTCTGCAGAGACACATGCACACCACACAGTCCCTTCCTAACACCGACAAAAAAAGGCCAAGGCCAACATCTCAGATGTGCTTTGGGAAGGCAGCTGGAGAGATCATCCCCAACTCCAAGGGTCTGGCAACAGCTGGGAATTTCTAACACTGACCTTCCAGACTGGGTCCTCCTGGCATCCGTTAGCAAACAGCAGAATGCACAGAGCGTTGGCTTAAACACAAAATAGGTGATGGTGCAAACACACATGCAGTGGCCAGCCTCCTTTCCAGCCCCTTTAGTAATACTGTGACTGGATACTCATATTGTAAGTTCACTGTTTTATAAATGCTCCTATGCGTTCTCACAAAACCCTTCCTGAATTTACCAAGTTCTGTCATCAAATTATTTAGGTTTTCTACTCAGCTAGTGTGTTTGGAATTTATTCCAGAACTTCACCTCTTGGGATGGTTGAGAAATTTCTTCCAATTTTCAGCCTAAATTCATTCAGGAGTAATTAATAACCATATAATCTTGTGCTGATATTATCTTTCAGTTTCAGCAACTTTCCTCCCTCCCTGGTGTTTGTTCTCCAAATGTATTTAGAACAAAGTTTCTTCCTTGATATCATATACAAACTATAGAGAGTGGAGGTTTAGCGTATTTTCCCATAAAGTCTGAGGGAGGGGAACCATCCACTGGGAAACCATATTTAACTTTTTTTTTTTTCCTTTTACTAATGAACAAAACATAGAAGCTGATTTCTTTTAACAGTTACTCCACTATAAACTAGGAATGATTATGCCTGCATGGAGAGCAAGCTATCACCTATGGCTAGCCAAGAGGCAAGAATTTTGTCTGAATAGTGACCTACCTGGAGGCTGCACTTTAAATGCAGTTGGGATTCTGAACACCAAGCTGTCTGTGGAGCGCAAGTATCTAATAACAGAGGGAAGAGGAGCAGGCCTCTGTCATATAATAGCCATCTTATTAGAGGACTTAGAAAGTGGAAGACATTGACCATGGACTTACTCCAGCCTGAGAAGACTCAAAATCCAAAGCACCTGGCACCGAGGCCTCCTGGTCTCCAGGCAAATGCTGCACCTGCTTCACTTCTACACAAAAGGCAGTTTTATCCTCTCCCCTGTTTTTCAATATAACCACCATGCTTTGTGTTGAATTCGATGCCATTCAAATGTATTAGGAATGGTCTTAGTACACCCAGTGCACCAGGTCTCTCTGAGTGCCAAAGCACCTCACTGCTATCTCCAAGTTGCAGTGGCTTTGCAACCAAGAGCACCAAGACATCTCCCTCTTTAAACCATGATGTTTCTGAACATGCATAGACCCTACTTCTAAATGTCCAAGGAAGTCTGTGGTACAGGACAGAGGGACTGATGGATTTAAGTTAGGTGGCCCTCCAGTGCAGTTGGTCTGTGTTGATCTCCAAGACTTTCACACCTAGCAGGGAATTTATCTGCCTAACTACAGATATCAGTATCTGAGCAGGCCACCTTGAGCTATCCTCGATGGAAAGAGAGAAATCAGTACCTCTAGGGCTCAATTCATCTCATCCTAATGTGGGTATCTAAAATAGCTTAAATGAATTGCACCCAACTATAGGGTTCAATGATCACAAAAGGAATCTAGGGAGAGCAACTTTGATGTAGGCGCTTACACTGCAGATAACTAAAGGTAGTTGAGATAAATCTTACTGCCGAAGTCTGCCTCAGCAAAGTTGGCACTCAAGCAGAGTGCAGAATTGAAGCCACAAACAGGGGTTCAAAGGATGGGTTTTCAATGACACCACGATGTAATCTGTAAGTCTTTATTTAGCCCAACCTTTTCTTGTTGAATTTTAAATAGAAGAATTTGAGATTTGGCTCAAGGATAGCAGTAATAAACATCATCATTAATCTAGGAATACTGATTTATGAGAAAATATTAAAATACCTAAATACGTATAGCTTGCTAAAGCCACAATTAAAAGAGAAATACGATAATTATCTACAAGCTCTGGAAGGATGCACACGCTAAGGATTTTTTTAATAGGGATTTTCAGGAAAATATAGCTAAGAGTAATGTGATTATACTGAGCAAAGTAAAATTTAGGCTGACAGGAAAAAAACTCCTAATAATGAAATGTATTCTATTGTAGAATAATCTTCCAAAGGAAATTGGCTGAAGTCCAATCACATCTGAAGCCAACTGGACAAAGATCTGCAGAGAACAATCCTGCACTAGCTGCAGGATGGACTAGATGACTCAACAGCACTTTTTCTTTTTTAAATTCCTATCATTCCACTGTATAAAATAAGCCAATAAGTCAAAGCAAGAGGGAAATAGGCTTAGCAACAACTGCAGAGTCGTCTCTTCTCTGAGGCCTGCATAGTGCAATCAGAGCGTCTTGCAAGAGGGAAGGAACATCTGTATGGGGACAGAGTTCCCTGTTAATTCAATGTTACAAAATCCTATGTTTGCTTTCCCCCTTCTCTCCCATGCTCCACTCCTTAACAAAATAACATTACCAGAAAAATCGACCTTGTTTTCTAAATGCATCAATCATGGTTTTTGCTGCGCCACCTACTCATAATTGGTTTAAGCCTTCCTGATCTCAGATGCCAATTGATGTTAAGAAAACCACAAAAAATAAATAGCCGGTAGACATATTTCCACTGAAATAATCTTGCCACATGTTGATCTACGAGGAGTAGGGTAACAATGCTTTCACAAAGTTATTTCATTCATTTGTAAAATGGTGCAATAGTTTTCTCTTTAATTTTGAGGGGGCTTTGACTTTAATTTTATAGTGGAAAAAGAAATCTTTCTGAGCCTCTGTGTTAATATACTCTCTGTTGTCTGTTACATCACAGCAGCAAATAACAGAAGACTTCTTAAAGAATCACTCTTCAATTCAGTTGTGGATTTCATTTCCCTCACTAGGGAATATTAGATGGTCTTAACAATACATATATATAAATATTTTCTGAAGAAAATGTTTTCAAGCATAACACTAGCTTTCTACAACCCATTGTAACTCCGCTTTTCCCACAGCCATCTAACTTTGTAATGTAGACCAAATCTCTTCTACCCACTTGACAGAGAGGTCTGAGATTTCAGAGAATGTATTTAGCATGTATAGCAGGGGACATCATTTTCTTAAAAAAAAAAAAAAAAAAATTTAAACATCACCGTCTGAAGAAGAGGTCCGCATGACATGTTTTTTTTTTCTTCTTTTTCTTTTTTGCTGTAAGTGCTCAATTAAGCATACAACAGCACAGGCAGGATTTCTGTTTTTCAAAAAAGAATATTAAGGGAAATCTATGTCTGCATAACAGAACAGTGATCAGCAGCTCATAGCTTACGCCACCAGTTTTGAATTATTCAAATAATATCTCCCTGATTTCTTCCCTTGAACTTTCTAAATCAGAATCAAATTATTACTTTCCTATCTTCTTTCCTTCATCCAAAAAGTTAAAAGAATTAAAACACTAGAATTTTACTGTATGTAATGCCAATACATTTGAGATTTCTCCTTCTCTCTTGTCTTAGGATAACATGAGACAAAACACAAATTATGCTTAACCACTTGGCTGCTAATTCTCCCTACTGGCAATAGGGTCGAGGCAAGTAAAATGGCACCTATGTCCCTGCATGTGGAACTGAAGCTGCCTTGATAAAAGTGTCCCAACCACATTTAACAGGTCCAAAAGTATGCCAGTAGAAAAACTGTTTGCCACATCATAGTTCAAAGGGGATGGATGTGAACTGCTGTGTATGTGGGATGGAGCTCAAGGAGCAGCTGGAGATCCCATAAGATGGAAAGCCATGAGAAGCGAGGCGCTGGGGGCCAAAACACAGATGTAAGGGCTGCAGGGGGAAGGTACACGATGGGGGCAGCCAGCAGTGACAGGAAAATGAGAAGAGCATCTCTTCAGATGGGGAAGAGACCCAAATGAAGCAGCATTTTAACATCTGCAAAATGACTGTGAGGCAGAAGACTTTGCCTATGAGAAAGGCCTAAAAAAGTTGTGAGAAGCTCCTTTTATCCTGCAGTTTTATAAGAGCTGGCTAAAGAATTATCTAAGTCCCACACAAAGGGGCAGATCAGGAAGTGGAAAGATTTTTTTTTAAATATGTTCTGCAAATTATTATTAAGAAATCAGTTTTATTATTCTTAATCAGATGGCTATTTCTAATCATGATATTTTAATCAAAAGCTAAGGCTGCTGTAATTATTCACTGATCTATAATGATGAATTTATGCAAAAAAATGGAGAGAGGAAATATTTCTGTTTTAACTAAAAATGCAGGAATTAACCATTTAAAAATAATCATATATAGGGACTACATAAAGCCCAGCTTGAAGGGTGTTTTTTCCAGCAGTTAGCAAGACTGTCAACACAGTAAAGACACTATGGCAAGAAAATGCCTTCAGAGCTATACAGCAAAGTAGCTACTTGATTTCTTTGTCCAGTTTATTGCATGCTTTGCTCTGTTAAAAGAAGTGTGGTCAAGCAGCAGGGATGAAGGCTACCTAGTTTCCTGTTGCAGGTTTCTGCATTCACATGGAAATATCTGGAGAGAGGGATGATTTAACATTCCCAGGGACCAACTGAGTGTTCATCCACGGGGAGTTTCTCGAGGATGGGTAGGAAAGGGAGAGAGAGATAAGGGGAGACTTTGCTCACRGAGGTTTTCCAGAGGGGATTTCACTGGACTTGTGGTTAACACCGAAAGTTGTAGACTGGAAAGATCATGCAAGAGAGTGTGTCCTAAGAGCTTACAGGTACTAAGGCTTGCTGTATTTAGTGGTGAAGCACTTTCAGATCCTTGCTCGCAAGCTGAAATGCTCCTGGACTCCTCCTCCACTGTGTAACATTATACTGAGCAGCTGTAACAATTACAGAGTCTTTTTAAACTAGAAACACTTACAAAAAGATATCAAAATTTGCTTGGCATTCTGAATTCTAAGAAGAGGAGCCTAATTCATTACAAATGAGTTTTTAAATTGTACTAGAAAATTTAAATTGTACAAGAAAATCTAGCAAGTTTACATGCATTAATTGTTGCCACAGTGTTGAAGTATCTGTGAGTGCAATTGCATTACCCAATTAAGCCCCAAATTGTCAAATTTATTCATGCAGTGCAGGCATATCCTATTTTAAAACAATCCCAAACAGTTAGATAATACTCCCTTTCTGTGTATGAAGCCATCCAACATTTAAAAGAAAAAGAAAATCTTTCCAGCTTTCCCTCAGATCCCAAGTGGCTTGAATTTTTCAGTTTAAGCGCTGCTTAAGACAGAAAACTAAATATTGAAAGCATTATAAAGATTTTGTAATCAGAAAATGGGGTTCAGATGCACAGTTCTCATAACTTCAAAGGACTAGCTTCTTGAAATGCCACCCCCACTGCAATCTTAAAATACCACGTTATGGTCCTCCTCAATTAGATTCCTCTGTGGGTTCAGGTAGTGGAAACTTTTTGCCCACAAACTACACAATTTAAAATATTTGAATAAAAATGTATTTGACTAATCAAGATTTAATGTTTAGAGATGAAAGAATAGTTATCTTCATTGTACTAAGCCCAACCCAAAGAGCTCACCAAATATTCTAGTACTAACTGATATAGGAAAGGTAATATATATTTTCAGAGTATCTGGCCTTTTTTAAGCTCATCTTTAAAAAATCAATCAACTTTTTGAGCAGCAGCATGTCCTATCTCTCACTTAATAAAGAAAAGCATGCTCTGGCACACCAGCTTTTGAAGAGTTTCTGTCTCAGGCTCAAGTACAGGATTGCGAGGTCTGTTGGTTGCATGGCATTTTCACACTACTGAAAGAGATATTCAAGCCATTAACAATACTAGTTTAAATTTTAATGGGTCTGTTCTGAAGAAAAATAATTAGCATATGCTTGACTTTCCTTATATTAGAGAAAACAATAATAGTGACTAAATCGGTATCTTCTGTGGCACGGCATAATTTCAGCTGTCTTGGTCATGATGAGTTGTGAAGCTGACTTATCCCACAGACATGCATCACATAATGAGAATGAACACAAGTTGTTTGCAATGTCAAGAATTAGGTTTTTATATATGACAGGGGAGGACATAGGACCATATTAGGAGGGACTACCTTGAAAGCAGCAGCCAGCCAGCCATTACCTCTTGAGTCACAGAAAATCCCTGACAGGTGGCTAATTGATAATACCATATCACATGGCAACCTCTACTCTGTCAGCTTGATTGTTAGGCTTCAAGTGAGGGCACGCATTCTCGGCTTTTCACTGTCCTTGGGTTCATGATGTCGCTCTGAGTGCCTGCCTTACAAGCCCCGGATCCCCGCAGAGTTAAATTCTCAGAAATTTGTATCTCCTACAAAAGGGGCTCAAAGCAATCTCAAACAGTGCCAGCGGCACAGAGAACTCCTGAAGTACTGTGTCCCGCTGATATTGGCCACCAACACAGCATCAGTAAATGTCAAAGAGAAATCAGGGCACTGAATCTACCTGAGAAGTTGTTGTGAGGACCTGCTACATGATGTTTAGGGACATTAGCTGAAATAAACAAAATATGGAAATGATTAATGGCACTGAGTCTGGCASGTAGGTTCTTATCACGGCGTACACTTGGCAGAATGTGGGTTCTACTTAGTCACAAAAACAGGACGTGGAGAAACCAGATCAGATAACTGAAGAAGTCTGTAAAACACATGCCTGTGCTAGGGATCGTATTTACTAGCACAGCCATTCAAGCAGTCTTATCCATAGTACAAGCACCAAAATAAACAGAACAAGCCCAGCTGCCAGAGTACCACTGATTAATCAGCATGTTTTTCCTGTATCTCAGGAAAAATAGAGACCATCTCAGCTATCTGCCATCTCTGGCCTTATATTCAACAGAGCAAGACATGGAGCCTAGGGCAACTGAGTTGCCTGGTTAGGGACTTAGTGTTGGGTGGAGCGAATCCAGGCTGCCGCTGTGTCATGTTTCCATACAGTCTGGAGAGAGATAGGTACTGCCAAAGTGCAGTGCAAAACATAGCTGGGCTGAATCACTCTGAAGCTGCTCGCTCTCTCTCGACTGCATAGGGAGAATAGGTGCCTAACTGACATCTGTAAGATCAGATCTGGATTCATCCCACCTCCATCTTGGCACAACAAACTCAGTACAAATTTAGCATGCCAAAGGATTAATCTACCCATCATTTAACTCAGATGTCCATAAAATTATTGCTGGGGCTCAGAAAATATGAGAGTGGCATGGTAGACAAACTCCTGCTTCCATCAATCAGCTTTTCATTAACAACATTCATGCTGTCCTCTTTATCCTGAATAAAATCTGCATTCTCTCTACCTTGCAAATACCCCTTACATAATAAATATTGCAACACTATAAATCTTTCAGTGTCCCTTTTTCCCTGTGAGGAATTTGTCTCTACACTGCTTTATGCTGAAAAGCTTTTTCAGACTTCAAGACATGTATTAACTGTATTTCTTCCATCCTATGCAAAGCTACCTATGATGCAAGTCTTCTCCTACAGGTCTCCCTGGTAAGGAAGGGCACTGACATCCAAGACCTTCAGCTCTATCTGTTGGGCTGTGAATCTCTGCAAAGAGGAAAGTTTCTTCTATGATCTGTTACCCTTGGGAGGCCTAACCTAGACCCTCCTCCAAAATGAATGAGGTGTGAGTGGTATTTTTTATTTCTTTGCTCTCCTGCTTGGTCCCTAAGAGGATTTTCTAGATATTATTCAGGGAAGGATAATTAAAAAAAAAAAAAGGGGGGGGAGGAAAATGAAAGCTCATCCTGATAGTGGTCTTTAGCCACAAAAACTGTAAATTAAAAGACAAAAATTGTGGACTGTTTTCTGATAGACATTCTGCCTTATCCAGGAAATCTGACCTTCTCTTCTCCTGGAAAATGTGTGAAGTTCAGAAACAAAATTCTAGTTTGCACCTTCTCTGACTTTCATGCATCAGTTCTCAAAAAATCTCTCTATACACTGAAGGAAAAATTTTAAAAACTGTGTGCAGTGAACATACCCATCTGCAGGCAGAAGGACATTATCTGAGTGTAACTAAGAAGAGGCAATGACAAGAACGGTTCCTGTAGCAATTACTCTCTGCCATAATAGAGTAGTCAAAACCTGAGACCTAAAATAATCGGTTCTCTGGCTTTTTTGAAGCTCTCCTGCATCCAGCCACTTATCTTCTGACCTGTCTTCACATATGTTGATTTCTCAACAGCTTTGTTATTGACTTTCAGGGAGAATATTCTATGCCAGAGAGCCAGATTTTCATATGCAGTCACTTGAAACGAGTGTCCAAGACAATGTCTTATGCTGTGTTATTATCTCCTCTACCACAAGAACCCTGTTTCTCCTGGGAAGAATTTGATTTCCTTACTTATCAACACCTTCCTCCGTAGAGCAGCGTGTTTCCTCTCACCCTCCTTCAGTCACATAGTGCAAAAATCCTAGAAAAGGTGAAGTGCTGCATGTGTTAAAGAAAGGCTGATTAGGAACTGACTGTTAATGGAATAAGTGCTGCATCCCATATTGCCGTGGGATTTTCTATCAACTATCAAGCCAGAACACGTGTGCACAGGTAGCAAATACACCATGGAGAGTCACTTGTGCACCTTGCTATTAGCCTTAAACAGATTTTCCAGCGTCTGAGCAGTGACCTGTTAATAGCTTACATAATGAAAAACAGCACTGAAATGAGTCAGTGTGCTCGGCAAATTCAGATCATTAACCATGAGAAAGCGCTTCAAGTGGAACAAGGGAGAAACACATACCCCAGAGAACATTAACTAGAGAAGTCTTATTAGTGACGAGTAAACAGGTGCAACATTCCGCTAGAAATAATGGGATGGGCTCCTTCATTTCTCAGCACAAATTTCTCTCTGAAAGACTAGATCCCACTTTTCACAACAGAATAAATGCCGGACTCTAACGTCTCTTCCTAGCTAGTGGCTGACTGGAAGGAAACTCTGTAAGAAGTAAGTAGTGGGAGAAAACATGGCTCATACAGCTGCAGGCTCACCATGGTGCAAACACAGCAGGAGCAGGCAGAGATTAAGAGCGGTCCCTATAGAGACCCATATTGTACATGATGTGATAAGGAAAGTCTGGGGCCCTCTGGGAGGCACTCCAACAGGTCTGCATGCCAGCTGTGAATCACTGGGTGGAGGCTACTCTACTCTTCTGCAGTTGGAAGTTGGACCAAAAGAAAAAAAAGACAAATGAGTTTTTCATCAGAAAAAAAGCCTGAAACTACAGAGAAATTATTTCAGCTAATAGTGTCACCAGAAAGAAACTGGGGGACAAAATTCAAAGTAGTCTGCACCAGGGCTGTAACTGCTACTCTTGTACAGTTTTTGCATTGCAGTGACGACTCCTGGTCAGTGCATATACATGAGGTGATGGTGGTCCTGTACCAGCTTTAAATATTCAGAGAGGCACCTGCACAACAGTTTGGGAAAGCCCAGTCCAGGTCTAAACATTTTGACCATTTTAACAAGACATTTCAAATCCAAGCTGTTTTTATTTTAAATGTTTTGGGTTTTTTTTAAGGTGAAGAAATGAAAGACAAAAAATAAAGGTTTTTGCTGACCCAAAGCAGTATTTTTTTTATCTTCTCCATAAAAGTGCAAATCAGTGTAGATTTCATGTTAGTCCAAAATGATTTTTTTTTTTAAAGCATGGCTTAACAACTGTTTTGAAAAGTTAATTGCTTGCACTGCTTTATTTAGGATCAGAGCACATGAACAGCATACTTTGTTCTATGTGAAACAGCCTAAATCCCAGGGTTTGCAGGGGTATAGTCTCTAGGATATAGCAAAGCTGCCTGAAGAAACCACAGGTTTTATACATACAGCAATCTTTTCAGGATTCTCAGGTCCTAGGCTTTATCCTAGAAATATGACATATACTTAGCAATTCTCCATATTTCACTTTTATGAAATTGGAGGGACTCCTTTGATGTAATTTCTTCTCATAAAAGAGTGATACGATGGCCATTTGACAGGACAGGATGTTGCACTAATGTTTTAGATGCCTATCTCTGCAAGCAAATCTGAAGCTATACACAAAGCTCTCTTGGTTTCATTTCCTTATCTGTTTTATGTGCGTGAACAGCTGGAAATGGACATATAGAGGCTTTAACCTTCCACGACACATCTAAAAAAGTACACAACCAAAATCTGTGCAGTTCTGGATGCCAGAAAGCCATATGTACACAAGTTAATTGCTTTTGGTTTGAATAGTTTCCATTTTTATCCTGCCATCTACATTTGTACCTATTCAGTGGTTCATTTTGGACACAGCAGGGGAACACATGCCACGCTCCAATCCAATTCTTCCATGTTCCTGGCCTGCTCGTTGCTAGCCTGCCCTCAAGTCATGCCCTCCCTTCAGCATTTTTCTCTATTTGTCTCAGAAACCAACAGAGCAAGCCTAAGGAGCGCTATTTTCACCAACACTGTACAGTGAATTACTGGGCTGAGTGGATGACAGGGGCAAGCACAGGTTTATTTTCTGGTTTCCCAAACCCACTTACTTTCCTATGACAAACTAGAGCTGTCCAGAAGCAGCAAATTCAGCGCAGTTCAGCCATGAGCAGAAGGAATAACAGCATCAGACTATGCAACACCTTTACCTGATTGCTTTTAAATAGAACCAGCTGTTGTTTTTACTCATTAAATCTGTAGATACACACATGTATGTGTGTATAGTAAATTAACAATGCAAATCACACTCAAAAAAAATCTCTGACATTACTTAAAATCTTGCTACTAATTGTGATTCAGACCACTGATATATTTGTAATTAGCAAAAAATAATCAGGCCTTTTTTTCTGGGAGGAAATGAGTGTGGCCTAACTAGTGAAAATAAAAATAAAGTTAACACTAAACACTTCTGCTTTGTACTCTCTATTCAGTTTTTGCTAGCCCTGGCAGATCTTTATTAATGACCCCATAAAAGAGTCAATATTATCTAAATAAATCCAATATTTTCTTCAAATATCATCATCTGCAGATTTCATCTTGGAAAGCAGTTTCTGTTAGCAATTGTATACAAAGCAGGATGTTGTTTTATAGGCAGGCTTAAGCTTGCAATATTTACTGAACCCAAAATGAGAAAGCATTCTGAGTTAAGTACACGGAAATGCTGCTAAAGAAAACATGCACAGCAACTTTTCTATATTTACAGAAAGTATCTTTGGAAAAAACAGCTATGTCATCAAAATGTCTCTACAAATATATAGAAATAAGTCTTTTAAACAAATAAGTCTTTTAAACATCATTTACTAGCTGCAGGAACAGCAACAACAAAAAAACCTACAGTGAGTCACTGTGGCCCTTCTAGGAACAATTAAACTAAAATATTATTTATAGTGACCTTTCCAGTTTACTTTACAGTTACTGATCAAAAGTACACTGTCACCCTGTGGATATGCACTATCAACTTTATTTCCCATTCTTACTGAGAAATGGAGCTGTTAACATCAAGAAACATTAAAAATAAGCTCTTCTACTGAATTTGCTCTATCTAGCTACCTAGAAGTTCTCAAGAGGGGTGCTATTCATTATGGACAAACTAACATTTATTCAAAAGCAAAGTGGCATGATCAAAACTGGCAATTCATAGCCAAGTGCCATGGTCATGATCCTCTTACAGTAGATATGTCACACACAGAAAGCCCAAAGTGAAAGACTGTCAGAGCAGTTTCCATAGGATCTTTTGTCTAGAAGCATCCAAATGAATTTTGTTTGTGAAAAAGGATGTTAATTGCCTAGAGTCTGCTCTTGCAGTCTTACCTCATTCTTATAATTAGCTCCAAAAAAGAAAGTAAACAAAAGATTTCAGGTCATATCACTGCACCACAGCACCAATTTGTACTTTACTTATTTTTTTGAATTAAAACTATGCTTCAGTATATACAGATATATACGGATTTAATATAAGGAAATATGCTCTCCTATATAAAAGTACTGGACTATTTTGACACTAATCATGTCCTGTTCCATCCATGGTACTTTTGATGCTCCTATTACTGTAACACTAAAGATTTCAAAGGTTTTCAAAGCACATATGACATACAGACATAGAGGCAGATTGAAACCTTAATATAATGAAAGGATGTGGACAAAATTTAGGCAAAAGACCCTAAGAAGGAAGTCCAAAAAGCACCCTCTGGGTGTCTGAAACCTCAGTTTTCAGCTTCGGATTCTGTGTCCAGGAACACCTTTTTCTGGTCAGGGCTGAGCAGCCCCCGACTGCCTCACTCCCAGGTCCAAGCCTGCGTGCTCAAACAGGATGCCCCCCATCTGTCCCTCCTGGTGTCCTGCTGGGAGGCACGCTCAGGGCACATCTTGGGGATAGTCTCTGTAAAAAACAGAGCAGGGACCAATGCATTGTTCAGAAGCCTGGTAAGTTCCAAGGAACACTTATTTATTTTAATTGATGACAACTTTCATTGAAGTCATGTAAATACTTCTTGGAAAAGAGACCAGATCCCTGGGAAACCTTCTGTCTCTGTCTCCTTGAATATCTTAATCACTGTATCACAAAGTCTCTTTCTTCCTTGTTTTCTTTCCTACCTCAGTGAATTTTGACTTCACTTCTCAGGAAAACAGTTTCAAGAAGTGAGGAAGCTGTTCCATACAGACTAGCTGGTGCTTGGTGTTTGGGTCATCTCCTTGGAGTGGCAGGGATTATCTTGGGACTCTTCAGGGTGGAAAGTACATTGGGTACTGTTTTCTCCCCCGTTATGAATGAGCCAGGCCCTGGGCTGTAAAAAAACTCACCAGTTCCTTGCCCTGTGCCACCACGTTCTCRTATAGAATAGACCTACTTCTGGAAAAATAAAGAAAGAAAGAAAAGAAAAACCCAACAGCTGGGGACATTAATTTCAGAAGAGGTTTCTGGGCATGAATCCTGAGTGCCCGGTATGTTCCTTCTTGTGCCCAGAGATTTATCTAAGGTCCAGATTTAAAATCTGTAGTTTCTTCAGCATTTCTCATTGCTTAGCTTATACACACATGCACACACACACACACACAGAGCATTCAAAGGGGATTGTTGTGAAATCTGTCCAGAGGCATCTAAAGTTAGCTAGATGAAGTGTTCCAAGGATTGTCCAAAATGGACCTTGAACTGGCCCTGAGGATAACGTCATGCCTTTTTCTTGTAGTAACAGGGGAACTTTGAGAGACACGTCATCAGGGTCTAATATTTATGGACAATTCAAAAGACAGCTAGTCTGATCTACCTCATGACAGCCTTACACTTCTCTTACTTCAACAAAATTGTCTCTAATTTGTATCAAAACAATTTCAGCATAGGGTCCCTGGTTTCCAACTACAAAACATCCCACAGCATCATACCAGGGTGTCACATATCACATACACTTGAGCCAACCAAAGTTCTTCCTCTATATAAACAATAACTGGCCAAAGTGGATTATAGCTGTTAGCTTTATGCTTGGTATTTCCACTGCGTGGAAGAAAAATCTTTTTTGGAGTCTGGACAGTACCCAATGTGTGTCACCCCATAACAGGGAAGCAGATATTCCTATACCATTGAAAACAACAGCAGCAGCTGAATAGCAAGAGTCTTACAAAGACATCATGAATTAGCAGAAAACTAGTTTGGAAAGATAAGATATTAAACAATTTCTGTGGGGAATAAGAACAGTGTAGATTATTTACTTTGCTTTAATTACTTTGGCATACTGCTAGATTAGTTTTCGTATGGTACTAGATTTTCATACCATCATTTTACAAATGCAAAGAAGCAAGTTCATGTTCTGATTATTTAAAGTTTGCCTTATCTACATTATTTTGTCCTGTGCTGGATTTTCTGCCAGTCAATTCACAAATAAATAAGAGGCTTATAGCCTTAGTTATAGCTTCACTTTTTAAATTATTATTATTACAGTGATGCAAACAGCAACCTTAATTTCTAGGTATGTTTTCCTGGCTTGACTTGCATCTATCTACATGCGTTTTGACAAGAATCCACTGTTACCATATTCAATATCCAAATAAGGATAATAATCAAGTTTCACTCAAGCTTTCAATGTAGGTCACATTAGGTCACCATCCACTCTCCTGGAACACTTTACATTGATGCAAAACTGATAGTAAGCCAATTTCTAGAGGGTTATAACTTACAAAAACACACTGCAACATTTGAAAGAAGTTTCCCCATAGACTTTATGAAGTGTTTAATAGGCCCTATAGTTATGGACCATATTACTGCACAACACTAATAAAATAGCAGTTTTAGACTCTTGATTAAACAAAGCATAAAGAGACTTTTTTTTTTAATAACTCATCCTACTGTTTTGTTACTAATATGAGATTTATGAGGGCCTGTGCAAAAAACTTAACTGGTTGACAAAGGATCTCATCTTCTCCTTGACTCCTTCCTATTGCAAACTACATTAAGAATGTCATTTATAAGAAATCAGAAATTTTCCTTCCTTGAAAAAATATGTCTGCATCTGAAAAAACTGAAAACAATACTATTTCAATACATCTAAACAAGTAACACTCTATTCAAGAAACAAAGCTCTGTTAACAACCAGATTACGATCTGAAAATTCCCAAAACTAATTTGTCACATTTCATTTCACATTAGCAGGTTTGGTCACAAGTACTGTTAAAGAGCCTGGGACCCTACTGCGGCACTGACAGAGAGGGGGATTTTCCACTTTATTCTGTGTGTGTGCAGTGCCTAAGATAACGAGGCCCGCTACTACTGTTCCTACACAAACAAAGGAATCCAAAGAAATAATAAAAACGATGATAATATAGTAAAATAAATACTGATCAAAGAGTAAATACCTATAAACAATTTAAACTGCAGTGTACCCCACAAATACTTGCAGAATTACTCCAGGCAACATGATGATAAAGTTAATTTATAGCCAACTGGGAGAAACTAAAAGGTTTAAGTTAATTATTGCTTTACCACTGGGCTAGAGGCATGGCAAACAGAGCTGTGGAGAAGAGCTCACACATAAGCAACAGCAGTTTCATCTTGTCTCTTCCCTGCTACTCTCAGGCAGGGCACAACAACAGGGCTCTTCAGTAAGCAAGGCGGCCACCTCAGCAGTCCCCCTCTTCTGATAGCTCTAATCTGTGCTCTACTCTTCATTGTTCTTCCCATCCACAGCACAGCCCAACACATGGCACCACTCACTTTATGGCTGGTTTGCTGCCTTCATCTCACTGTTAGTTTTGTTTCACCTTCTCCTTTCAATGGCTGCCTGATTTCCAATGTGTCTGTCCTTCATGGTCCAAAAAGAAGAGTGGGCCTAGCCAGGTGGCCTGTTGAGAGCCTTTGCTATGACTGTTATCAAAGCAAGGGAAAATGCAAGGTTGCTGGCAAAACAAGGCAGCATTATAAAAGTGGCAATTTGGAAAGAAGACACTGAAGGACATTGTTCATAATCAAGGGAAAGAAAAACAGCAAGGTAGATAAAGACTCTGGAAGATGAGTACTTAGTACTTCTGTTCAAAAAAGTGTTTTTTGCAGCATTCAGTAATAAAAGCATGAAGCAAAACTACAAATTTACTGGCCTACAGCAAGCAAAGTGGAAAACAATGAGCTCAGAAAGATGGTCATATACATATTTTTAGATACATTCCTATACATTTGAGTATCATGAATCTGATAATAGTTACAGTTAACATCTAATTTCAAATTACTAAAATAATAACATTTGCTCTAAAAATGCAGATGTTTGTTTGGCATCATATGTAGGAAATAGTTTTTTCACCAGAGATATATTTAAATATTGGTGTCAAAGGTAAAGTGATCCAAAATCTTCACACTGAAAGGATTCACATTTGGATGCCATGACAGGGTATGCTCTCTAGCAAAGGTTAAGAACTCAGGAGAAGATTAGGAATGATTTTTCATGGGAGCTACAAGATAAAGAATATCCAGTGTGCAGAAAGTTCCTTCCAAGTGAGGGAAACAAAACAAAACAAAACCTGTATATGAGCAGGTCTTCCTGGAAGAATGGGCAGATCATATACCAAGATGTTTCCTTGTTTAGAGTGTGTGTAATTCAATTACCAGTCAGGCAGCTCTATAATGGTTGTGATCCATGAAGACAGCCAAACCTGGTCTGATGCACTAGTACCTGGTCCCATGACTCTGTGTATATATAGGGTATACCACAGTCTGGATACAATCTACTAAAGAATATTTCCAGGGAAGCGTGTGCATTTTGGACTCGCTCATTCAGGGGCTCAGAGGGGAAACAGCCAAGTCACAGACTAGGAAGAAAAAAATGAAGGAGAATATCCTTTTCTAGGAACTTGGAAAGAGCAGTAAGAAAAGGCCTCTGGAGTTGGCTAGCTGCTAAGATCAGGGAATCGTGAATTTGTATGTTAATTCCTGGCTTTTTCATGTTTGAGTAATGAACTGTGTGCCAAAACACCAAGGGCTTGCAGCAGGTTCAAGCATGACATCAATTATTTTCCTCTTGACAAGCCATTAACTTGTGGGGATTTACACAAGACAACCTAAAGGTTCTGGGTACCTGCAACTCCATCACTCAGAAAATGACATGTATGTTTAAGATGAAATTTAAAGTCCTTATTATCTCTAAGTTCAATTTGCAAACCTGGTTGCCAAAGGGACTTGTGTTTGACACCTCAGCCAGCAGCCGCCTAATCTGTTCTAGCCATGCTTCACGATGCCCTAGTTGAATGGGCCCTCGTTCACCACCGGGTTTGGGGTGGGGAGAGGGCAAAATTCAGTCTTTCTGTTGACAACAAATGACGCAGAGTTGGGCAAGAGTTACCACGGAGTACACAGCAATTTCTCACTGCTAATCCCAACAGTAGCACTGACACTGATTAGCTCTCAGAGGAACCCAGTTAAAGATCATGTCCTCCAGGCTGAACAGAAGAAATCATCATGAGGCAATGCTGTACTTTTGGTGTGATAAAACTTCAAGGACAGGGCTTTTTTCCCTCTCTTTTATGTCATACTGTTGTACATATATGAACAGAAGGATATAACACCATAATATTGTAGATTTATATTTGGTATTATTTTCCTGTTTATGTACAAAACAGATATTAAAATTGTAGCATTTATTTCAAAGTAATATGTATACTAATCTAGAGAAATTTCAAAACATATATGCTGTATAAAAAATAAACACAATGCTGATCTACAGTTCCTGAGAGAACTATTTCACAAAGGCATGTCCCTCAAAGTACATATACATTACATTTGAGGATTTCTTTTGCATTTTTAAATAAACCATATTTCAAAAGTTGCCTTATATTATACCTTTGTCTAAGACAGAATTAATTTCTAGAGAAAATGACAAACAAGGAGAGGCTGAGGAACTCAGTTATTTCAGCCTTGAGAAGAGAAGGCTCAGGAGAGACTTTACTGTTGTCTACAGCTACCTAATGGGAGGGTGTAGAGAAAGTGAAGGCAAACTCTTCCCAAAGGTACACAGTGATAGCACAAAAGGCAAATGATACAATTTTTAATAAGGTACATTCTGATTGTACATAAGAAAAAAAAAATCACCGTGAGGGTCATCGAGCAGTAGAACAAGTGCCCACAGAAGTTGTGTAATCTCCATTCTTGGATATGCTCAAAATCCTACTGCACAATGCCTGAGCAACCTGATCTATTGGCCCTACTTTGAATGGGTGGTTGGACCAGATGGCCTCCAGAGATCCATTCCAATCTAAATTGTTCCAATGCTATAATTCTATGAATATATATACATCTTGAACAGGGAAGATATTAAAACAGATAGAGAAATTTTTATGCATTTGTGGAAAAAAAGCTGCTCAAATAACAAAAATATCTTTTGTGATAGCTCTTTTTATCACTGCAAGACTTTCAGTGTAAAAATACAGCAGTGTACTGTTGCTAATATCCTTCTGCATCTAAGGTAATAGAAATGCAGCTCTATTGCATAAATCATATATGACAGAACATTAGGTCTTTTAAATAACGTAGTGAACACAGGTAGATCATGCAGAGAAGCCATCCTTCAGGTTGTTATTAATAGGAATCCAAGCCACAGTAGGCATCCTCCCACTAATTCCATTTGATTAGACATGTCATAAGCGTACTCAGGACCTTTCAGCCATGAAAAGGGGCAGACCCCACTTTTCACATCTTCTCCTTGCACTGGTGAATTAAGCAGTTCAAAGAGAAAAACAACACAATTTAACAAATTGAGACTCCCATCAGATAGCCAACATCCAAGACTGAAATGGAGCCTCTGGAGCTAAATGAAGAGTATTAAAACATGAGCTAAAGGGTCAGGACTTTATACACATACAGGGGAAGACAGAAGAGGTTTAAAATGATTTGTGCATCAGGTCCAGAGGAGAGCAAGGAATGTGCATTTGCCTATAGGCTACAAATTTCACTTTTGCTTTACCAAGCTTTCGTAAAACACCCTCTACCTAGAGTAATTTAGCACAATACAATGGGCCTGAGAACTGCTGAGTATGACTGCGATCCCACCTTTCCATCATGGAGGTCCATGCTCAAGGCCCCACTCCTCCCTTTAGGAGGTAATATCAGAGAAGTAGCACAAGCTTGTTTAAATGTCAGTGTTATTAACTATTTCCTTGCTGTTAACAATAGGTATCATGCTATTTCCCACAAGTCTGCAAGCAGACCAAAAGTCAGAGCTGCCCAAAACCACAAGGTTCAAACCCTCCCAGTGCAGTAGGATGTCTTCAGCATACCACCTGCTTCTTCTAAAATCAAGCAAAACCAAAGTCTGGCACAGTGACCTCATCAGGACAATGCAAAATCATTTTGTTTGAATGGAAAATAAATACTCAGAGATTAAGCATCCCAGCTGTAACATCACATCTTATATTTATGAAAACCTGGCATCATAAAACTCTAAAATGAGACACAATTCTCAGTCTGCCACATCAAAATGCTGCTGATTCCAAAACCCTTGATAAGGGATCCAGTTTGAGCACAAGAAGTCTGGGTTAAGAGTTACCGAGCTTTTATTTGTTCTGTCACAAGTGCTGAGTGAAATTACATGTGGCTGCAATGGAACTGAAAGAGCAAAGAAATAAGTTTTGCAGTGAAAACTGAAAGAGGTGTTCCAGTCCTGTACAATACACAGCGTGGCTGGGAAAATCTCATCTCCAATACAAGCAGGTACCATCGAAGGAGCACTAAGGAACATAAACACAGTAGACAGTGACACCTTACTGTTACAACCACTGTCAGCATTGCTACTGCAGCAAACAGAAAAAGGACTTGTTAGGTATGTTAAAAAAAAAAAAAATGCTTAGTTCTTCCTATGTCCGATGAGACATTTCTCTATTTTAGACCTGGAAGATGCTGAGGACTTTGGCTTCCTTAGCAACTGGTCAGTGTTCTGTAAACAAACGGATGGGAATGGAGCTTATCTCACAAAAAAGGGGAAAACATCTTTGCACATTGACTTACTATGTTAACTGAAAAATACTTTAAGCCAGGACTGGTGTGGGGCAGAAAGAAGTAACAAAATCCTGTGGAGATGTATGAAAAGGAATGTTGTTGAGAAGGGTCTAAAAGCTACAGTAATAAACTAATTCAGAAAAGCACTAAAAAGAGATAGCATATCAGTCTACTAGAAGTTGGACACACAATGTAACACTGGAAACAAACTGTAGAAGCCAGAGATCTAAATAAAGTATTATTTAAATGGAGTAGCAGAGACTTGCATAATCCATGTGTGTTAAATATGTATACAAAGAGGTAGCACTAATTCAAAAGGACCAGCAGTGAAAAAAAATGTACTGCATTGTACATCACGGACATACACAATTGCTCCGAGTTCCAGGTCATAAAGAGATCTGGATCTTCTGGAAACTTCCATGCAATGATTACAAATGAAATAGAGAAGAAAAAAACAGGAACTCTCCTATGGTGGGGATCTATTGCAAACCATCAAACCAGGGAAATCAGGGAGAAGAGTTTTCTGAACAACTGGCAGAATCACCCAAGGTACAGAACTGGAATAATATGTATTTTAAATACTCACACATCTGCGAGTAGCTGGGAAAGAAATACATCAGGACATTTTGTTCAGCAAAATTCCAGAATAAATTAAAGTCAGCTTTTAATATAGAAAGTAAAAAGAGCAGCTAGTAAAGACAGGGGGGAAAGGGATGGGTCTTCTATATTTAATTCTAATAAATTGGGAGAGACAGCTTAAAACTGTCAAGGTTGGAAGGGTCTGGGTGAGAGTCACCATAAAGCAACAGAGTTCATGATCCTGAGGATGCAAAACCACAAAATAACAAAGTATTTAACAGCACACTTTAATAAATGATTAAAGCGCTTTAAAATCGGTGCTTTCTAATTGGAAAAGTACTAAGAAAACAATCATTGCAATCACAAAGGAATAGCATATTGAGCAGGGCTCCACGGGATTGTGTTTCAGGTCCAGTGACATTCAGTGTTTGTATCAATGGCTTAAACAGTGGAATAGAAGGTATGTTAATGAAATTCACAGAGCTGAGCTGTAAGAGACTGCAAGTATTTTGGAAGTCAGGATTAGAATTTAAAATGATATGGGTAAATTGGAGAGATGGGATGGGATTCAGCTCCAGACTGTAGATACATTACTTTTACAGTCAACAGAGAAGAAGCCAATACAGTTGTCGGTGTTTGGGGGACTATAATGGGACTCTTCAGCTGACCCTAAGTAAGACACGTCCAATTGGCCAGACTCCATTAACTAGATCTCCGTTGACTAGACTGGGAATTTAGAGACCTAGCTAACATACAGGTGTATATTTAGGCACTTACATTCAGGTATTTACAGCTTGAAGCTGAAGCCAATCCACAATCTTGAGGCCAGCATAAAAGAGAATGTATTCAGTGAGGACATGTAACCTGGGTGTGAATAATCAGCCATAGAAATACATGAGATGGAACCATTACTTCAGTTACATTTTGGTAGGAGAAAATCTAGAGTAAACAATATCTTACTGCTGCATAAATATAAAACACCATATTAGAATATATAAAGTGGATTATATGCAGTGAAGTATGAGAAGTAATCCTCTCTATACACAGCTGTACTTTGTTCAGTTTTGAGCATCACACTCCAAAAAAGAAGTGGAACAACTGGAGACATCCCAGAGCAGAGTTCTAGATAACATAACCTCTGTGGAAAGATGGATAGAGTGAGGATTGTTTAACCTATGATGGAGGACACCAAGAAGGAACTCTATAACAGTTGTCAAATACCAAACCGTCTGCTGAAAATAGGAAGAGACATCTATGAATGATGGCAGTAAGTAGCGCATCCAGATTGCAGCAAGGAAGATTCAAGTTCAGTATTGGAAAAACCTTTCTAATGGTAAGAATAGTGGAACACTGGAATAGAAAGTCTTTAAGAACAAATCAGAGCTCTGCCAGGAAAATAACTGATCTTAGCTTAGCACAGTGGGATAGCCTAGGAAAAGTCTAAAAGTCTTCCATGAGTACTCTCAGGGGTCACCAGAATTGATAGTTACTCCTCCCTGGGTCAGATGTACATTTGTGTGTGCTAATGACATTCAGCAATTCTCAGGGTCAGTTCTTAGAGGAACATCTGGCAGATTCCATTGTTCCCTCCAGAGATTCATAAATGGTAGAACTTGTGGTAGACACCCAGTGACAGCTATATCTCTGCACACCATGCACTCCCTATATCCCTGTACAGACCTCCAGAACCATTAGTAATAGCAGAGGAGATGGACAGAGCTCCACTGAACTCCCTTACATCTTCTTGCAAAGGTGGAAGAAACAGGATGAGTACTGGCCAAAGCCATCACCACATGGCAGTTTTTCCTCGCTCATGAACAAGTCTGAAGCAAGATCATAACAATTAAAAACTAAGATCCTGGGCCAAGTACTCTGCTGGTGCAATGCACCTGCTTCACTACAGCTACTGTGATTGAGTAATCTAGCTCCCCTTATTTTAAGAAAAATATTACTGTTAAGAAAGATATTAATGTTACAATCGTAATGGTTACCTCTGAGACATCATTTAATAGAGAGTTACACAAGAAAGACTTCAGTAGAGAGTCTAACTCACGCGTTGCACCAATGCACATTGCACTTCACATTTCCATGATATTCACGGTTAAATATCTTTGCCTACTGCAGACAGGCAGATGATGCACGTACACAGTATACAAAAGGCAAGCTTGGAGTTCAGGTAATTTACAAGCACTGTAGTAAGAAAACCCTTTCAAAGTTCTTACAGGGACCACAACTTTTTGACAAACAAAAGCTGTTGACAGTCACAATTTGTCCAAGTGTTTTCATGTCCTAGTTTTCCAAGTGTCACTTAACAAAATTACCTGCTTCTCCAACTGTGTAAAAAATATGCTACTCCATATTGAAAAACGTTATCTTTTTTGTTGTATCCACTACATGTACTTTAAACTTTACTGAAGGTGTCTACACTGTCCTTGCACGGGCAATAAAGATTTCAGAAAGGAATGAAGTCCCACTGGCCAGAGTTGCTATATTTGCCAAATGTCTGTCTTCAAGTAAAACTGTAGTACAAATTGACATGTCTAATAGGTAAGGATGCAGACACCACCATATAAGTTTCACCTGTGCCTAAAGCCAAGGCCAGTGCTGGAGCAGGAAAAAACAGCCTTAGGAATGTTTCTAAAAAAAATAAGATATCACATTTTATACAGACTGCCTCTGACCATCCCTAGCAAATCTCACCTGGTCTTCATAAACCATCTTGGGTGCACTTTGAATAACCTCTGAAAAAATAATTAGTTAAAATTTCACACTGGAAAGATAGGATGAGCACAGGCTTGTAGATCTGGATCAAAGAGATTGTTGAGATAACAGAACTTGTCCTCCACCCAACTGCTTATAAAATGCAAGAGGAGACCTAATCATTTAATTTTTTTTTATTATTTTTTTTTTGTCTGGGCAAAAACTTTAAAGGGTCTTCAGAATTTGCATTTCAAACTGACAAACAGCATCTTCTTTATTATCCTTATTTATTCTAAATTATTCACCACACTTCAAACAGCCCAGGACAGTCTTACTAAAGTTAAGTGGCTGAAATTTATATAGCTCCATATAAAGACATTGAAATGCCTCATTAACTCTTTTCCCTCCCCAGGAACATTCTCTCCAACAGCTATATACACATATATATGTATATAGTTTAGACTTTATTTTCAGTTTTCTTAGAATTAATTCAGTTCATTAACTTCTGAACAGCTCATGCAAGCCCCTGCAAGCCACAAAAGTCCATATTTAACCAGTTTCACAAAACTCATACACTAAGGACGCAGCAGGAGGTCACTCTGTTCAGGTGAATTTCATTGCCTTATCATATCAGTAAGGTCTGGCCCTGAAAATGAGGGGCAATGAGTCACTCTTAATCAACTATCCAGTGCAGTTTTTTCTTCCTGCCCCAATTCCATATTTTCAGACAGGAGATTTTGAATGCTCTCAGATAAAGGTTCTGATAAAGGATAAAAAGCCCTGAGAACTAACAGGAAGAGATGGACTCCACCTGATAACGAGAAGGAGGAACATCTTCATAAACCAAATTTCCAATCAAGTGAGGAAAGCTTTAAACTAGGTTCATGAGGTGATGGTATCTAAAAGCACAAGTAATTGAGGAAGCAGTCCAAATACAGGGGAGGTACACATTGGAGGAGGCTATAAAAGGGAAGGGATTCAGAGACCTTTTTCAAATGCCTATATATCAGTGCAGAAAACTTGAGCAATGGACAGGAAGAACTGGAAGCCTGTGTGTGCAGTAGCAGAGCTATGGCACGATCAGAATCAAGAGACTTGGTGGGATAGCTCACATGACCACAGTATTGCCATAGATGCGGGCTGTTTGGGAAGGAAAGGCAGGGATGAAAAGGAGAGGGAGCTGCGCTCTGTGTAAAGAAGCTCCTTGACTGTTCAGAGCTCCAGTGTATGAAACCAGAGGTGTGTCTGTTGAGAGTCTCTGGATGAAGAGCAGAGCAACACGGATGAAGTTGTGGGGATCTGTTAGAGACGCCATGACCAAAAGGATGAAGTGGATAAGGCTTTCAACTGTGCTGCTGACAGCTTCCTAATTCTGTCAAATTCTGGCCAGGGCCAGGGATAACACTTTACATGAAATACTGCTCACAAACAGGGAAAAGCTGCTAGCAACTGTTGTCTTAGATGGCAGCTTAGGCTATGGCCAAGGTGAATGAGTTCAGGATCCAGAGGAAGGCTAAGCAGAAGATTTAGGACTTGGGGCTTGAGGAGCGCAGACTTCAGCTTGACTAGGAAACACTGGCAGAGTCACATGGGAAGCTGCTATGAGGACAGAAAGGTGTCCAAGACAGCTGGTTGATTTTTAATGAAAACTTACTGAAAACTTAGGAATAAAACATCTTGTTGTTCAGGAGGACCAGAAAATTCATGAGAAAGTCCACTTGGTCACACAGGGAGCCTGAAGTAAAACACAAAAAAAGGACATATAAGAAGAAAAAACAAGAGCAGGCTACAAAAGAGCAATATAAAAGCACTGCTCAGTTAACTATGACAAAATTAAGAAAATCAAAGCCCATCTGAAGCTAAAGCTAACAACAGGCATAAAGGGTAACAAGAAGGGAGTCTATAGGTATGTTACCAGCAAAAAGAAGTTCAGGAACAATGTGGCTGTGGCTGAATGTAGAAGACAACCTAGGGGTGGATGATACAGAAGAGGTGGAAGTAAGTACTCAGTGTCTCAATGTCTCTTCTGCCTGGTTCATTCACAGGCAAACCCTGCTCCCTGACCTCTGCAAGTACCAGCGCAGTCTGGAAGGAAGAAAGGCAGCCCACAACAGGGAAGCAACATGTTAGGTTTTATTTGGAAAAGTCAGATGTATTCACATCCATGGAGCAAGACAGGATTCACCCACATGCTGAAAAAGCTAGCTGATGTGATTGCAAATCCATTATCTATGACCTATGAAGGATCATAACAAATGGGGAAGGTCCCTGATGACTGGAAAAAGGCTAGCTTTGTGCCCATCTTTAAGCAAGGCGAGAAAGACCACCTGAGGGAACTACAAGCTTTACCTCACCCCATAGAAAAATGCCTTCTATGATGAAATGACTGGCCATGTGGATGAGGGGAGACAAGTGGACATAACATACATTGAATTCATTCTCCTTGGGAAACTGGAAAAGGATTGGCTGGATGAATGGAGCATTAGATGGACTGAAAACTGGCTGGAGCTTTAGACTCAAAGGGTAGTAAACCAATGCCAGACATTCAGGTGGTGATCAGTAACTGGACTACCCCAGGGGTCAATACTGGAAAGACAAAATGCACTCTCAATAAGTGCGTGGATGCTACTAGATCACAGGGGAGGTTAACATAGTAGACCTTTGATTCAGAGAGATCCTGATAAACTTGAGGATTAGGTCAACAGAAACATCATGAAGCTCATTCAGGAGAAGGGCAAAATTCACTGTGGCAGAATAACCTTGTGCATCAGTACAGGCTGGGAAAAGACTGTTTGAGCAGCAGCCCTGATAGGCTCTGAAGTTTATGGCCAGGTCAAATATAAGCCAACAATGTGTTTTTAATGAAAATCAGACAAACCACATACTGGGTTAAATTAGGAGAAACATAACCAGCAATCAAGGGAAGTGAGTATTTCTGTCTACTTTGCCCAGCTTTTCCTTGCCCAGTTCAAGATAGGAATTGAAAATCTGGAAAAAGTCTAGCAGAGGGCTACCAAGATTGTTAGATGCAAAGAACACATAACTTGGGAGGAGAGGTTGAGAGAACTGGGCTTGTTTAGCCTGATGAAGAGGATGCAGTATTCTCAGCCTACGACTGCTTGATGGGGAGTTACAAGACAGCTCTTACTGGTTGTGGCAGATGTCAACACAAGGGGCAGTGGGCTCAAACTGCAGCTCAGGAGATCCATAGGGGACGTTAGGAAAAGATTCCTCACTAGAAGAGCATGGCACTGGAACACATTACCCAGACTAGTATCCATCAATGAAAACTTGGCTGACCTGAACTAGTGTCAGCAATACTCCTGCTCTGAGCAGCAGTTTGCACTAGAGAACTCCAGAGGTCCCCTCCAACTAGCATTTCTATGAATCTATGAGAAACTCATGGACTGCTAGTTTTGTCAGCAATATCTGCGGCTTTTCGCCTTTCTCTCTTTTTGTTTTTTGCTTTTTTTTTTTGTTTCCTTGTTTTTATACATCATCCAACCTCTGAACATAGGATTAAATCATTTTGGCTGTATTGCTAGTGAGTTCAGTCAGCTGAGTGGAGAGAAGAAAAAACAGGAAGCTAGGCCACCTGGCAAAGGAAAAGGATTGGCAGAAAGCCAAAATGCCAGCTTTATCCCGCTGATGGTCCCCTGCAGTATGTAAGCTTTCAGCTCTCCCTTCAGAGCGTATTCAAAAGGCCCTTTAACATTGTTCTGCAAAACAGACCAGGGTCTGGCCCTTAACTGTAACAGCATTCACTACTAATCCCAAATCCTTGGTATAACATATTAGGTACTAAAAATGAGACATAAAGCAAATCCATAAAATAAAATAAATCTCCCTGCCTAACCCCTCCAAAACGTAGAAAGAGGGTGATATCTCAAAGTCTCCAGTTATGCAAATATTTTTTAATTAGAAATACTACATTTACTAGTATACTATGACATAAAATATTAAAACAGAATTTGTCAAAACAAATAAATTAATAGCTGTATAAAGAAAGCAGAATCCTTTGATTTTCCTCAAAAATGTGCTTTTTTCTACTAACTCATAAAGTTACCTTATCTTCATCAAATCACTAAGATTTAGCATAAATTCTGTTTTTTCAAAAGTTTTATGCATATATTCTTTTTTATAGACAAAACTATGCCTTATTAAAAAGGTATAGTTTGAAACATCACTTAAGTATTTCTCAACATACTGAGCTGCCATTCTACAAATTACAGCAATGAACAGAATTTATTTCCTTATTCTATCTGTAATCAAATCTAGAACTACAACAAATGGCTAACCTTAGGTCCCAAGTTTTTATTTTTCATGTATTTGTTTTCAGATATTGCTTGAGACTTTCTGACTAGAAAAAAATGTCCTAGACTTAAGCCTCACACAGCAACATCATTCTCTGAGTGACTGAAATAATAATTGGTTTGTTTTTTAACATAAATTCTGATTCAAATACACAGTGTAATGTACATTGTCAGTTCCTCTGCACCCTTCAGCAACATAAAACTGAGAAGATAGATCCCAGAAATGAGTGAAATTTAAAAAATAAAATGAATTCTAATGTACTTCTTGTCTTCCTGAATATCACTGAAATNGCGGGCATGCTTTCTTCCCTGCTCTTTCAAGTTTGCATCACATAAATCACCATTCAGGACAGGAAAGAACAAGTGCCCATCAGCTCTACAAAAACTGATATATTTACTCACCTATCAATACGATTTACGAAAAAGTTCTGATCTATGGTTATTTGTAGTACAGGATGATCTGGAGATAACTTGTTTTGTTGGTTCTTAAGCTTGTCTTCAAAAAGTTAGAGCTTATTCCCATCTAAAACATGACACCCCAGGAAGTTTGTAATCTCCTGACAGAGTTGCCATTGTTTCTTAATGCATATGTTCCTCCAAGTCAGTTTTCAGCAAAGCTTTTAAAAGTTGCCCCTGTCTAAATGTCTTTAGTTATAAGGTCAGCTGTCCTTAAAAATTAGCTCCAAATACTCTATATCCTAGGGTCTTGCATTGGAGATAAATGATGAAATATACATGAAGAAGCCTTCATGTATATTTTATCTCCTAAGTCTCTGTTAAAAGTCCTTCTTAATCAAACAGATGCCAAATTTTGAGTGGCCTCCTCATTTCCCAACAGCATCCTGTGGGGGACTCAAAGCAGCCCTGTCCTTAATCTCCTTCTGTTCTCTATCCATACCTTATCTCAGTACAACATCAGCAAACAGAAATTCTCAGTGGATAATTCATAAATCCACCATGCCTGCTCCAGGCCTGCCTTCTGCTGTCCCCACTAAGCCCTCTTCCTGTATTTGTATCATCCTCTTCTTATTCTTTCTCCCTCCCCCTCCCCTGTGAGATGTCTTGATCAAGATCAAGACAAGTAAAATAAAGCAGATAACTTTTTCCCCTATCTCAGCTTTCTCTATTCTCCTGTAATCAGTCTGGTCAATATCACTGTCCTGCCTGTCATGCAAACCACAACAAGGATAACATTTCCAACTCGGACAGTCTCTCAAATCCCAATTATGTGTCAGTTCTGTGGATTCCTTCTGCATAACCCCTCTATGATATTGTCTTTCCTACCCATCCACACAGCTCAAATTCTTGACCAACGCTCTGGTCTGACCCATCATGTTCTCTACACTTGACACACACAGTCTTGCCTGAGTCGTACCCTGTTGCAAGTGTTGTTTTCCTTTGTCATTCACTTTAATAACACCACTCCCCTTTGCATCCTGGCCTTTGGTGCATCAAACATAGTATGTTCTCACTTTTAAGGTTCTTTACTGTTCATCTCACACCTGATACATTTTCTCACTTTTTATGGTGATGTCAGCTCTTTCACTAATGCCAGCTTCTACTGGTTACTGGCTAAACATTTCCAAGCAGACTCTACTAAAATATGCTTTGCTGAGATGCCTCCAAAATACCTTTTTTTCAGCATGCTGAAGACTATTGCTTATTATGCTGGTCAATACTGTCTCATCATTCCCTTGTACTCCCCCATCTGTCTATAGCCATCTGTTCCCTCTTACTTCATACACATTTGGTTGCTCTCCTAAAAGCTTACACCTCTTCATTTTGTGCCCACATAGTGTTAGAGAAGAGGGGCCTCATTCATGATTAGTGTTCCTAGGCACTAAGGCCAGTAAGTCCTATTGATAGTCTATAAGATTCCATTCATGAAGGTGCAAAACTCTCAGGGGAAATAAGAAAAATGTAGGATCACCATGTCTGAGACACTGAGAAATAACCAGGAGATAATGGTGTAAAAAGACAAGACTGTTTTTGTTGATGCTAATCTCATCAACAAAAGCAACAGAATAGCTTTCTTGTTACCATGAAAAAGGAACACATCCCTGAAATTCAGACCAGCACAAGGAAGTTTCATAATACCTGTATTGTATATGTGAAGTATTTTATAAAATGCATACACTATATTCATATACCCACACACATACATATATTTTCTGTGGATACATATACACATGTAATCTCAGAAAAATAAAAACTAATACAATTAAAATATATTCTTGTTTTACATTTCAGCATACGCCTTTTAAAGACGGCAGGAAATTCTCAAATCTCAGAAAATAAGTACATAATAATCTCTACTTTTAGTATCATTTCAGATAAACTCACCTCCTTCTAAATGATAGGCTCTCAGTGATCGAGCCTTTATGAATCACCAGTAATCACACAGAGGCAAAAGAAATTCATACCATAGTTTTGTGCACTATTCATTTTAAAACATTCTTAAACAGATTAATTCTCATTAATTGCCAGTTTGGCAGGTCTTTCTTAAGCCAAGTAGTTTAATGACTAGTCAATGACCTTCTAAAGCATAACTAGACCTGATTTTTATCTGCACATGATGTCCAGACAATATGATCTTTAACTTCACCTTGCTATCCCAATTTTAACAATCCTGTCTTACACGTGTATATATGCAGGTTTTCTTCCTTCATTGTCAGGCTGCACTGAATGTGTCACAGACTGAGACCAGGTCACTAAACAAGAACAGCATACATTACCAACATAAATTTCATTTAACTGCACAAGGGCATGCATGCAAAGTAAAAGATAGCATACACTTAATTGGCTGTGTAAGACAGTTTGAGCTTAACTCTTTGTCTCATGAACTAAAATCTCTCTCCACAGAGTGCTAGGAAGCCTTCCCATCTCCTCTGATTAGTTCCTTCTTACCCACTACCCTATACATTAAGGGGTGGGGGAAGGCAAAATGGTAAATATCTAGGGAAAATACAAACAGTCTGGAACAATAATGAAAATGAAAGTAGTGAGAATAGGAACAAAATGCTTGCAGATTTCTGTTCTCCCTAGAGAACATACAGCATAGCAAGCCTATTTGAAACACTCGGCTAAATCCTGCACTAAAAGCCATTAACGTTGTAGAGGTTACAGGCCACTTTCTGGCACGGTGTGCACTGCGTGCCCACACATAGCACATGTACACCCAAATGAGCCACTATGAAATATTCAAAACATTCATTTCAGCTCCAAAAATACATAACCACCACATATAAGTGTCTCTGATAGGATGTGTATTCTCAGCATTTACAGACATACTAAAACATGTAAGTAGCTGTTTTACTTCCCTACGCTTTATGTGGAACGCCAGGAGATTACCAGAAGGCAAACTGCTTTCAGGCACAAAGTACTTCTCTTTGGTAAATCATCACCACTGTGATGAGCTGGTTTCAGTATAAAGTACCTCAGCCAGATTTACAAACAGAAAACAAATGAAGACCAATTATATACACTCTCAAAATTGGCTGATGATACCAAAGTAGCAAGGTACAGATACAGGAAGAAAAAATTGAAGTTCTATTTACTTTGAACTGAATTACTTTGCTGGTCTCCAAAAGTTATTTAGCAGAGTGCTGTGCTCCACCAAGTACATATCAAGATATGAAGTGGTTAAACATATTGGAAAGCATGACATTTAAGATTATTGTCTGCTAAAAAGCTGACCTTTATGGAAGAGAGTTACACAACAGAAGGTAGAGTTACTGAATAGCAAAAGAAAAAAAWTTTTTTTGCCATACTATAGCAATGTAATTAATAACACACATTACCAGCATTTACAAAAGAGAAGCAAATAATTACATTTATACTATTCATTTTAACATGCTAACTGCTTTCTTTAAAGAAAAATGAAAAACAGAGACAAACTCTTCATTTAACAGCAGACATTTTTGCTATTGAAAATGAAAGGGGGAAAAAGCATGCTGAGAACTTGAGCAAAAAAAAAAAAAAAGTGATAGCTTCTGAGAAAAATCTACACACGGAATAATATTTCAACACAAATCCACAACAGCATGCAACTAGGCAAGTCACAGGTAATGACAAATAGCGTATCTGACACTCTATCATCAACTAACCGTATTGTGCCTAAGGAATACAGCAAACATAGTGTGTAAGATCACACTTTCTCTTGGACACTTATGTAATAGCCAACAAAAAAAAGAGTTGATAGCTAATTATACAGCCCAATTTTCAACTTTAACTCTCTGCTTTGCTTTTCTGAGTTTGACCAAGCCTGCAATGCTGTTTTTAACTACTTTTTGCAGTTAAACTGTAGTTAAACCTTGTAGTTAAAGTTTTGTAGCAACCGCATTTTTTGGAGGGCAAATGAAAAGAAACAAAAAATGAAATAAATGAAAAAAAAACCCACAACACATTAAAAGGCCCAAGCAAAACACTATACTATTGCAATCACTGTGGTTTGGGGGACTTTTATTTAATATTGATCATATTTATAATAAGATAGATGTATAGAAAAGAGAATGAGATGCAGGGACACATGTATTTTGGGGGAGATTTCTGGAAAATACATAGTTCTATCCAGTATGGATCAAGGACTCTACAGGTTTTTTTGTAACCCTCAAGATTCCACATTCCACTTTAAGTACAAGACAATTTCAGCTCAGAATATCATTTCCTATAAAAAGGGACAGAAAGTCTACTAGTGAGGACTGAAAAAATTATTATTCTAAACAGGAAGAAATGTCTGTGGCAAAGAGATACTGTAACTGTCTATGTCTATTCTCTTGTCTGCACTCTTGCCAGGCGAACTACAAAAAAAATCAGGTTGCTCTACTCAAGTTCTCAATAAACCCACATCTATGAGGCATCATGAAAACAGTCAGCTGCTGGCCAAGAAACCTTCTATAGTGCAACCAGGTATGAAGTTCATCCAGGCAAAAGGATGTGTGCTTGGACTAAATGTCCTAAAATCTCTAACAGGACCTTATGAATACACTTGAGGTAGTTTGCAACCTGAGGTATCTTGGTGACAGTATCTATAATCAACATGTTTGCTGAACTGAGCTCTGAGTCATGCCAAGCCTGTAATGAAAAGAAGGAACTTGATCTTATTAATCCTTTTAACTTCTCACAAAAGCAGGTCTGAGTTGCTCTTTCCAGGAAAACAAAACAAAACAAAACAAAAAACAAAAACTCAATCCATTGTTTACATATATTTCCTCTTGGCACTCCATTACAAAGACCCTAGGAAGGGTCTGAAGTACCTTTTGTAAGGTAACGTGTAGTCAAGCCCCAAAAATCTCAAATTCAGAAAGCCAGAAGTGAGGACTCTGGGGATTCTCAGGACTCTTCCCTCAGCCTCTCTTCCTTATGCTCTAACTGGGGCAGAACAAATATTTGTAAATAACTGGATCAACATATCTGTCTTTCACCAGCTTCCTGCTGAATCCACAGCTATGAACCACATTGGTCAAGCTAGAAAATTCCCCAGATTCTTTCCTAACATTTCATGGACAGTGTTTTCTTTTGTCCTCTCTCTTTAGGGATCGCAGCAGCATTTTCAAACTTATATTAACTAACATGGAGGAAATACTATGTTCATCTCTCCTGGCAGTCCCTAACGCATTACATCTGTAGTCAGTCACGTAGCTTTGGCAGAAGTCACAATGTTTTAGTTTCTCTTGACAGATGAACAAGAGAGGAGGGCTAGAAGAATTTTCCCTGGCACAGCCTCTTCAAGGAAACTGCTATTTCCCCATTGCAGAAACCCAAGCTGACCGTTGAGAAACAAAGTTTGTATTTGACTTCACCCTGAGCAGCTGCAGAATGAGGCCAACATGAATTTGAAAGGCGGGGAGGAAATGATGGAGATGTGCAACATACTGCAGAATAATCACTTCTAGATATCTGTGCAGACCTTACCTCAAAGCTGTGGTGGGAGTGAGGAAATTTTCCTTCAATATGGAGAAGTGTATTCCTCTACTGAAGGGAAAGCCCTTTATTCTCCTCTTTGGCAGCCATGTGGGGTCAGTAGCTATCCAGCCTGGTGCTGGGACTGTTGTCACAAAGAGATGATTTGCAGTAAAGAACATTTCTCTTCCACCAGTCATAAAACTGGCAAAAATTTTAAGTTTCTAGTGAATTGGTGGGGAGAGGACAGGAAGAGGTTTGCGATTCTCCTGAGGTCACTGATGTGCCATGAGAAGAATCTTTGTCAGGGACACCAGGAACCACAGTTCATAAACAGAAAAAGCAGATTTCTCAACAGCATGCCTGCCACGTCAGGCTCTCTCACATTCGTATAGGCTGGAGAGAGTCATAAGTGCTAGGATTTTTTCAAACCTCACGACCATTATCCTTTTGTCAGGAGTGCTATACATACAACCCCTTACTTTCAGAGTCCTTAATTTATTCTTCCAAGTTTTAGTGGGACCACTGGCTAGGCTTTTGAACACAAGAAAATGTTCTGGATTGTACTTGATACTCACATCTACCCTGGGCAGCTACAGAATGACGTATGAGCATGTCTGCAAGGCTAAGAGGGAAATGGTGCAGTCTTGTAAAATTAACAGCTGCTGACCCACACCTAATATACAATAGCAGTATTTTTCAACCTCATTAATGAAGTAGGATATAGAATGAGAGATATTGTGTTAAAATGTTATATACAGCAAATTACCAAGGCCACAGTGTTATAGATGCCCTGTCTATAAACTTCGCAACAGACTGAAAGCACTGAAATGAAAATTTGTATTATGAAGTCTGGTAGATTTTTATTACTTTCTGTGTACATGCTTTAAGCAGTAGTTTACTGAAAGGGCATTTTATTACAGGTTGATGGGTCATTTTGTGAAACTGTGGCACTTTAGTCAAAAATAACTCACTGAAGAAAGAGCCTGAGTAATAGAACCACTTATTGCACAAATAAATGTGTGCAGACTTTTCCTGTAGTAACTAACCACAAAACAAAATAGTTCAAACTTTATTCCATGTATATACAATGACACATTTAAACATGTTGCTCATGTTTATGCTGTTTGATCACAAGTATCTGTAATTTTTGATTAACACAGCAGTGTCAGGAGCCATCTTTATTAACTGCAGAAGCTTTGGTCTTTGAATTTATGGCCATTACTAGCTCCAAGCATCAAACAGGGAAGGTATTACACATCTTGAGCAGTGACCGACTTCTCATTGAAATGCTTTCTGGAGACTGCAGGACATGGCTGCCCCAGTGCTGGACTGCACTTGCACACTCTCCACAAGTACCGCTGCCTTCTGCACAACTCCAAAGCTACTTCTGTACATTGCTGCCTCTTAAATATTGTTCCTTATTAACTGGTTCTTTGCTGTCTCTGTAAGGACAGCTTCTCTGACCTTTTGCCTCTTCATGGGAGGATTTCTTTCCTTTCTTCTGTCGCCTTCCTCCTCTTCTGTAATGTCACCAAGAAATCACTAAACATTTAATCTTTGGCGCTTCTCTGCTTGTTCCAGAGATATGTCACACATTTTGCACTTGATAATGTTCTTTTCCCTGTGCGCACTGGGTGTTAAGTGTAAAGGCTGAGAAAAAGGACAAATAGCTGCTGTACTGATTCCAGTCTTTGCGGCAACACCGACAAAGCAATGCTTTTCCAAACAGTGCTGGAACACTCGTCACTTTGTTCTCCATGCTGCCTGCACTTGGAGATCCTAACACATGACCTATTTTACCTTTCTGTTGCATACACTCGATTTTAATCCTAGGTTGTTAGAGTGACAGACAGGTAAGCTGTTATCCTGCATACTTTTGACAGTCCTCAGGCAATAAAAGTGACCAAGAAACAAGGAACTCATTCAAAAAATTTACCAAACAGACCAGGTACATATCTATTGATATATTACTTCYTCAGAGATTATGAAAATATTGATAGTTGCATACAGATTGCTTGGAGAAAGCTTCTTTACCTTGCAATATTCATGTTGGAATAGAATATTATACTTTATCTTAACTTTTTGTTTTATGTTGCTGGCAGATACATGCAAAGTACTCTATAAAACAAACAGAATCCTGCAAGTAACTGTAGTAAATGAAAGAATTTATGCCAGCAGTATAATTACAGCTAGTTTATAATACACCTTATTATCTCAAAAAAAAATTTTTTAATGTCTCCCTCTGCAAAATGTATCACACAAAATACTAAGAGAGATGATCAAATTTACTCTTTTTCCCTTACTTGATGTTTCAAAATTATTTTTGTATCACATTGCCTTTAATTTAAAGAAAAATTAGACAACTGTGGTACAGCTAGTCTGACCTTGTGAAATGGGAGAGACATGCCTCTCAGCAGGGAGAGAACTGGGATGCAAAACCAGATCAAAAGACAAAGCTGCAGTGGCTCTTTCATGGAGAGGATCTGAAATTTGCAAGGAAACAATTGTCACTGAACTGAAATTCTCTGGCATAGATGTGTCACTTTGAGAATGTAGATGGTGGGAAGAGAGGAAGAGCCCTGGAAATAAAGCCTATTTGTAAAAAGGCAGCAGCCATTAGGTGTTTTAAACAATTTTTTGTTAGTCTTCTCCGTACAATCCTACTGCATTATAGAACGAAGTTTACTTGCAGAAGCACTGCTGTATTGCGTGCCTGCTGAGTATCAAGATCTGTCCGTCCCTTGGAGCACAGCCAGAGGGACTATCGGCTTTTGCATGGCACAAAGATTGTCTCCTCTGTTTGATGGTGCTTAGGAATCATCGTATATTTAGTGCCTTCAGCAGTGCTAACAACATACCGACCTTTATTTGTGCTCCCTTAGTAGAAGTTCTGTCCAGCTCTCCCAAGCAGGGTAAGTTCTTGGGGCTTTGCCAGGGAGTACAAAACCTCTGCTCAGCTCCATGAAGCTAATATGATGCTAACTCAAGTATATAATACCAGGTGCACCATTTTCACTTTTCCAGTGAATTATACTATTGCAAGAAATAAATCTTGCCCTGCAAGAACATGGAATTCCTGTGTGGAAGTACTGTGGAAAAGCAAAAATTCTCAGTAAATGGTGTTATACAACACAGTTGTACACAACAAAAATGCCCCACCACATCATGTGGAAAATGTTGCTTTTGTGGACATTACTTAGTGCTCCATGTACAAATCCCTGGGCACTGCACAAGTGTTTTCCTTATTTTGTTATTTTCTTTCTCTTCCTTGTTTATCATGGTCTTTTTTTCCCCTTCCTGCCTTACATATGGACATTTCCATTCACTTCACCTTGATTTTCAATATTCTCATTTTAGTTTTTCTCCTGCCTGCCCCAACAACTTGACTCTTCTTTATTTTTTAATGTCTTTGCTTCCAGGAACACCCAGAGCCACTGCTAAAAGGATCTCCAATTTATTTGTAAAATGCAAATAGCATCACTAGCAATTCTCTGAAATTAATAAAGATTCCCTAGCAGCAAAGGAGGATGGTGGTACGGAATCACCTTTTCGGAAGTAAATTTGCAGCAATTAGTAAGAAAGTTTAATGGGCAATATTAGAATTTAATAGTTGTGCCAGATAGCTATTAAAATATAGTATCATGTATTAAAACCTCTTATTAGCTCCTGCAATTTACTAACCAAAAAAGCTGACTGCTAAGATGAGACATCAAATTTAAGCAGCTAGATTTTGTTGCTGTCCTGCTGCTCTGTCAGCTAAAATGCATGGATAGAAGGGGTGCCTGCTCCAAAACAGACGACACACAGCAGCTTTCAAACCATCAGTTTCCTGCCACCAGGAGACCTTGCTTCTCTCTAACTTCTGTTTCCTTTGTTTTGATTAAAGGAAAATGCACCTCTACCTCAGTAAGCCATACTCTAGAAAGAATAAATTTCAGACAGTAGCAAGGGCCCATCAGCTTAGTGCTTATAAACTCCTATTCACTCCCATAGCTTTGATGACAGACCCACAACTTCAACAGAATTACTTCAATGCTTAAAATACCTGTACAGGTATTTATAGATCTGAACTGTGAAGCATTCCCAGGATAATAAAAATTTGTGCACAACAAATCTTTTCGATGTTTATTTAATGTTGTTGTGAATACTCAATAGAAGTGTTTGAGTAAAATAGCAAAGCCCAAACAGCAGCAAGAACAAATTTGCCACAATAAAATGATACAAATGATTAAAAGCAAACTGTTTAATTAAGGGCATATAAAATAGCAAATGCATAAAAAGAAATTAGGAAAGAATCCCTCCGGAAACAAAGTTATTTTAATTACAGTTTATTTTGATCCCTTTATGATGTATATACATTGTAAATGGAAAAAATAACTTGCAAATTGCCAGCTAAAGAAAGATGTATGAAGAGGTTTTTACCACCTCTACTAAATGACCCAAATCGCATGATGTTTATAACTAAGCAAAGTTTCTGTTAACCCAGTTTAAAAGAAAAACATCACTAAAATAATAACAACCAGCTTTTAATTGCATTCCATTAGAGAATCTTTTGAAATATGAAGTAAATGAGTATCATATGGTCCTCTACTAAAACAATACACAGCTATGTAAGTGTATTCTGTACACAAACATGAAAGCCCACTTCAAGGTCCATTTCCTATTTATTTTCTGGTATTCAGAACTGTTCATTCTGGGCTGAATCCAAGATGGCAAGAGCTGTCAATGGGCATATTTTAACTAAGTTCACTGCATTTTAAATGAGATTCTATACCTCTTGGTGCATGTTCAAATTCATATCTTTACGCTTGGACACCTCACTTGTGAATAGTAGCCAGAAATCTCTTTTCTTCATTACTGTCTGGCAGAACGTCCCCTACTTCATTCAAACACAGACCTGACCACAGCGATCTTTTTCACTGTCACTTCTACACTGAACTGCCATAATGTTTTCTGCTTACAACTGACAATGGAAGCTCCTGCTCATAAAACACGCAGCCATATGTGTCCAAAGTGGAGCCATGAGGGGTAGGTGAAAAAAATACAATCACCCCAGTGCAGCATGCTTTAAAATTCTTCTGTAGCTAGTAGAGACATAGGGTCTAACTATCCTATAAGAAATTGTCTTCACACAGCTCTAGAAACAACGTTGATTACGCAGAGGAAACAGCTTAAAATACCTAAGCTCAAGCTGTTGAGCTGTGGCACTTCTACTGAAGAAAGCCAGGACATCTGAGTAAAGAATTCCCTTCTTTAAGGAGCAACACAAGATACTTATTTGCAAAGGCTTTGTCATAACTTTCTTAATATGAAATTGTCGTTTCTGTTTACTTCCTTCTGTAAAAGATCGCTCGGTAAGGAAACATGATCAGTTTATTATAGTTTCTGCACAGGGAGAGCAAATAGCATGACCCTAAAGCAGGGAGCTGTGTACACTCTGTCTAGACTAACATGCTAAAGATACACGTATAAACAGACCTTATCTGTTACAACTGTACATGAGGAAGCAGTAGACTGAATTCAGGCCATAAATCACATGAACAGCTACACAATTTTGTGTAGCTTGAATCTAAGCCAGCAGAGAAATTTAGAGTTCTCCTCTGATCACAGCCACAAATGTTTTCACGTCAGCCAGTCCGAATCAGTAACTGGCAGTCAATAGTCTGTAACAGCTGACATTTCTTTCTTCTTTTTTTTTTTTTCCCCCTTTTTTCCCTCCTTTCTTTCTTTCTTAAATGATCTGCAAAGATGCACTCATGGGCAACCCACTGCAACAAGCCAGCCTGCACCAAAAGGAAATATGTATAACTACAGTAAAAACAACCTCCACAAGAAACAGTTATGATCATGCAAAGTACCTATGGAAATGGACATTCATGACCAAAGCCACCAGTGGTCATGAAGACTCCAAAGAGCAGCCCTGAAATGAACACCCTTTCTGTGAACAGCAATGTTGGAAAGTGGAGGGGAGGGGTGAGATGAGACAGAGAAACTCCCTCTCTCTCTGCCAAGCCCTCTACTTATTTTAACAAATGAGCCATTAGCATGTCCAAATTATCTGGCCTGAGCTACAGCCAGCTCACTTTCATCCAAGCCCAGGCCCCAGCCAAACATTAGGAAATTACCAGCTGGGTCCAGTGCTAAGGCAGCAGGCCTGCATATCATCAGCACCACAGCATCACTAAATCCCAAGTTGCAGTCTCCTTCATCACCTTTATTTACGCATTAAACGCACGTGGAAGAGAACCTGCTTAACTGAAGTTCTCACCGCAAAGCTTTAAGATACATTATTACCCACCTCACCCACTGGGATTTCTCTGAAGGAACTGGGGAGGAGAGAGGAATAAAGCTTCTTAATAATAATAATTCGAGATACCAGTGCAAGAGTTTTACAAGCTCTCTAAAGAGTAGATCTGCATTACCCCTTGAATTAGCATAAACATCTACAGTGGTCTTTTTCAGAAGTCCATGAAATAGGTTAGAACAATCTCTATTACTGCCTTGCACACAGATGTGCACTTGACTAAAGCAGAACAAAAATAAATAAAAAAATAAATCAAACTTCCCAAATACTGACAATTATCTCATTGTCACTTCCTGATCTCTTTGTCCCAGAAACAGAAGGCAGAGACAGGCCAGTTAATTCTAATATGACATAATGGGTTTACTTGCTTACTAAGTGACAGTAATAACCAACAAGGCAGGGAAGAAATTCTTTGTCCAGTGACCAAAAAGCTTGGATATGAAAATAGATCTTTTGTGTTTCTTAAACTTCTGCTTGCTTAAAGACAGCCTCTTTACACATCTTGGCAAGACTTCCTAGACATTAAAGTATGGTGAGTTCTTACATTTCAAAAAAACTAGGAGAAAAAAAAATGGATAGGATTTATGAATACAGAGTACAGTATCCCAGCTGAGAACACCAGATTTCCAGTCTATATTACTTAGCGGTAAAGTGGTATACCTTTTATGACACTGTAGATTACATAGGACCCAGGGCAAAAAAAGCCCTCACATTAAAAACAATCAGATTAGCATAATAGGAGCAGAAAGGAAAAATGCGGGAACATTTGGGGAGCTTTTAATTTTTTTTCAAGCATTTCAACTCCTGCAACCAATATAAAACACATCACTGCCTAGGTCACAGAAGTGCCCTCAGCCAAAAAGTAAGTTCTTATAACATGGAGAATGATACTGGGAGCTAAACAAGGCTTTAATGGCCTCTGTGGCATATAATAGATGTGTAGGACTCAGAACACAGACTGAAACAAGCACACATTAAAGTTTTTAAACCTAATAAAAATGTTCAAGATACAGTGAATTAGCTACAATAATACTAACACATACACCTCTTACCGCCATTATGCAATTAAGAATGTATTATTCTGGCTTTCACTCATATAGTTCCTCTTGCAGGAGAGGCCTAAAGCACAAAGCAGAGCCCTGACCCTGAACCCAGCTGAAGGCAGTCACTACTCTCCTTGGTGCTGAATGACTGGGAAATGCCATGTGTCAGCATCTGGGATACCGATCACAGCCAAACAGCATCCAGCCGTCCAGGAATTATCCAAAAACTGCAAGCCCCAGCCACTGAAAAGCAGCACCTCCTTCAAAGATTATAGGGAGGGGAAAATGGGAAGAAGCTCTCTTAAATTCATTTTAGTTCAGAATAGAGCTTAATATTTCATTTCTTAATATTAATTCTTACAGAGATTTTCTAATTCTTCATCTAAATTCTGCATACAAAACATCTGAATTGCCGTTTCAGGTTAGACGAATATCCCGCTACCAGGAATCCAACGACAAAGAAAAACACACATGAAGCAGTTACGGAATAATCCGTCCATTCAAAGTTAAGAGGAAACTTGTTCTAGATGTTACATCCTCAGGGATAGTTCAAGCCTGATCCTGGTAGCTCTCTGATCTCAGGGCAACCTGTCCCCCAGCCTGTCTCTTCTGGGGTCTGGAACTAATGTGCATGGTTGCCAGCACCAGTCCTGCACTGCCTCTCTCAGGCTCTTACCACCTCTTCCAGCAAGTCCCAGCCTCTCCCAGGCAAATGGAAAAGATGAGCTCGATTCCCGGAAAGGTTCTGCTCAGCTTGCAACTAGGACAGCAGAGACACCTACCAGGTATGAAGTACATAGTAGGAAGAGGGCTCACTCAGCGCTGATTATGTGAGAACAGCCTTCAAAGTCAATCCTAAATACTAGTGTAAGAGGCATCATCTTCCTTTTTGAGATCCTAGATTCTGAATTGAGATATTTGGAAGAAAATGGAGAGATGGAGAAAAGAGAGTGAGGGAGACTTCGAGCTGGAAGTTAAAGAAAAGGACTCCCTGAGCTGTATAGAAATCTTCTGTACCCAGCTGCCTACATTCAAAGAGTTCTGGACTAGCTGTGTTTGATTTCTGCCCAATGTATTTTCCTTATGATTATCTCTAATGAACTCTGAAATATTTAAAAAAAATAACTGTGAGTGGACTTACCACCTACTAGCAAAGAAAAAAGACACCAGGCCCTTTAGAGAAAGGGTCAGCAGAGGTTCTGAACTTGTGGAGAAAAGCTACTTGGAGTCTATCTCAGGAAGGTCTTCCAGAGACACAGGGCCCTAAGAAGGCTACTAGGTTATAGTAAACATTTTCAATTTCCATATCTGATACCACTTTGGACAAACGGAAAGCTAGGCAAAGAGCATGGAAAAGTCATGCCTTGATCTCCCACCAATAGTGTTATGTTGAATGAACTTAACATACTAAAGTGATGCTTATTCTGTTTTATGTGAGAATTATATGTAGTTAATCATATATGAGTACTGCCCAGTGCATTTATATTCAGTGAATAATGTTCTTCAATAAAATATGAATAGTTAAATGATCAAAAATGTAATTTGTTTAGCTTATAATAAAGTTGCTAATGAGCTTCTTGTAAAAACTCCAACTCATTACAATATAAGATACATACACAGTACTGATCCCTCCTTAGAGTAACACCCAAATTCTTAACTATACACACAGCAAATGGACCCCATTTTAATGTGTTCCCCTCTAAAATGTATTTTAAAGGTAAGTTACCTCTCTGGAGCATAGCAATTCAGTGTCACATGTCTTTCCTTACGCTTTCTCAGAATGGAGTTATTATCTCTTCCATTGGAGTTGGGCAGATCTAAAGCATCTGAACATGAACATATTGCTTCTCAACCCTCAAAGTCACTCTCCAAAGTCTCCTAACAATTTTACAGAGAAGTAGTTTCTTAATTCTTCATTGCTGCCCCTTCTGCACCTGCTCAAGCCTCAGCTGCCTTCTGTGCTCAGTACAACAAAAGAGTTGTCAGAAAGCACAAAGTAGTTACAGCCACTCCTTTTCCTTTCTTGCTTCTATTTGCAATAGGCCCAGGACAGTCAGCATTTCTTCTAGATGCTTCCACTTTTTACTTTTGTCAACACAGGTGAAGGCTGATCATTAGCTACCTTGTTCATATAGGTAATTGTTCTCTTTTCAAATTACGCAAATTACATGCACAACAGCGTGCACTTGGTGAAGAAAGGCTGGAAAGAAGGTGCTTTTCATCACCATCACAGTATCAGAGATATTCCACTTGAAGTTCTCAGCTGAAGTACCTGAATGGAGAATGTAATCATCCTAGACTGTCTGTGTAGTCAATGCAGACGGATAGGTATCTCCAGAGGATGTCAGATGCTAAGACCAAAATCATCCTATAAAGGTGCCTGCCTCTCTCAATACAGAGGAAACTTGGGTGACTTATATTTCTGGAATAGACACTTCTGTTAAACACTTAAAGAGTTATCTAGGATGAATTTAAGCTACTCTTCCCAACATTCAAACTATCTTCTCTTTTCCTTAACAATATCAGAGGGATGAACAGTATCTAGGACACATAACAGTTCTGGTCATGTAGTTTACCGGACGTCTTAGTAACTGACACAAAGGACAGTTTAAAGAAAGAAAGAAAGGGAAAAAAAAAAAAGTTGTGATGACATCCTCACACATACACAAGCACTCTCAGTAAATTTACTGTCTCTTTTGCTATCTCTTCCTGTTCCAAGAAACAGCAGTCCAGATTTTCATGCCCTGTTGGCTCTGTTGCACACTGCAGATATATAAGCAAATGACTGATGGATTCTACACTATGGAAGGCCTATTTATTGGCAAATGCACACTTGAAAAAGGATTCCAGATCTCTGAGCCACAGCAGGGCTAACAAGGTCTATAGAGCAGTAGTTTCAAATGTATATTTAGTATCTGACATCTTGTTCTTGGTTAAACAGAGTAGCTTCAGGTCACCTATAAAATGGGTACTTATTCTAATTCTTAGTGAACCAGGTATTCAGAAATAAGTAATACGAGCATAAATTCTAATTGTGTGTCATTAAAAACAGAATTTGCAGTAAAATTCCTTACCTTTGTCTACGAGAACTGATCTGAATTGAACAGGGTATTTTCACACATTTTCAGAAAGCTCTGGCAATTCCCCATCTGAACACTGAGTAAGCTGATGGCATTCAGGTCCCAACACATTCAGCCAGGGTGTCCTTAAGCATCCTTTGGCATGCAAAAGCTACAGTGTTTGCTCCTTACCTGGCCTATATGGCACATATTCCAGGAACAATCCTTCTGTCCACTATCTCTTCATAAAAATATGATCCAGGGATGAGAGCTGATACTGAAGACCCTACACTAGTTTAATCATAGCTTTCCCAGGGCTCTGCTCTTACAGGCACTCTGGATTTGCAGTTGAGAACTAACACACCATCTTTACCTTACTTAGATATGTACTTCTCTGCTTCCCTTTGCTGGAGTGTATTTGGACAAAAAACAGAATCCTATGATGAATCTGGGATCTTTTTCTCCCACAAACAGCTCCTCTACTGAATCACATCATGCTGCCCTATCACTCATGTAAAGAATTTCCTTCCTCCTAGGCTGGACAGTTAAGCAAACCAAGCTTCTTTGCTACAAGAGTCAGCCAAGCTTCCTGTAGCTCAGCAAGTCCCTCAAAATCTTATTTATAAACTTTCTTTGTTCTACTTTTGGAAAAATACCAAGCGTTCCCACTGCTTTCCCTGCAGATTAACTTGGCTGAAGCATCTTTTCCTAAGACTCCAGCACCAGCACCACTTCAGTGGGTGCCGTAAACGCTAATGGTCATCTATTATTCCTGCTCTGGGTCCCAACAGCATATCTCCTGAGGCATCCCATGATAAAGAGACAGAACCAGAATTCATAAACTACAAGCTGATATTCCATAAATCCTCACAACAATTTCCAAACCAATTCTTACTCCTTGCTCAAGGAGCTTTTCAAAAATCAAGCAAGTCCACCAGTAAATCTGGAAATCTGTAACTCCAAAAGGAAAAAATGTTTGTGTTCTTGGCAAACAATTATATCAACCAAGGGGTGATCTAGCATCATAAACCCTCACTTGAATCTCAGAAGAGATTCATTTTTGAGTTTTTCCACAGATGAATGAAGAGGAAAGTGCATTGAACAATTTACGGCCAAATAAATGCAGAACCTAAGTGAAAAAGTAAGTGATTTCATAATTACATCAGCAGATCTCCTGCTTCTCTATATGGAAGAAGATTCTGCCTAACCCAGCATTCAGCAGTTTTGGCCTAACTTTGAAAAACAAACACAAACAGAGCTGTCTTTCCTTCAGTTCTTCTTAAGTCCAAAAACTTAGGAAACACAATTTTGTCTTCAAATTTCTCCCATACAATGTCCATGGCATTATATAGAAGTATGATGACATATAAATTTATCCCATTATGCCAAATATTCTGTTTTTTTTTTTTTATGAGAGAGTTGTTGTTGTTGTTGTTGTTGTTTTAACCTCTTCCTTTGAACTGGCCTAAAATTTCTCAGATGCCACAGTAAGATCCACACTTCTGTCTGGGAAGAAGTTTCCCCGTGCTGCGGCACAATTATCGTCCATGATATGTATAAGGCATACAAATTTGCACAGGCAAACAAGACTGAAAATCCAAACCTAGTTGGAATGATGTTCTTATCACAATATAGCAACAGTCTTAAGATGCAGGCTATACTTTTGTTTTCTCCCCCTCAGATGTATTTTTCCTAAGAGCTTGTAAAAAGGAACATCATCATTTTCAATGTAAATAATATTGAAGATTCAGTCAAAACACCCTGACAAATGACAACAGAAATGCTAAACAGATGAAAAAATATATATATATTCTAGTGAACACAGAGGAAAATACTCAGACTGTAAAACTCTGATGAATGCTGTTGAGCTTTCCTCAGCTCAAGGAGGTTCACTAAGTGAAAGTTTCTGTTGCCCACAACCTGGATGGGGTTGGTGGAAGGGGATGAAGAGGGAGGTTTTGAGGAAGGCACTGAAGGACTGAAGTCGGGAAAAATGTAATGAAAAAGAACTGTCCTTCTTCTTTCCTCCCATCACTTAAAACATAAAACACTGAAGATTGCTTTTGTTCAAGCAGTTATTTTCTACTGTGGGCTTTTTTTGTTGTCACTTTTAAGTCCCCTGGACACAAATGTATGGAAAATGATTGCGCAAGATATACTTGAACAAATCTTCTCCAAAATGATAAACAGCAATTATCAGCAACCTTTCCAGAGAGAAGGATCATAATGGATGTGCACTGGGATAATTCTCCCATTCATATCATTTAGGGGAATGACACCACATACAGCACATAGAAATGAAATTCCACTATACACCTTTTTTCTGACACTGTAACGAACACTCAAAGGAGGGTATTGATCCTGCAAATGTTCTTATCCTGATCATATTATCTCTGAAATGGAAGCTCAAAGGTGGAAAAAGCAAAAATGTTTTCTAACTCAAACTCTAGCACTACCATGTTTGTAGCTTATACCATCTTTTGTTTGTTTGTAAGTCCTGCAACATAAGTAAAAAACTAAAACATCAAACAAGGTTTCATAAACTAAATAGGCAAAGCTAAACAAAGACAGCTTCAGTATCCCCAGGGAAGGTTCTTTGCAAGGAAAATCCTGCATATTCTAGATCCTGAGACTGTATCGTGACTCACACAGAGAAATGTCATGTGATGCAATTTCTTCTGCCATTAAGCATGACCCATCTAGAAAACCATATATCTGCCCTGTTTGGATACACAGAGTGAATATCTTGGGACCTTTTATTTGGAAATCTTTGATGTGACCCTTAGACTGGCTGAGTGCTCCTCAAAGACCAGTCTTTTTGCAATCGCCCCAGATCTGTCCTTTGCTAGGAGCACAGGCTTAGCTTAGAGCAGCTTCACAGCTATTCTAACTTCGACCACTCTTCACAAAGACCATTCTGACAGTTCACCTACTGCAGAGAAGCTCTTGCTACATCTTTGCTCCTAAGCCGGGTCCTGACCTATTTGTCCTGTCCTAGAGGATAGTGAAAGCACATACAAAGCTCCCTGCAGCAGAAATTCACAACTGGTCAGTTAATCTAGTTTAGATCCGCTTTACACTGCCCTCAGGCCAGGCTCCAGCTTATGCAGGTTGTGTACTTCAGTTCTTATTTTGTCCATTAAAACTAAGAGATAAAAATATTTTGTTATAGGCGCAACACAAGATTACAGTAAATTAAAAAAAAAGTATGGAACTATTTCAAATACAGTAGAAGGCTTGATGGCATCCACTGGACAAAAAAAAATAGATACAGCTGCAGTCAAAGTCACTGCTTAGCCAGAGAATTACACATCAAACTGAAATTGAATTGCTCGCCTGAAGAATGGAGGAAAACACACACATACAAACTCTGTCTTTTCTTTTCCTTCCACCCAAGCCCCCATTGCTTCTAAGTGCCTGACAAACATTTGTAGGGATAGACCCTAACAAAGTCTCTCAAAATTGGTAAGTCAGTACACGCCTTTGCACAGAAAGGACACAGACCAAGCAACAAGGTTTCATAATTTTTCTTTTCAGTTATAAATGGAGGCAGATATAATGACAAATATATGTTTCAGAACGCTGAATGTGTTATTATAGCAGAATACTATGGGATTCCAAACACTTCCCTTTCCACCTCAAATTACATAAAGATAACGATACTCAAGATTGCTCACACAAATGGCCCGTTTCAATTTTTAAAAGTCTGATTTCTTATTCTTTGTGCAGTGATATATATATATATATTTTTTGCCCTGCTGATCTTATCTGTTTCCTCACAGCGTTCTGTCAGTGCTGGGATACACTCGTATTTCTTGGCCTTGGGGGTACGCTGCAAAGACCACCTGTCTGAACAATCCTTGGCAGGGGATTGAAGCAAAGGAGAGTAAAATTCGTCCCGCAGGAAAATGCAAAGGGGACTTTAAGATGGATTGGGCACATGACTGGTGGTCAAATGATGTATGGTAGACATCGGTTTGTTTTTGACTTCTTGCCTATGTTCTTCTACAGCAACAACTATTTCCACCCCAAACTGTAAACAAGGACACATTACAGTAATTTCCTGTTGTGGGAAGCAAGATACAAGTTCTCACCGAGTCAAAACCAAACAGTTTTTTTCAGGGAATGCACTGAAAAGTCTTTCTCTTCACGGTAAATAACAATAAGACTTATATTAGTTAGCAATCCTAACTGGGCACATGTAGAGCTGGTGGATTCATGGCATTCCCTGAAGCAGGTATCCGCATTTGGGGTGCAGCTGTGCAAGAACCACAAATTCCATGCACTTCAGGATCCTGTCTGCTTGGACCAAACAAAAACATGCACATGCACGTGTTTTAAAATTTGAACTGTCTTTAGTTGCAATAACGTTTTGAAAACTGGTCTTTTTACAATTAAATGATCAGAGGTGGGGCTTTTATATCCATCTTACAAAGATTTTTCAAGTTATGTTCTAATACCCCCTACAAGCCCAAGTGATATCATGCAAAAAAAACCAGCCAAACAAAAAACGATGTATTTATAAATTCCCAGAAACACAGAGGTGATACATGTTAATTGATGTTAAGGTATAAAGAATGCTTCCAAGCCAAAACTACAAATAATTTATACTAACATGTAAAGCAAAGCAAGACAATGCTTGCATAAATCTTCCTACTATGCTTGTCACTCTGCTTCAGTAATGTGCATCCTGGTCTTAACATTAGAGGAATTTAGAATTAATGACCCACGTAGATTTATAGGACCAATTACACCTCTCAGCATTACCAATTCGGGGCATCTACAGCCTTAGACAGACATTGGAAGGTCACTTGGAAAACTCACCATTAAGTTCAGTAGATTTCAAATAAGGCCCTTTGCCTATGAAAGAGAACTCTAAATAGGACTCCCTTCCAAAAATCCACCTCTACCAGTAACTCTACAAAACTCACTGTGCTTTTTTTTTTTTTTTAATTAAGGTAACTGCTTAGCAGCATGGTCCAGTTTAATTCATTTGGATTTTTTCATCTTTTCCAAAAATTTGAAATAAATACAACTGGATTTAATATTAGTCATTATACAGTAGGAAATGACAGAATAGTTTATGTGCATTAATGCAACCATGACAGATATGACTACTGAGTAACGTCTAGAGGGATTGCTCAGCGTTAGTGAAACTGCGAGGAATTCACTTGGCAGCATCCCCAGTAAGTGAGAAGTCCATAAATTACTATTGTCCAGTTGTGGTAACTGAGGATACTGAAATTCATCTTTGCTCACAGACAGCACTGCACACAAATTGCTCAATGTAGATAATTCCATATGTTTTTGTGTTTCCCTTCCCCCTTTTCAGCTTCCTTTGAGGAACTCGGAAGTGTTGGGAGTGATGCAAGGCACAGAACTCAATAATCATGCATGTTACACAACAGAGCAAGTTGTGAAATGAAACAAAAGCGGGGCATTTTTTATATTAAAAAAAAATAAAATCCAGACTTCGAAACTGTTTTCTCCACTTACAAATTTTAATGAAGAAAAAAAATGCATCAGAAAATAGCTGGTCAGACTTCTGCCTGGCATGAATTAAGCCATTTAAGTACTTCGTAAACACAATTTATAATAAAAACACCAATAAGCACCTTTAACTATAGCACCACTGCCAAATGCCACCATAATTAGGCAAGAAATGCTCTGCTTTGAGTCACGAACAGAATATGCGCAACATTATTTGCTATACAGGATCATGCCATCCAAGTGCAGGCAGCAACATTTTTTGAGAAATTCACTGAAAGATAACACCTGACTTAAAAGGTTCGCATAAATTTAGTTAAGGAGCAAATTCAGAGATTATCTTCAATTACTGAGATAATATCATGGCTTCTCTCAGGAGAGAAAAAAGGAAAAGTTTTTTTCCATATACTATGTAGAGCTTTAAGAATAGTCTGATTTCACAAACAATATCAGCCTCCTACTAATATTCCTTAACTCTGCTTTTCCCTCCCTCAAGTCATTTTTCCAATTATTTTCAACATTTTCTTTGATCGATTAATAAAAAGCATCTTTCTTGCTACAGATAACAGGTTACAGAATTCCCTTTATATTGGATAGGTTTACCCTGCTCTCAAGAATACTAACTGACAGGTTTTTTTCTTTCACTAAATCTGCAGGGCTCTGGCCAAGCATTGACTTTTTCTGCAGAGAACTCCTCAGTGCTTTCAGAGAGCATGAGGATGACAGCAGGACACAAACCCTAAGTTCCAGCCATTCTAAACTAGCATGAGGACCTTCAATTAATAAGCCAGAAGCCTTTGTTAACCTGAATAAAAGGAATAGTTTTACCAGCTTGTCTGGAAAGGCTGCAGATCTGGAAAACAAGAAAACAAAAGCAAACAAGCAATAAAAAACCCTTCAGTTCCTCAAAATTCAATATCAAACTGGTCAGCATGACTCCTCTTTAATAAGTAACGTGGCATCCTCATCTGAAGCAGTGAGGATATATTCACACTATCTACTTTAGACATCTAACTTTGCTCTGACTTAAACACGCCACCGTAGGGTTCCTGTATGCTCAGCAGAGACATTCAGAGACCTCCAGCAGGCAACTTAGAGCCCTTAAGGTGTCTTAGAGCCAAGATGCACTGACTACATCTACATGCAGGCTTCTAATTAAGGGACCTATATTACACGTTCAGAGTGAGACTCTGCAATCCTTCCACAAATTTCAGCATAGTACAATGCTTGATGCACATTGTACATATGAACCTCTGCGTCCCCTTTGCTATTTCAGCCCTAATTGTCTCACTTCATGACAGGCACCTCCATGAGTAAGAGGAAGAAATCTACRTACGCATTATGCCTGCAGCCCTCTTTGGGCAACAGAAAATGTCAGGAGTTAAAGGACAGGATGTGCACAGAAATAAATAAATAAATTTGAGATTTATTTTCTTCTGTGCTGAGACCTGGTGACATGCCATGAACATATATTAGTTCTCTTAAGATAACTACTCAAGACATTGATGGAGTTGACAGTGCCATCTTGTAACACTCCCATCAGACCACCGTCGGACTCGTGTTAGTACTGTTCGGGGCAGACCTGCAGCTCCACAGCAGTTTAGCCACTCTAATGCATTTCATCCATCTGCCGGGGTATATTTTGTTAGTTTAAGAGTAAGAAGAAAACAAAATTAATCTGTACACCAAGTAGTAGAGTCACTGGCAAGAAACAGATCTCTTGGATGTAAAACAGGTAAAAAGAAAGCATATATGGCAGAATAGTTAATGGCTTACTACACTGGAGAGGGAAAAAAAAACCAAAAAACCAAAACCCACACATTTTCAGAGAAAGTACCACTTCTCGTGGGCCTTTAAGGATAAAAACAAAGGGTCTAGTCATAAATTATCACAAGATTATTGGCTACTCACCTGCTGTCTTGCATGCACATCAGGCTGCTTTTACAACAAGACTTGTTTGCTCACTTTGCCAAAATGAGTATGTATCTCTCTCTCTCTCTCTCTCTCTCTCTCTCCCAAAAAAAAAAAAAAAGTCCATCAAAAATAACTCCCTGATCTACCATCCTTTCAATAGAGCTGAAGTGCTCTTCACACACATAGTACACAAGCATCTTGAATTAGCAGGGAACTATTTTTAAATACATGAAGGATAAGATATGAAATTAGTTTCATGGGGAATGAGAACCTTAGAGATTATTTACTTTCCCTTAATTACTTTGACTCACCACTCATTAAGCTTTCCAATAGTACTACCTATTTCATACTCAAATTTTGAAACCGGAGACATGAGAGTATTTTTTTTGAACATTTAAGACTATGGACCTTAATGATACATAACCATATTTCTCAAATTTACTTACCCACATATAAGCTAATTAAAGATACTATATGGTACAAATATACATATATATATATTTTTTAAAACAATTGCCTCAAAGTAAGCATCCGCATGCAAAAGCAAGAACCTTTCTTTGAGCAAACCACATGAAAATTCTGACAAATGGCCAAAATAACCATTCTGATGTAGGTAGCCTGTTACACTACTGGCCTCAAACAATAAAACGCACAAAACAGATTATTAGAAATTCATTTTTGAGAGCAAGACACTCAGGTGACAGGACAAGAAGAGGCTCAAGTTTCTATGTCTCAGAACATTAAGAAATTGTGTGACCATACAGCACAGCTGGGCTTCATCCATTATCCATCTTTACTTCATATAATATATGCGCATTTCTCTCACTCACACAGAAGACAAAAAAAAGTTAGAGTTGATGAAATAGGATTTCAGAGCAAAAACACAGTAAGCTTCAAAGGTAAAATTAAAGAAGAATAGTAATAAAAAATAGGTTCTATAATCCCTATAAATTAATTAGGATCTTTTTGACAAAGCCTCATAATATAAGAGAGAGGGAAGAATAAATAGAAAGGATGAAGGGAGCAAAGAAAGTGAAAGTAATATAGAGGATGGTGCATTAAAAGGAAATAGCAACTCTGAAATGAAAAAGAAATGAAAGACATGTCACAGAAACAAACAAGATCAGGAAAAAGAAGGGTTAAACAATTGAAAGGAGAGAAGACAAGACAAAAAGGAAGGAGTAGAGAGGAAGACATACTGAAGGGACAGCTTAAAACCCCCCCACACACTCTACATTCCTTCTCTTCTTTCCCCTCCTCCCTTCCAAATTACACTGGAAAGCAGAGCTGAACGGGACGCAAATGAAATTTGTTTCATTGGCTAAGGAAGCTTCATTCAGTGTTGATAACTCAGGATTCAGTCTCATCTCTGTCAAGTAGTGGGACTTTTTGCTGGTACTTCTGAACTCCCACAGGAATAAGACTGAGCTCAAGCAATGCCTGACTGATTTTCCTCACTTAAACGCCTGAGACAGTGCATACCATAACATCAGCTCTGGATTTTTTTAGGAAGACTGGTCTTTACTAAGAGAATAGGAGGTGCCAAAACTGTCACAGTACTCCACATGGCAACACATACTACCGCCAACGTGCACCTGAAATTACAAGTTCTCTCATTAAGCAGCATTATCAAACCATTTATAAGGTTATAAAGTACTAGTAAGTCTTCTATCAGCTGTCAACGACTAATTTATCAGAGAAAAATTCTGTGCTGTTAGCAATTAGCAAAGGAATTGCTATGAAATAAATGTAAAGTAGATTTTCTGAAGATTTTAAAAGAGATTTGGGGAGAAAGAGGCTTTGGGTTCCACTTTTCACCAATGAATATTCTGCCATTTCAATAAAACAGTCATTGCAGCTCACAGAAAGAAAAAAGAGAGAACCTGAAAAGAGCACTGTCAGATTGTTTATTAGAATAAAATGAATATTAACAATAGGTAGTAGAAATTCTCTTGAGAATTGACTATTGCTGGATTTTGGATCTCTTCTAGGCTGTCAAGATGGCCAGGTAATCTCACAGTTAATGGTGCATTTCCATATGAATGTTTCAAGAAGTGGGAGGGGTTTGCAAAGCTAAATCTTAAACTTGGAGTTTTCTTTATGCTTTTGACAGAAAACTGTGATGTTCTCTAAAAGGCTGAAATAAGAGACACTTTCAAATCTAACTACACATTAACTAAGGCTTTTAGAAGAAAAATTTTCCACAGAAAATGTTTAAAGAGACACTGGAAGAACTTGCCTCTATATTACTATAGCCAGTAATAAGACACCAGACTTGTCATCATACACACTTTAAAGGCGACAAGCGATCTACAAGCCATAGCAGCTTTGTTTTGCTTTAATAGTAAAAAGCAAGAAGTACATTTTTTTTTAAACAGATTATATGTACATCTTTCACAGATCCATTGCATATTGCTGTGGGCTTCCCAGTGACAAATACATAGAGGTACCAGCAAGTGACTACACACTTTGTACTCCTTGATATGGATGAAAGAATTCAATTCAACTTTTCTATTCTATCCGAAAAAGAGAAATGCCTAGGACAGATTTGTTAAGCCCTGCTTCCTAAGAACAGGGCATCAATGAGGGCTTTATCTGTGTCCGCATCTTCATCTGTTTCCCCTCCAATCTCTCCAGAAAACGGGGCCATCTTTGGGTCAGCATCAGCCAAATTTGACAGAGGGCAGAGTCCTCACATTTTCATGAAAGTAAGTCGCTAAATAGAGGACGGGGGGAATGGCTAATGTCCCATGGTGTGAAGGGCAGGTACTTAACCGTCTTCAGAAAATCCACAGAGGAACTACTACTGAAGCAGAATCTGCAGAAAATAAGGTGAGGTTGGCTCCAGTGCTCACACCACCGTTTATCTGGTCATTCTTTCTGCCCTTCAGAATTCAAAGCAGTCCACGTCAGGCAACTCTTATTTACTGCAGGCCGGACACTCTACAGACACACTTTCAATGGCAGCTACTGTGACAGCTGATCTTCACACCACAGCATTATCCTAATAAACTGCCTCTCAGCCTCAGGGTCTTTGTTCTCATGTAAGTGACCTACAGTCGGTCACCCTGGAACTTATACAAAGCATGACAAGCACAGAGGTTATATGAGTTAATTGCATAGTGACTGCAAAATAGCATGCTTTCTTTCTTTCCACAATGTGGTCTTTCTCTACCGAAAACAATTGGAGTTACACTGTAATTCTAGTTAATGATAGAACTGTATATCTGGATAACTGTATCATTAGCTAATGTTACCACCATATGAGCCTGCCTGTATGGCATTTGACAATGAAATTCAACTTAAGAAACCTCCTCCAGAATGAAGACAACATTGGATTAATCTGATAACTTGCTAGACATTTAGAAATTGAAGATGAATATTCCTTTTATAACCATACTAAAATCCTAAGGAATAAGAATCAGACTGTAATCTGTTATTGTACTATAATTCATGAATACCTCTACAGTTTGAATTACTCAAGACAAACCACCGAGTATCAGAATCTGGCCCTATAGATCTTAATTCTAAAAGAACATTTGACTTATTACTCACATAAAAAGGATGCAATCTCCATCAATACATAATGCACAGGAACCAATTTGTTTCCTAGGAGAGCTCAAAACTCTCTGCCAAAAGGCTCTGCTTATTCTGGTACTCCTAACATATTCTCCTGCTTTTATTGGTCTACAGGCAAGTTTTGTTACTTTCACTTCAAAGTCAGGAGACTTGAACTGGGATCCATTACTCAGTCTTTTCCCTACACACTTTCCAGAACACATGCAACTTTCTTTCTCCAACATAAAACAGGCACTGGAAAACCTTTAAGTTAAGGTCCGTAAAGATTTTATTAGGTAGCACACAAGCCATGCATTACTGAATTCATTTTGTAACATGATTATCCCTCCAATATGGTCTGAAACAGAAAGCACGCAACTCTAAGTAAAAACACAAAAATGACATAATTGAGTCATAAGTCTATAAATAATCTAGTCTACCATTCTTTTAGTCTATTTTAGCTGTTCTTTAACAACTTGGGATATGTCTATATAAGCCTTTTGAAGATAGATTCAGTTTCTCTGTACCTAGGCTTCACGACGCTTACACACCAGCCAGGGCTGAACCTGAACCTGTGTTAGCAAGGGACCATGCATGAACAAGTGAACTTCTTAAAATATTTCAAGCATAATGGTACAACAAGGCAAAATGCTGAACATTGGGCTGGGAAGAAGATATTTTCAAATCTGTAATATAACCATGTTCAATTGCCAGTGTCTCCTATAATTTTATTGCTACAGTTTTCCATTATTCTGGTACAAAGAGGGATGACAGACTGTAAGAATCTCAATTTCAGTTTAAGTTGTAAGACCATCTTAGTTCTGACTATCCCATTTCCTTTTATTCCACTCACTGGAAGGCTTGGTGAGAATCACAGACAAATAGAGCTGGAGATGACTACAAGACAGGATCTGTTACATGCTTTAAGAATGACACAGTTATATCTACCATGTTCTTGAAAACCTCAACAGATAAGAAATCCACGATATTCACATAGTCCATCCCAGTACCTCTCTACATCCTTACCACCAGATTTTTTTTTCCTAAACTTGTTCTTTCTTGCAATATATTCAACCTATTACTTTTCCTCTACTCATCGTGGACATAGCAAACAGATTTCTCACTCATATGCTAGGCTTCTTCCTCTTCTCAGACTATGCATTAATATGCATTAATATTGCGGTTCAGTTTCTACAGCTTCTGGAGTATCCTTTATTATTTTTCTCAAATATTTAATGCTATTTGTTTGCAAGAAATTTTCTTCCTCTAAACTAGAGTGTCATCAGGCTATAGTTGGTGAAAATCCCTCTGAAACCATCTTTAGTTGCTTTCTTAAGATTAGTTATTCTCAGGGGAATTTCTTGCTCTATAAGAATCATATAAAAGTCATGTTCAATTTCACTTTAAATACACTTGCATTATTGAGGACCACAAAGTAGAGGCAAAAATAAAGACAAGATATTCCTCAGAGGACAACCTCAGAGTAATTGAAGGAATGGAGCACAAATTTTACTTTTTCCAGCCATCTGCTAACTGTTCTTTCTCACTGAGAATGAACTCTCAGCATTGGGACAAACCTACTTCAGAAGTTCTCATTTTATTTTGTTTTTGTTGCTGCTACTCTTGCTCCTCAGGCACTTACAGAGCACCTCCTTGTCATACAGGTATTCCACGGTATCCCTTAGAGACATGACTGAGAGCATTACAAAGGTCTGCATTTTTCCTTTCATGGATGCTTATAGTCATTCTCTGAACATTTCTCACGTTCAGTGAAACACATATTAATACAAGTGCTGTTTTTTTTAGGGGTTGTTTTTTAGTTCTTCATTTCCCCTTATCCATTTAAAAGTGAACCAGTGAATGTAAATCTCTTTAAAAGGGCAACATACAGAGGCTTGCATCTCAACCTATATTGCTCATTTTATGTTATGCTTGATCACAGTGTTAGCACAAAAGGAAGCTTCTTAACAAGTTTTAGGTCTTTATTTTCCTAGTGTTTAAGACATGAGCTGCTACTGCTCTCTGAGCTCCCTAATGACAAAGAAAAACTGTGATTTCTCTTGAATGAAGCTCATGTTGAGGAGCCACTGAAACAACAAGAACAGTGACTTCAGTGATCATCACAGCTATATTTCAATGACAGGGCTGTCAGAGCATCTCATCTTCAGGATTATCAAACTCAATGTTCTGCTCTTTCACTTCAGTTTTCAGTTTCATCTGGCAGCCCATTTGACACCGAAGAACCAAAATAAATGGATTTTCTGCATGATTTCAAGATGACCACAAGTCTTTTCTGTCTAGTTACTCTTGCAACATTTATACTTTAGATAAAGAAGTATTCTTTGATTGCAGTGGGTCAACTCACTCAATTCACACTACTCCATTCTTGGGCAAGATCAGCCTAAACATTTTTACTTTTATCAGATCTGTTTTATTTGTAGTATACAGCAGCAAACAGAATCAACTTCATGGTAAACTTCAAGGTAAACTTAAACGCAAGACTGACAAACTGTCCTTATAAAAAAAAAAAAAAAAAAAAAAAAAAAAGACTGTGCTGTCGGATGTGCCACCCACTTCCAAATTCTAACCAATGAAACCTGGCTGTGCAGTACACCACTCACTTCCTTCTCTATCCATGAAGAGCAGATTACATTAAACAGTTACTCCGTTCTTTCATTATCAACAAGTGTTCCCTTTCCCTGGAGACTTTATGTAGTTATATAATCTGTCTTAACATTTCTGAGGAAACATAAAAATAAATTCCAATTTTTCAACCTTTCCCTTTTACTTAAAAAAGATGTTAATAGTTTCCTGCCTAGACCGAAATTAGACCCTTCTTCTATTCTGCAAAGGAAACAATATAAAGTGCATATTATGTATGTTCTGCAAAATGATACGAGAGTTAAACAAATGTACCTTGGAAAACAAAACTACAAACCCCAACTAATTACGCACGCACTGCACCTGCTTTCACATGTTTTGTGTAATAGTATTAACCTTGTTTACAGAATTAGCAAGAAACTGGATAGCTAAGTAGATTAGCAATAGTATACCGAGCCTTTCACCTGGAGTGTATCAGCTCAAGTTTAGCCCAGTTCCCTGTAGGAGCTGAAAATGTGTGCTCTCTCACAGGCTGCCAGCAAAATAAAAAGGCAATTGTTACCTTGTTCATATAAAATGGGGGATTACATTGCCTCCCCCCCCCCAAAAAAAAAAATGACATCAGCATAAACCATATTTCCTCTCTTTGTTAAGATATGCATAACCTCCAACCAAAAACTGGCCAAGGATCCCTTCATCTGCTAGGAAGAAATTAACCTAAGAGACATTCATTTTAGGCCAACTAACAGAAAGGCAACATAAAGAAGATTCTAAATCAAACTTACTTTCCAAGTCCAATACCTCTGTTCATACTCTGTGTGAAGACTGTGGAAGCCAGATGTGCGTCTGCAGAGGAGGCATGAGTGAGCATGAACAGACGGCCCCTTTACAGCTACTAAAACTGCACAGAGTGCTTGTTCACATCCAGGTGCCTGTCATCTTTAACTGCCAGCAGAGGACTATAAACATATGCTTTTTTGATGCATCTATAACCATACTACCCTGGGCTGTGACCTCATCAGATTTCACAGCTAAGCAGGGTCACGCCTCCAAGGAAAACCCTCAATAAACTAAGTGGATCACTTATTCAGTAAATGCAACTCTTTCTTCTGAGTCAGTGTTGAAGTAATGCCAACATCCATCACAAGTCATCAGAAGAGATTTATCTAAGGATTTTTGCCACTAAAACACAGGCCTCTACCAGTGGAGAATGAGAGGGAACTGCTTCACTCGGTAGCAGTAGCAAGCTCTTACTCTGTATGCAGAGGAGCCACTAAATCAGGGTATAACACTGTTTCCCAGAATGTCAGACCAGCAAAATATTAGAAGCAATCTGATACTTTCAGATGAAACAAAGTTATTTGTCATCACTGAAAGCCTTCCTGGCTCTTTTTATAAGCATCCATTCTAAAAGTGTGCTCTAATTCAGGTTATTGCATTCTACTTCCTTAAATTCACCCCATGGCTTTATCAGCTACTTCAGCTACTTCTATTTCATTTCATCTTCACTTCCCTGTCAAAATGCTTCCTAACTGGTATGGGTAATTCTGAAGAGAGTTGTAGAACACTGTTAAACCCTCAACATGCTCTAACCCAGGCACAGTTGTTATATTCTGAAGCATTTTTATATTGTATATAGGGCACAGCCCTCTTTAAAAATCACATAAAGCCAGCCTGTCATACCAAAATAGCTGTTTGTTATCCACTTCAGTCATGGGGAAACTGTTCTTCATCGTGAGTTGATGAGATCTAGTATACCAGACCCAATATCCTAAATGCTAACACCAGGTTAAAAGTATCTGTATTA